>NC_041376.1:19103760-19433760 GCF_900634415.1 Cottoperca gobio | reverse complement strand
CTGCACTCATTTGGGAAACATTCATACAGAGATTCATATAATACAAATGTGAACAGTGAAGTATTGGTGTTTGCATTCGAGACCTTAAAGACCCCTGATACTGAGCTGCCCAAGTTTCACTCAAAAGGCTGCACGTAGCTCCAACAGAGAGTAAAGAGCCACACCCATTGGAAACGTATGATGTCAAAACAGAAGCACCAAGTGTTTACAATGCAAGCCCCCATACAAGTAGCATCTCGACATGTCAGGTAACACCTGATATTGTGATATTTCCCAGCGTCAACAAGCACCAACGTTCCAGAAAAGCTGCAATTTGATCACATTAGAGACACGGAACGGTGCATCCAGGCCTCGTATGACTTCTGTTAAGTGCATGCAGTGTATGACCTTAAATCATAATATCTTGAAAAAGATGCACATGTCACGTTGTATGCTATCAAAAATAAACAAACTGACAAAGGGTCTGATTGCAGTTGTTTGCTGGAATTTGATCAAGAGATGCAGGAAATAAATGGGAAGAACTGTCTTGAAAGGCAGAGTGTGTTCAAACTGAAGGCAGGTTTTAAACACAGGAGAGCCTGAAACTGCTTAAATAAAAATAAGAGAAACCTTCTTCTTATTGGATGTGAAATCTACCGACAGAACAGTATATGCTTTTACTCACTGTTATCAAAGTACTGTGCTGTATATCAGCAATATATCTTACAGTACCATAAACAAACCATACACACCAGGACAAGGACAGCTGAAGTACAGACACACAAGACAGGAGCTGATGCTACATGTGGGTCCAGGACTGGAGAGAAAAATTGCCAGTGTTGCTCTGACAGGCAGCTGAGGCAGGAGGGAATCATTATAAACTAATGTGTACGTTTGGGCACCCATTTACAGACTGGACTGACTCGTCTGGCTCAAGCAAGTCAGTGTAGTTGCCATCCTGCTGGCTGGATTGAGTCACATCCGTGTCATATCTGGAGGATGCCTTTGCGATAGTGTCACTCTTTGTTGAAGCTACATCTGCAGTGTTCATTTAGTAAGTTACATCAAAGAAACAAGGAGCAGATGAAGTAAAGAGTCATTCTTCTGCTTTGTTTTCTTGTAAACTCTCATGTTTATTTTGTTTTTAAATCAAACTACCTCTAGCTTCTACTGTGTAGCAAGTATTTCATTTATGTATTATAAAAAGAGATCATGCCTGAACGAACACATACATCATTGTTTTGAACAACAATATATGCTAGAAAAAGTGCACCATGTTCTGTGCTCCCCTTTGTCCTCTTCCAGTGTGCGTACTGGAGCCAAGGGGGAGATTACATACAGAAAATGGGGAAAAAATTCTTCAGATATAATAATCTAATCGAGCATTGATCCAAAGACACACTAAATAGACCATTAGGGCAAAGCGGTGGGGTGTCAGAGATGGTCCCAGGGGATAGGACAACAAGGAGATACATTTACTGACACCCAACAAAACACACTAACTTACTTCAGACATAAATATATTACCTGGCAGAGCAAAGATGAGTTTACGTGCTCCATCAATGTCCGCTGTGGCAAAGGTAGTAGGAAGACTGAGGAACAGAAACCCACGGGTCATTATTTTTCCTCTAGACATCATCATAGTATCAGAAGCAGTGGTAGCATCAGTAATAGTACTACAATCATCAGCAATATTAGTAGTGGTAGTAGTAGTACAATCAGCAGTAATGATATTATCAACATCACTTATAGTAGAGGAAACAGCATTAATTGCAGTAAAAGTTGTAATAAAAATAATCAGTAGTAGTTACAGTAATATTGACAATAGTAGAGGTGGTAGCACAAGCCGTAATAGCAGCAACACTAGTAGTAGAAGGAACAGTGAACATAGTAGTATTAGATCATTAGTAGTTAAAAAGGAACCCAACCTAAATTAACAATTCCAGTATGTTATTTCCATTGCCTAGAAAAGTTCAATCAATATTTGAGAACATGAGCTCGCCTCTCTTTCAAAGACAGAAACCAGAGTCTCAAACGTGTGACGTCATCAGGTATAAAGTCTGGAGCTGGTCCAGAGACAACAGGGATGTAACGAGAACCGATGCTTGGCTTTTCTACAGTACCGGCTCCCATGTGTTTGGGATGCTGCAAACTCACTATCAACGCATTCTATTGCTCCCTGATAATGCTGCATTACAGATCCTTGTTGAAATTGGCAGGAGGAGAGCTTGTTAACATTAGCACTACAGTCCTGCTAGCGTGAGGTGCCATTGAGTTACAATATGATAATATGATCAATATGATATCATGTAAGTGGAGATTAGTACTGGGCGAAGGTAGATTACAACATTTTCATGATGTGTTCAAATGTAAATTTTGTAAAATGAAAGATGTTATTATTAGGGCTGTCGGATTAACGCGTTCATTTCGATTAATTAATCACAGAAAAAATAACGCGTTAAAAGTATTAACGCAGATTAATCGCGCTCCTAGATGCCCCTGACTTTTGCTCCAACAGCACGGAACTCTGACAGCATCCCCCAGTCCCGTCCCACGGAGGTCCGAAAGCACGGAGCTCTGACAGTTAATTGTTAAACTTAAACTAAACAAAAGTTTAATGACATCCCTAATAGACAATGAGTGGGAGACTGATTTTGTGGACCCAAAATAAGCTTTATTCTATTGTAGTGTTCTCAGTTTTGAAACAGAAAATGTACCCACATTCCCCTGGGTGCTCTCAGTGTCATCGATAACATATTACATAATTCATTGTCTACGGAGCGGGTCCAGACTTTGTACTTGATGACATCACACATTTGAGTTTTACCACTCTAGTTTTCTGGGATTTGTAACAGAGTTGAAAAAGGGCATAGTTCCCCTTTAAAGCAGTACGAGCTGTAGTAATAAAATAAATAGAATGAGTAGCAGCAGCATCAGTACTAGTATGGGAAACACTAAAAGCAGTACATTAGCAGAAGAAGAAGCAATAGTAAGTGTAGTTAAAGCAGTAGTAGCAGTAGAAACTGTATTAGCAGCAGTATGAATAGCATGAACATGTTATTTCTCACCAGGGGTTAATAAGAAAACTAGTTTGCATATGAAATCACCCATTATAATTACCCCCAGCCAGACTCCACCCTTTTCCCCCCATCTCACCCTGGCTTCATAAAGACTCGTCCAAAGTGGATCTGAGCATGAAGGTCAATATCCAGCACCTGCTTTAGGTAGTCCTGATAAGACATACAAACACAGACAGGTGGATAACAATAATACCGTAAAACTGAAGCTGAATCAACTGTGAGACAGTATTACTTTCATTTTGTTAGAGCAGAAAAACAAGCCTGGAGCATAAACAGTAGGCAAACAGATACATTGTGAACAACAATGTAAAATGTGACTGCTTCCTTATTAGAGATCAGAATATCTACTCAACATGTCAGTGAATTATTTAGTAAGTGAGAGGAGATGGGTCATAGGTGAGAGGTTACCTTCTCTCCCATGGACACACCGCCTGAGGTGATGATGACATCGGCACGACTGATTCCCTCATGAAGAGCTGACAGCAAGTCATCAGGGCTGCAAACACAAGCATGACACATTAAACTCAGTTTACTACTTAGTAGGGGATGCTACTCAGTCTATGAAAACAGCTGCATAATATATTGTTTGGCTGTGAAAGATATTTGTAAAGTCAGACAAAATAGAAGAAAAGAAAGCCTTTTCTGTATTTGTATAGAATACAACAAAATTAGGAAGTTATCATATCCAGTTCTGCTGGAGCTTGATCTACACTTGGGACTCTACTGCTTCAATCTTTTTTGACTGTCTCTTGCAATGTCTACTACCTAATTAAGTGCAACATTCAAATGGTTGGGGTACTCGATTAAACTAAACTCACACCTTTTGATACTCTTATTAGTTTTATTATTATTCACTTTGTTAAACGTTTTGAATTTAACATGCGTTATCTTCAGTCTTCTGCAGTTAGTGGTTTCCTACAATTCCCAGAATGCCTGTGCCTGTGCCAGGGACAGGCATTCACTTCAAAAAGTGCATCACCAATAGTTTATTAACAGTATTTCAGTTTAAGATTTTGAATCAACTGTGAGACCTGTGGCTGCCTTTAAGTGTATTGACATGAACTGGGAGGAGTTTCAGCTCAAACTGGAATAAAATGAGAACAAATTTAAAACGTATCAATATAACCAAAATATGATAAGTTACTTATAGTCTAAACTCTACAGGCAGAGTACTTTTGCATGCTAGAACCAAACAGAAACCTCCAAGGCTGAGCATTAAAGCTTATGCGGAGGTCATCAAATGGCCGGCTGGCTCCAAAAGGGAGCAATCTCCATACACCCCCATGTTCAAATGACAACATTACAGCAGAAATAAACATGTTTACAGTCTGGTACAAAAGACGGTTTTGGTCTCTATAGCTAATTTCTCTATTCATGACAACTGCACGGTGGGTGAAACTCACCTGTTTTAATTATATAAAATCTTAAATGTACACATTATTAAAGGCGTTTTTGCTTTGACTGACAGTTGGGTGCTGTCTCGGGTCGCTAGCCGCTTCCTGTCTGATTTGCTGCGTCGGTTCCGCCACAATTTGACCAACAATAGCCATTTTTAGATTATCCTGGAGTCAGATGGTGGCAATGGCGACGGTCGGAGCCGCCCACTTTGAGCTTCACAACGACTCTTTACAATCCTATGGGTGATGTCACGTTATGAGGTCTGTGGCTACGACTAATGATTTTAAAATTGCACACATTCACATATATTCCCCAAATTGATTAGGTTTGTTTTTTTCAAAAAGGACTGACAGCAAAACGCTCAATCAAATGTAGTCTGTGAAACGTTTGTGCCTCCAAAATGAAATGTCAGCAGGGCAGAGCAGTTTCTTGTATGAACCTAAAATGCTCCTACTTGTCTCCAACGATGCCCAGGTTGATGGTGGGATATCCATGTTCCTGGATGGTGGACAGCAGAGTTGAGCGGTTGGAGTCTCTGATTTTCCCTGGGTGGAGGTCATCCTCTGGATTCAACAGCTACAGAGACACACAACAACAGCTGATATCTTAATTCGGTAGCAAACACAAAACTCAAAATGCAAAGATCAAAAGAAAGGTATTCGTGTATTTTCATCTGGTCATGTGTATGTACCTCGTTGCCAGTGGACATGACAGCCACCACAGGGAACTTGTGCACGCTGACCTCAGTCACTCCCACTGTAGCCAGCAGGCCGATCTCTGACGGGCCCATATGTGTTCCTTTAGCCAACACACACTCCCCTCGTCTGATGTCATGACCTATTGGCCTGTGCAGACACACAAACACGTTACAATCATAACTTTTTTTATTTAATAGGGACGCAATTTAACATTGTTCCAAAACAAAGCGTGAAACTGGTGTTTAAAGGTTTCAAAGAGTTTAAAGTTATTGCTCATTTTTAGCTATGTTCCTAGTAGCTTTTACATGTACAGTGTAATTACAATATACAGTTTTCAGTATTATAAAGAAGCAATACACAACAAATACAGGACTGTCTCAGAAAATTAGAATATTGTGATAAAGTTCTTTATTTTCTGTAATGCAATTAAAAAAACAAAAATGTCATACATTCTGGATTCATTACAAATCAACTGAAATATTGCAAGCCTTTTATTATTTTAATATTGCTGATTATGGCATACAGCTTAAGAAAACTCAAATATCCTATCTCTAAATATTAGAATATCATGAAAAAGTATACTAGTAGGGTGTTCAACGATACTTGAATCGTCTAATTAACTCGAAACACCTGCAAGGGTTTCCTGAGCCTTGAAAAACACTCAGCTTGGTTCAGTAAACTAAATCACAAGTATGGGGAAGACTGCTGATCTGACTGCTGTCCAGAGGACCATCATTGACACCCTCCATCAGGAGGGTAAGACACAAAAAGAAATTTCTCAAAGAGCAAGCTGTGCACAGAGTGCAGTTTCAAAGCACATCCACAAAAAGTCTGTTGGAAGGGGGAAATGTGGCAGGAAACGCTGCACAACCAAGAGAGATGAGCGCAGCCTTAACAGCATTGTGAAGAAGAGTCGCTTCCAGAATTTGGGGGAGCTTCAAAGACAGTGGACTGAAGCTGGAGTCCAGGTATCAAAAGCCACTGTTCATAGACGTGTCCGGGAAATGGGCTACAATAGCCATATTCCCATGGTCAAGCCACTTCTGAACTCAAGACAACGGAAGAAGCGTCTGACTAGGGCTATTGAAAAGAAGCACTGGACAGTTGCAGAGTGGTCCAAAGTCCTCTTTTCAGACGAAAGCAAGTTTTGTATTTCATTTGGAAGTCAAGGCGCCAGAGTCTGGAGAAAGGCTGGAGAGGAGCAAAATCCAAGTTGCTTGAAATCCAGTGTGAAGTTCCCACAGTCAGCGATGGTTTGGGGAGCCGTGTCAGCTGCTGGTGTTGGTCCACTGTGTTTCATCAAGCCCAGAGTAAATGCAGCTGTGTACCAAGAGATTTTAGAGCACTACATGCTTCCGTCTGCTGAAAAGCTCTATGGAGATGAGGAATTCATTTTCCAGCATGATCTGGCACCTGCCCACAGTGCCAAAACCACCTGTAACTGGTGTACTGACCATGGCATTACTGTCCTCGATTGGCCTGCCAATTCCCCTGACCTGAACCCCATAGAGAATATGTGGGGTATTGTGAAGAAGAAGCTGAAAGACACCAGACACTACAATGCTAATGAGCTAAAGGCCGCTATTGAAGCATCCTGGGCATCCATAACACCTCAGCAATGCCACAGGCTGATTGCCTCCATGCCACGCCGCATTGATGCAGTAATCCGTGCAAAAGGATTCCCAACCAAGTACTGAGTGCATTAATGGACATTTTCAAATGTTTGATTTTGTTTCGCTGTTATAAATCTTTTTTTTTTACTTGGTCTGAGGAACTATTCTAATTTTTTGAGATAGGATTTTTGAGTTTTCTTAAGCTGTAAGCCATAATCAGCAATATTAAAATAATAAAAGGCTTGCAATATTTCAGTTGATTTGTAATGAATCCAGAATGCATGACATTTTTGTTTTTTTAAATTGCATTACAGAAAATAAAGAACTTTATCACAATATTCTAATTTTCTGAGACAGTCCTGTATATAAATTAAATAAAATACACATCACACAATAAACAATACAATACACCTGGGTAATTCACAGATAAAAATAGTTGCAGCTCTGGTTTGCTTTTAGCCGGCACTTAACCTTTTTTTGTAAAGGATTTAATGACTGGAATTATTTTTGCTGTGTTCCAGAGTTGACAACCCTTCATGGAGAAAGCTGATTGTCCAAATGTAGTTCTACAATGTGGTATTTTACAGTTGCCATTCACTTTGCTCATTACTATTTACTCTGTCTTTGGATATATTGGGAAAGAGGCTCTGGGGATAGACTGTTAATACATTTGAAAACTAATTTGAGAAAACAAAAATGTGTAAAGCTCAGAAAAAGATAAGCCGATTATGTCTTTTTAATTAGCGACAGTGATGCCACTAGATGGGCTTTTTATCCATTATTTCAGTTCCTCGTTGTATACGGATCTAAGATGTTTGATTGCAGATGGTGATGCACATACTGTCATACAATATGAAAAATTAGAGAAAATCAGAGTGCATAAATAACTGGGCTGCCTGAGTGTTTATATAGTGTCGGATTCATTTAAAACAATTATGGTTGGACTGTTGTGGAACATTTCTTCACATGTGTATAACATTTGAGCTGTGGATCCAAAATTATTCCTAAAAACTTGAAATCATTGATCTCCTCTATTTCTTCATTCTGTATTTAGATTTGAACATTTTCAAGAGAGCAGTGTTTTCTAATGGAGAAACACATAGAAACTGTTTATGTCAAAAAACACAATACAAGATGGTTATGTTGCAGCAACTGATGGACATCATTTGAGTGTGCAGTTGGGTTGCTAGGTGACTTAGCTGGTGCACATATGATCTGCATAAAGCTGGAAGTTGGCCTCTGGGCAATTTGTAGGCAGGTCATTTATAAACCAACTGAAAAGCAGCAGCCTGAGGATTGAACCGTGGGGAACACCCGTTCTATTGTTTAAGATGGATGACTTTTCTTGCTCAACTTTCACACACACTGCATTCAAACAAATTGAATGTACACAACTTAGACAGTAGAATGTGATGGTTGACAGGGTCTAACATTTTTAGAAGGTCAAGGAATACTGCCCCTACGACATTTCCCCCGTCCAGGGAGCTAGTGGCTAACTAGTGTAGCTTTGATAGTAATAAGCCTCCACTTAGCATATTGTGGTTATTTCTTTACCTGATGTCCTGTCCGGGCCGGGCCTGGACCATAATCCTCACCTCCAGCTCCTCTGTGCCCTGAAATAAGCCAGACTGTCAATATCATCATACCTGTAACAAAGCACACTGTAAAACTGACAGTATTCAAGGTTACATCCTTACACCTGTACTTACATCCTCAGACTCCCTCAGAAGCTCTGTATCTTCTACCTGGACCACAGCGTCAGCTCCACAAGGAATGGGAGCCCCGGTCGTCACCCTCATCACTTGACCTGGCATAACTGTATGGGTGGGCTACACACACACACACACACACACACACACACACACACACACACACACACACACACACACACACACACACACACACACACACACACACACACACACACACACACACACACACACACACACACACACACACACACACACACACGGTTGTTAGCAGTGCTTGTACGGGTAGTAGTATTACCAATGGTTCTAGGTTGTTATCCACATCTGTAAGATCACCACTTTGTTAGTGTTTAGAGCTGACCTGTTGTCCAGCCTGTGATTCTCCCATGATGAAGCGATCTCCCGGGCCGTCAGCAGCTACAGGTCAAAGATAATGATGTAGATTTAAGTTAATGACTGAAATTAGACCATGATTATCTATTTTTAAGATTAAAGTGACAGCCAAAGGGACAGTTTATATACAGAATACTGTGAATAAATGGATACAACAAATCTAAATGCACAGATCAGGGGTCGAGAACCTTTTTGGCTGGGAGAGCCATACATTTTTAAATGCATTTCCTTGAGAGCTATATATTTAATAAAATTGAGTTGTAAGTATATCACGTCTCTGAGTACTAAAAGCGGTATTAGCGTAACACAGACAGGAACATTTATAAGAGTCAATGTAAGTCTTTTCCTGAGGAAATACATTCTGAACATGGCGGTGCGATGGCTGAGTCGAGGGAAAGTGCTGAATGGATTTGTCGAGTTGCGTGAGGAAATCTGGCCGTTTTTGGAAGCAAAGGGAAACACACCACAGATCTCTGGGACGATGTGAGCTGGCCTTTCTGTGAGACATAACGAAGTATCTCACTGTTAAACCTGTAGCTTCAGGGCCGTGTGAGATGCAGTGAGAGCCGAGCTGCCTGTGGGAGACTCTGATGCAGCAAGGAAACTTTGGTCACTACACTGTTTCCAAACACTGACAAACCATCTCCACCGCTGTGATCCCAACTGCGCATGAACTGCTCAGCAATCCGTTTGCAGTTGACGTGGAAACAGCACATGTGAACATCCAAATGGAGCTGATTGACCTCCAGTGTAACGACACACTCAAGGCAAAGTGTGACTCTGTGAGCGCTGCAGTTTCCAAGCTTCACCTCCGAAATGATGCCTTAATGTTGGCCCTCTCTGTGATTGAGTTTGACACCCCTGGTCTACTGATTGCTTTGCGCAGTTTCTTTGCCGCCCCCCCCCCCCCCACACATACACACACAGTTACAGTCAGAGACGGAGCGGAGGAAAGGAGAGGGGAGAACTAAAACAAAATCCTCTGCTAAATGTTTTACTTTAGAATGACACAGTATGATTATTTATTACTTGTTAATCATGTTAAAAAAATGTCAGCTCAAAATTGTCTGTGAGCCATATCGCGTCATCGAAAGAGCCATAGGTTCCCGACCCCTGCACTAGATGAATGCAGATGTCAGATAAGCCACATTTAAAGGCCTTTTCATATATCCTGTTTTACATTTGGGACCCTGACGTAACGTTACTCTGATGTTGTATAGTGATAGATAGTCTTAGTGGTCTCACCTCGTACAGCATAGCCATCTTTAACGGAAGCAGGGAATGGAGGAAGGTTGTCTTTGGCATAGATGTCCTGAGCGAGCACTCGACCCAAACCGTCTTAAGAAAAGAGCCAGGTCAATTTAGTGCAAACCATATATTAACAGCAAATACGACAAATAATACCAATAATACACAATAATAATACAATAATGTCTATATGCCTCTGCAAAGACAAGTCAAAGAGAACAGAACAACATACATACAGTATGCACACACACACACTGAAGACTCACCTCTGTAGTTAATGACTTCAATTCCCAGAATAGGTGTCATCTCTAAAACAGTGATGAAGGCTTTGTCCATTGACGTCAATGGGAACGGAGACATGCGATGACGACGTGCCACTTTACTGATGTCCACCGCACTGTGGCCTACACACACACACACACACAAAGTTTAGAAAAATGTCCCCAGTGATGCATGTTACTGTGACACACACATTCTCTCTCTCTCTGAACTTACTGGCTCTCAGAATGTTCTCATTACTGCCACATCGTGACTGAACCTGCAGAGAGACAGACAGATATTCCATTTTTGGTCATTGTTTGATGCAAATATATGGAAGGGATGATTTAAATACCTTTTCTTCATAACAGGACAGTGTGGCAAAGGCTTTCATGTTGATGTATCTATTATTAATGCCTAATACACAGGACATGGAAACATAAATAACATGAATTCTAGCTGTGACGTTCGAACCCAGCACACAAGCAGCTTTGTGTCTGTGATTGCACAGAACACAGGATTAAAAACCAAAACAGGAATCAGTAAATCATATATGGACTTACATTTATACTGCACCTTTCTAGTCTTTGGACCAGTCAAACCGTTTATATATTACATGCCAACATTTACCTATTCATACACTGATGGTTGCCATAAAAAGATGGACGACCAACTCTACCTCCTGAGCCACAGCCTCCCGGTTTGGGGTTTGATTGATATATGAGTTTAATTCTGTTACTTAATCACATACGAGATATCTGCTGGTGTGTTGTCCATGTCTACTATGGAAGCTTCTCTCCTGACACAGCTCTATCCAAACAGTTTGTAAAACCTGTGATGACATTTTACTTTCTCCATATATCATACTTGTTCACTAAATCATTCATCAATACTTTTTCTTAAATGTTTTTTTTTAACGCTTTACCAGATGTAGAATCTTTTTCTAAAGTTGACTATTGGTCTTGATTTGAATGTTAAAAACTGTGCTTCCATTGAATACAAATTAAATACCGTGAAACCTTAAATAAAGCGAGTATTCAAATACTAGCCACGTCCAGTACTAACATATAAAAGGCCTCAGGTCAACAGTCAAGGACATCCAAACAGGACCAAAGCTTGCTTTTTAGGTAAGAAATTCAAATTGGCAACCTCTTCTTCACTGTGAGTTTGTAATAAGTGATATAAAGAATATGTGATATCCAGAAAAGAAGCAACAACTGTAATCATGCAGGAACTGTTTTTATTTATTGGGAATTGCTGAGATAGCTTTCCACCACTATTAGCAGTAACAGTACATATATAGTATAAGAAATCTTATTTCCAGTGTTCATGCGTGTGCATGTATGAAAGTATGTGTGTACCTTGGGTGTCGGGCATGAGGCGGTGGAAAGGCGGGAGGTCGCCTGTGTGGCCCGCGGTGACTCGGAAGGTGTAGAGCTTAAAGAGGCTGAATCTCGCGGAAGTACCTGTACACCTCGAGAAATGATAGAGTCCGGGATCTACGCACACGCGCACACACACACACACACACACACACACACACACACACACACACACACAAAGAATGTCCTTCACTTGTTTACTGTCATCTAAAGCTGTGTCTACATGATATATGGAATGCTACTACTCAATTCCAAAAACATATGGTATGCTTTGCCAAATTGTCACTAAAATGTTGTTGACCTTGTTTGTAATTAACTTGGTAAATCATGCAAAACCACCTTTGTGAAGAAAATATTAACAATTAACATTAATTCTTCAGGTTTGGCCAATGGTCAACAGGAGTAAATTGGAAAGCAATGTTATCATGTATGCTAAAGTATAACATATTTAAGTCAAAGATGTACCAGGGACATATTGATGCTTTTAGTGTCTGCCTATGTTCTCATCACTGGATTGCCAAGGTGACCACAAATAATGGACACAATATTTGTCCAATTATTTTAAAGACACATAAAAGCCAAGTTGTTTTGCTGTACAGTAAATAGCCACCACACCTACAAACTGCTGCTTTACACCACCAACATCACCTGTGTTTACACTACAATTTGGTTTTACACACATGGTTAAACTAATCCAGGCTAACATGTTGTCAATAATGATCGTATTAATTACTATCTAGCAACCTAGGTTCTTCAACAGCAGCTGGAAGGTGCGTTTGTTTTGGATGATAGTGCACTCTTTGAAATAAAGGCAACATTAGCAGAAAGTTGAAACCATGATCGGCACTAATATGATTGGTTGTGAGCTCATCAGATGACACATCTCACTCAAATCATTATGACTAAATTGCATCATGACTTACATGATTAGTTTGATGACAAATAGTATCCCAAACTAAATTGGATTAGTTCTTTGTTAAAGCTGCATTAAGCTCTTTGGCCATCAAGGGGCAGCGGAACAAGTTGTTAAAATAACTTTAGCTTTAAAACACTTTAAAAGTTAGCAGACGGTTAGCTATTTAAACATCAAGCAGATGTGTCCACCGAAAGAATCGAATACATTTGTCCTTGTCGCTCTTTTTTTGGTCTCAATCAACTCCTGAGAGAAATATCTGGCTCTTTGGCGGCCAAATGTTCAGCTTTCTTTACTAGCTAGTTAATAGCTTTGTCTGTCTGCTGTTTGCCGTGGGGCAGGGAATGTAAAGTGGGTTTATTAGAACTTTTTTTGCTGAAGCTCCAGATACATTTTAAGCAATTTAGAGAAAGGCAGATTCAAAGTCTGTTATCCATGTATGAAGAACAAGACAGTGTATTTGGAAGAAATGAAGAACTGACCAATGACAGGAGAGGAGAGGTGTGTGTGAGTGTCTCACCTGCTGGTCATGTGAACAGGAGCAGGTGAAATGAGTGGGCGGGGCAGGTGTGTTGCCTGGCAGGTATGGACCCCCCTTAGCCATGACCACAGCATGGCTCGTCTGATGGACACACACACAAATGCATGCGGGCAGGTACAAACAGACAGACAGACATATGTCCCCATATACAGACATGTGAATGAGATGAAATGGAGTGCTTTACTCTGGTAAATGAATGAAGTCACAAAAAGTTGTTTTTATATAATAGCTGCTCCTTGGACCTCCTAAATATTCCTACCAGTTACATTCTACATGGCTTCAAAATTAAAGTATTTGGAATTTGCTTATGAGAGTATGCCATATGGAACCTTTAACTCTCTAACCTATTTTTACTCAATTATAGCGTAATAATAAACAGTCTCATTGTCTCTATTCTTACCACATTCTGACCAGATCTCAATATGCATATATCATTATTTCCCACCCAATTTCCCAAGAAATGTTATAGAAAATTACTCAAGCACTATTTCATCAACAGCAACTTTCCTCAGCTTGACCCAGACTAGAAATAGTTTTATCTGAAAAGTTAAAAAAGCAAAGAATGTGTCAGAAAGTTGACTGAAATGCCCTGCTGCCTTACTAATACGTGATTTTTTTTTGGACTCTTGCAGCAGCCTATAGCATTTGAGCAGCAGTTGTCTATAGTACAGTACCCTGCTGCTGCAATGACCCAATTTTCCCACAGGGATCATTCAAATGTAATCTATCAAGTTTGCAGCAGCAGCAGCAGCAGCAGGAGCACTGGTTGAGGTGTGTCCTGTTGACTGGTTACCTTGGCAGCGATAGCAGCTGCGGTGATGTGAGAGGAACCATGCTGGTGATGGAGGTGGTTGTGCACATGTTGACCTCTCCTCATGTCCTCCTCTTCTTCATCCTCCTCATCCTCACACTGGGTGCCACGCTCCATGGTGTGCATGTTGGTATTTGTGTCAATGTGCGTGTTGGCCAGCAGAGGGGAAGGGGAGGACAGCTGCTCCAGGGCGGCATGTGTGGATTTAACCCTGACTGTGGCTTCACGCAGCAGGTCAATGGCATGTGGCAGAGCAGGGAGGATAAACTGAAAACACTCCTGGAGAAAACAATACAATGCGGAAGTTAAACTCTAGAGCACTTTCAAACAGAAACCAAAGACTTGACATCTACAGTCAGCTTGGAACAAGTCAACCATGCAGGATGCTGTCCCACTAGTCAGGAACAAACGTCACCTCTCTGTATGTGCAGCATCCCTAAATGTTTTAAAACACTGTGGTGAGAAGATTAGTTAATATTAATTAATATTAGTTAATCATTGCATCATGTCAATATATTGTACTGGTATTCTCCGAGATACTGGGTGTGATGCAAGTAAAGAAAGAATGAGAAATTAGAAAATATTTCATATAAATCTGTGTTTTTGACATGATGTTTTTAACTTTTGTGAAATGTAACCACTTCCTGATTTAACTGTTTATTAATATATTAATAACATTTAATGCTGGGCTAGTAGTATACGGTCGGTTTTCAAGCGTTTTCACTAAAAACAGCTGCCTGCTTTCAAATATATTTTTAGAAACTGTGAATCTTGATACACCCATTTAAATGGAGCCATCTATTATATTTAGTCAGGAAAGCCCTATCATATAGCTATGATTAAACACAAAATGACTGCCAACACTGTGGTCAATTGAGACAAAGAAATAACTTTCTAATAACTTTTGGTTCCCTAAAATTGGGGGGACTATGTACAGAACAAGTCATTTGACTTTGAGTCAAAACATATCAGAGTTGTGACTAGATTCTCATAGTAACTAATAGGTATGACATTCTAGCAGAGTTCTGGGTAAACACAGTTGAGCTAAGTCAAAGAATCCTACCTGAGAGCCCTTTTTGCTCCCTGGCAGGTTGATGATCAGAGATTTACCACGGATACCACACACTGGCCTGGAGACAATGCAAGAGAAAGCAGATTAGAGCAGAAGATACCACACACACTCTAAAAAGGTTAGAGTAAAAACACACTAGCATATTACTACTGCACATCCTGGTGTAGACAGCATGTCTAACTGACAGACAGGGTTCACAGTAGTGAAAACATTAAGTCTTCACCTGGACAGCATGCCTAGTGGTGTAACGTTGAGTGATCCCATCAGCATGGCGAGAGCCATACCCGGAGCCTCTCGCTCTATCACCTCTCTGGTGGCCTACAACACAAAACACCAGGTCTCAGTTAGTTAAGAAATTATATAAGCACTTAGAATATAATATATATAATAATTATGTCTCTTAGTCTCTAATTGTCCTGTGTTTAATCATAGTTCTAATTATTATAAGTTTTGCAGTAAGTGGCTCTATACGTGTGTACCTCAGGTGTAACATCTCGTGGTGCAAAGCCAGTTCCTCCAGTAGTTAGAATCAGATTCAGTTGTTGTTCATCGCACCACTCCAAAAGAGTTTCCTGTACACATGTAAACACACACAAAGTTTACAAATACACGACACATCCTCTTTACCTGGAATACTAAGGGCCCAATAGTCTGTAGTAGCTGGTACGGAGATAGGTTTGTTTCAATATTATTTGAGTGAACAGATCGACAATCCGTGTGCACGGATGCTAAAGAGAAAGATTTGTAAACTCACAAAAGTATTTCGCAAATATAAAACACATCTGCAAATTCACAAATAAATTCCACAAATTGGAAAAATATCTGTGAATACATTAAATTGATTTGCAAATAAATTAAAAGCATTATTTGAATATCTTTAGAACAGGCATTTGTGAATCCAGTTTTTATTTGTGAATGGCAAAGGCATTTGTGGATCTCAATTCTACACTTGTGGATTTGCTTTTTACACAACACACACACACACACACACACACACACACACACACACACACACACACACACACACACACACACACACACACACACACACACACACACACACACACACACACACACACACACACACACACACACACACACACACACACACACACACACACACACACACCATTTGTTGTTTACAGCATAATTGGTGTTTTCTATATGTATAATCAGTTGGCAGCTATTATCAGTTCTGGACATTAGCACTCGCCAAATGTAGGTAGAATTTGGCCGTGGTGTGTAACACAGACTGACTGTACACTTTAGGAGTGGAGCGGCAGAGTGGAGGGACCCCAGTCGTGTCCGAAGCTGGGGCGCCTGGAAACATAACTGCAGGCCACCAAGAGACAGCTGTCATTGAACAAATTAGCACACCCCCGTTCGAACTATTTCCATTTCCAACAGCACTAAAGAACAATGATAGAAGGCTAGCATGGACCAAAGCTGTAAAGAGACAGGATTACAATGGGAAGTCTTGGGAGCCCAAGAAATCTTCGCGGATTTGCAGTGAGCATTTCATGCAAGGAAAACCAACAACTGAATTCCCTGATCCTGAACTCGACCTGGGGTATGTAGTCTATCTACTTGATTTATATATTGACAAATGTACTTTCTATATATTGAATTTTATAATAATTAACAAACACAAGTTAGGTATATATTTATAATATCTTACCCTGCAACACAACTGCAATAAGCACTTATGATATCGCCAGTTTTCTTGACTACGCAGATCCATGCTGAATGTGGCGTTGGGAAATTTTCATTGAATGAGAACATTTTGCTTTCAAAAAGCAATACTCAGAATCTGCGAGAGGACTGAAAGATATTCGTTTCAACCAGCCAGAGTCAAACAGTCTAAATGCTTTGCCTTCTTTGTATTCGTTCAAAGTTCGTTTATGAAACTCGACATCGTTCCCTGGGTGGTCAGATATTAAAAATATTGTTATATCGCTGAGGTATATCGGCGGCCAAGAAGTCATGCTGTTGTTTTCATTGACCCAGCTATCCTGCAATGTCAAGGGATCAGGCACTGAAACTCCACTCGGCATAACCAAAAGCTTAGTCTTTTCTTTTTCTGTGATTGAAATTCTTTCGTTAGCTGTTGGTTGCTCCTCAATGCCCATCTCTGATGCAGCAAACACCCTGGTAATAAGCTCGAGTTTTGTTCCTGAAACCTATAAATTCCGCTTGCGGCAAAATACTTTCAAAGCTTCGACTTTCCACATCTGAACCTCATCATAAGAAAGGAGTTCAGAACTCATTGTAGAGTAGTAGGTTTGTTTACAACATGCTTGAAGAATAAGCTAAATACAATGTAAACACGTAAAGAATAAATCCAATATGGCGGCCCTTGTAGAGTTGGTGCTCACTTTTCTAGTCTTGCCACACCAGCATGCATTGCGATTACACCGGAAGCCCGAAACTCCGAGTCCGTCTATACTCACTGTGTCACATTAACATAATAAAATAAAATAATGAATGCACGTTACTTATTGCTGATAATTTAAAACAAATGTAAACAACTCATTTAGACTGCATGCTCTTACTTTGAAATGCGGAAATTCAACAGATCACGTGGTTACTGAAAATAGAAAGTGGACTTTCATTTTGACCAGCAGAACATTTGGCTGCATTCCAAATCGCATACTTTTTCTTTTTACTTTTAGTACAGCAGCTGCCCTTACAAAGTGTGTACTGTTGCATGCAGTATGCATGCAATTGAGACATACTACTTCGTCCTTACATGGCACCTTGAACTTTGACACTCTTGCTCATACATCTGCTGTGCAAAGGATTGTGGGTCAGAAAAGCCAGAATAGTGGCTTGCATAAAATGTGACCGGATGCAGTAGGACATCCTGGTGTTTTTGGCATACTGCATTTTACATACTATGTATTAGGACATACTATGATTTTTTCTGGCATACTAAATAGTATGGTAGTATGGGTATTTGCCTCAAAACTCTTGATTCACAAATAAAAACTGGATTCACAAATCTTTTTTATTGATATTTGTATTTCAATTTAATTTAAGTTATTTTTTTGTGAAATCTTTTTATTTGCAGATCTGTTTCATTTCAGTGTTAAAAAAGATCGGCCAAGTGTCTCCTTCATACCTGTCAACCCTCCCGTTTTTCCCGGGATTATCCCGTATTTTGAACCTAAGGCCTAATTTTAAAAAGTGTAAAAGTGTCCTCCGGTAGAGCAGGTGGCAGTATTATGTTTAACATTAGCAGAAAAACGTTATCGCCAGTAAACACACAGAAGAAGAAAACAGCAACAATAACACAGAAGAAGACGAAAACATATGGATGAGAGTCACAGTGAACGGGAGATAGATGGAGACGCAGTTGTACCTGCCAAACAAGTTAAAACTTTATGTAAGTACCTGAACAAATGAGAGGAGACCTTCCATTATGAAATAAAAGCAGAGTCGGGCAAACTCATGCTTTTTGTAAAGTGTGCCATTCAGATTTTTAGCTTTGCACACGGCGGAAAAAGCGTCCAAGCACAAGCACGTCAAGAGTCACAAAACATACTGTCACTTCATTTGTGACAAGAACTGTGTCGGAGGTGACCAAGTGACCAGAGCTGAGGAAAAGATGTCGATGCTTTGCGCAAAAAATAATGTAGCCTTCATCTTCTGCGATGATTTCAGTCGCAGTGTAGCGGACATGTTTCCCGACTGACATCGCAAGGAAGTACTCGTCGGGGGAAAACAAAAGCCTCAACTCATAAAAACTCATCAAACATCAAATAAATTGATGATAATAACTAATAAATAAAATACATAAATCTTATAAACACGTCTGTACAAGTAATACATACTTTAAATAAACATGTATTTCCTGAATGTACCCGTCCCTTATGTGTTTACATTTACATTATATGGGTGGGGGCTGGTGGCTGAGAGCTGTGAAGGTATGGATGGAGTCCGCCAAGAAATGTCCTTTATTTTGAAATTCCAATGTTGACAGGTATGGTCTCCTTAAGCAAGACAATCCCTACCAACTCTAAGGTGCTGCTCAGTACCTGAAGAGAGAATTTCCCCACAGGGACAAAACACAGGATCCTATTCTCACAGCATTCAGTGGCTAGAAAATCATTGAAGTGAGGAATTATGACAGGCTGTGTGTTGGATGATAGACGGATGGTCACTGCAACTGCTAATAAGACTTGTGAGCCAAACAAGCGGAGATTCAGGAGGAATTTGCCACCTTTTTTAATCCAGCATTGTGGCACCAAAGCTTGTATCTCGGTTATGAAGTAACTGAAACATTTTGCCAGTGCCAGTGGAAAAGTGTGTAAAGTCCAGACTATTTTCACCACATATTGTGTTGTGTCTCATAGACTATGAGTCATGTGATGGCTAGTGAGCTCAAATTGAACGTACCTTGATTTCATCAATCTCATCTGGAACAATCTTGTAGGCTGCTATGACTCCTCCTAGCCTGCAGGACGTGACAAAGACAGAGTCAGCGTAATGGCAATGTACATGTATAGTGTGTGTACTGTTTGCCAATGCGTGTAAGCAGACCATATGGGGTCAGATCAGTCTCAACATTAATGAATGCACGCAGAAACATTTTATAAATATATTTTGTGATTTATATAAAATGACTCTTTCCCCAAAAATATTTTTCAATGTACACAAAAATTGTTCTAATGAAATATAAATGTAAAATAAATCCACATATATAAAACATAAGGTTCTCAAATGTATTTGATGCACACACAAACATTACTTGTTTCAAATAAATGTAATAGAAATCCACAAATGTATATACAGTATATTTAAAAGTATTTGCAATTTTAACCAAAAACATATTTAGATGTTACATTTATATACAGATAGAGATGCACCAATAGAAAGACAGGTGACTCCATCTCATATGTCCAAGATCTTGATGGTCAAATGTATACACATGATGATTTTAAAAACACACACAAAGCAGCACAGACAGTTACACCGTGTGTCCTAACAGCAATGCGTCCGACTATCGCTCATCTTGTAATATCGCACACTCTGTCCACACTGTGGACACTTTTACGTCTTTTAAACAAACCTTGCACCCATCAGCTGTGCACTCGAGATCAGACTAACCAGTTGAAAAATTAGTGGGATGCCTACTTACCAACTTCCAAGGTTTGCACTTTTTAGACAGTAAACACACGTTTTATATTGTGATAGTTAACCGACTGGAAATGACACAATACAATATAGCCAACGGCAAGTAGGTTGATGGTACCGATTTTCAGCTCCCTGGCGATCTCCCTCCAGCCAGCTGTGTTATGTGACTTTACACACACAAGCATGTGGATGTGTAAGTTTTTATGTAAATGAGATTAGATGTGTTGTCCTATAAATATGTTTCTGGGAAAGTAAAATATGCTATATAAAGTGGGATATTCTGAAATTATTATTAGTAACCTGGAGCACTTTTATTTTGAGATTTGTTTGAGTAAGATTGAGAGAAGCTACTGTAACTTGGTGCAGTTTTAGAGAAGATCTAAGTTAATTAACATAAGTCAATGTTTTATTATAACCATACAATTCATTTTCAATTTTCCACGAAAACAAGTTACAAAAATGTTTCTCAACCACTGCGCTAGAGCCTTGGATCAGTTTGTCATCTTGCCTTAAGCGATAAGATATGAAATTGGAGCCAGCATGATTACCTTTTTCCGATGTGTACGTTAACCTACTACTCTGGAGGCAGATATGAATCACCTCAGTCTTTCCTTCGTTTTTTCCCCAACTGGTGGGTTGTGGTCCAAAAGGTGGTCACGGGACAATTCTGAATGGACCGACCGCAAGTGACTCATCAACGTGTGAGGTATATTAAAAAAATATATTTTGAAGTACAGGGAGTTTCCGGAACACAGCTTTTATTTTGAAGTGCTGTAGAGCTGTTTTGCGGACTGGCTACATGACAGAGAAGGACACGGCAAGCTCCACTGCTTGTGTGTGCGTCCCGCTGTAAATTAAAGAGCAGGCGAGAAAGCAGCAAATAAGTATTGAAAACTTTTCAATTCACAATTGATGAGTCATCTGATTGGCTCTTCTGATCTGCATTTTTAGAGGCCACCGATCAAACTATTAGTTTTAATAATGGTGTATGTATTGTACTGTATGTATTTGGCCAATTAACATGCTTTGCAGCATTTTTATTGTATTGGTCTGTAAGCCATAATATGCACTTCTTTGGTTGCAGTGCTATTTGTTTACTTAGTTTTAGGTAATTGCACTTTCGATGATTCTATTTCATTGTTTTTTAAGCCCACATGCTGTTTAACATTTTGTTAAATACAATTGAATGTGTAGCCATTCATCTTATGTGTGGACCTTAAACAAATAACTAAGACCCTCAGGCTGGACCAGTTGGGAACCACTGCTCTAGTGAGCTACAAAATCGGTAAATCATTTTTTCAGAGATGTTGAGAAAATGTTGCTAATAGCTTAACCTTCTGCTTCGGTTAGTTGTCATGGATGTTGCACAGCAGCGGTATATGTTCCCCGCTCACGCAGATGGCTAAACTATTCGAGAAATGGAGCGAAAATGTCGAGTCAGCGAGTAGGGGTTGACCAATACGGTCCCATTGGTAAAGTTAACTTTCTTGCGGTCCTGGAGAGTGAGGGTCTGTACAAATTCAGAGAAACTTCTATTTTCTTCAGTCCTTGTTAATAAACAACCAACAAAACTTGCTAGCTAGCGTTAGCTAACGTGTTCAGAGAATTATTTTGCCTCAACCTATGCTCCAGCAACTAAAATACATCATCATGTTTACTAACAGATACGGTATTTAAAATATACATACTATTGTATTTACAAACTGCTTGTCATTTGTGAACTTCACTGTCTTTGTGTGTGTTTTTTGAGACTTTAATGTGATCACATAGCATTACATTTGCGCAGTCTGCGATTATGTTTGAGTTATGAATACTTGCTAAGTTAGTGATGTACCATTATGAGAGCACCGCATTTTGCCATACTTCTCTGTGTGAACGCACTTATGCACTCAAAATAGCAAGTGTAATCACAGAAGCACGCAAATTGAGACACAGGCCAGGTTGTCTGTTAGCATTATATAGCTAACTCGTTAGCTAACACTGATATAAATGTTACATCACTAACATAGCAAGCATTCGTTACTCAATCATATGTAATCATGCACGCCAAGACAGTTATTACTCAACTAAGAGCGCCACTAACAATCAGCATGTTGAGGTTGACCTCTGACCTGCGTGCAGCTGAATGTAGATAGTTTGAAGTCTATTCTCCTGTTCACAACTATGGTTCATAATTGCAGACTGTGCAGATGTAACACAATGTGATCACATTAAATCAAACCCTCGAGTCAATGCTTACATTATTGGCTGAAGCAGAGAAACATCTGACTGGCTATAGATATTTCCCTGTTGAAAAAATGTATTTGTTTATTGTGCCATGGCACATTTGTGAACCTTATTTTTTTATATGTGGATTTCTTTTACATTTATGTACAGCAGTGACAATTTTTGGGGAGACAGTCATTTATATATAAATAACAAAATGTATTTGTGAATCGTTCTATGTGCATTCATAAATATTGAGACTGATCTTACTGCACACTAGACTGTGTATGTATACTCACAGTGAGGGATCATGGACCAGGTCCTTCAGGTTGACTCCACTCCTGTCCTCAGCCAGGTTCCTGAAACAGCTGTCACTGACTGAAAAAGAGAGAAGTTCAGGTTACAGAACAGAACACCTCTGACGGGATGAATATGTTGCAGTTTTACTACCTAGTTCAAATAAAACTGATCACCAATACACTGGTTGTCTACAAAGAGTAGAACCTCAGTTGATACTAATGAGACATTTTAATGGAAGTTCACACATGTACACTTAATTAATGTTATTGCCCAGAATTTTGGGCCTGGTTCTGAAAGAGATAGGATGGCTGTTTCTCCCCATTTCCAGTCTTTTATGCTAAGCTACGCTAACCAGCTGCTGACTGAAGCTTATTATTTAATGGACAGATAATTTCAATCTTCTCACTCTTTAGAGGAAAGCAAATAATCGTACTTCCCCAAAAGTCAAACTATTTCTGTATATTATGTACACATTTTATTCAATTTAACCAAACTGCGAGTGTTTGAAGGGTGTATCTTGTGGTAGGTTTGTCCTATAGTACTTTGCACCCACAGATAGAACCTCTTAAAATAGTGTGCAGTAGTGCAACAGTGCTGCATATTTGTGTGTTTTTAGATTAATAAGATATATCAGGGTTTGGATATATACACAACACTTGTTTGTTGGATCAACTCATTGTTGGCTTGGGTCTTTTAATGGAATTTGTTGACAATACTAAAAATATAGAATTTCACCTTAAAGGCTGAAATTCCTCTAAGAATGTATTCCTTAAAAAGGGACAGTTCTGCAAACTGTTGATTTGGATGCATCTAGCAGTGCAGTTCCAGGTGATTAAACACTGATGAAAAAAATAGGGTAGGATTATAACATATAGTACATATTATATAATATATGTTATACTACTACCCTCTTATATTCCATTTCTGCTAATAGATCTTCATAAATACTACATACTGGCCCTTTAAGTGGTTTCCCGTTGGACACTGCCCTCTCTGGTAACGCCATGGCCTGTGTTTGAAGTATTTCCAAAAGTATTTCGGCTAAATTTAGCACACCTCATACAGTGTGCAGCTTTAACCTGGCTCCTTCTGCTCAGTAACCACAAGAGGAAAATCTCATATCTTTGGTTTCCCTGCTGATTTATCAGCCTATGTGACTTTGGCTAGTAGAATCAAAAGTTCCTATGTGTTCATTATCAATATTATTTCATATTTTCAACACCTTTTGCTCCGTTTATGTAACCTTAAGCATGCCTCAAGTATCCATTTTCTAAACTACATACTTGACCCTAAACATGATCTTACTCATCAGCTAAAATGTCAGACAAAACACATATTCACACATACATCACATGGATGGGTTGGGAACGTGTGTTAACATGTGACAGGAGGTTGTGGTTGTCAGCTGTATGGACAGCAGGGTTAGCTGCTGTTAGGCTAGCCGAGATGCTAGCTCATCAAAACCACGACAGACTTCCCAGCCAGCTGCTGGGGCGCATCCTCTTAGCATTATTCTCACGTCTTCCCCTGCCTTGGCAAGGAGGCAGCAGTGCTACTGGTGACTGGTGGCTGTCACACGACTGTATACTGGTCCCAGTCCTCCTCCGCACGACTCAGAGGCGAACATCAGCTGAGCTAATTAGGGAAGCTGCTAAAACAACCTGCACAACAGAATTAATTTCGCTTAGGCAGTGCCTTGCCTTCTAAGTAGCTTTTAATAGCCACCAAACGCACGATTTATGATTAATACATTTACATTTCTGACTAAAAACAGTCATTAAACCCACATGAAAAGGCCGTCAAAGGAACCATACAATAAATGATAATGAAGAGCACCCTCAATAGCGGGCAACATAAGGGATCCGCAAAGGGACATGAATAATGCAGCTCATGTAGGCTCGGTATCGCTACATTGCTAGAAAATATAACGTTCACTTGCATAAAGCTACCAACATACAGCACAGCAAAATCGGAAAAATGGTGGTTTTGCCTTCAAAATAAAAGCGCAAATCTTAGTTAAAAACTCATTGTAGCACTTGCTCGCCAAGGAAAAGCACCCTAGTTTTGAAAGTCTTTGCTGGGCGTCCTTTTTCCTACTGTCTCACTTGACGCTGATTAAAATATCTTACTAATGTTACAATGTCGTGTAGCGATCTAGTACATAACTGAATATGAAAGCCAATTTTCACATGTAAATATATACGTTATAAACGTCACTACAGAATGACAAATAACGTCGTTGCAAAGCCAATTCCACATCTGTACGACCTGTCAAAAGGCAGGCAGCTAACGTTAAAGCAATGACAGTCAACGAATCCGGTTAGCTTAGCAAACTGGCTAACGATAGCTAGCTCGGCAGCGAAGACAGCTCGTATCGTGACACCGACGTGCACAGGCAACCGACGGCAAAACGCCACAGAGGTGCACTACTGAGAAGTATTTTATCGCATTTTATCAAACAGTGTCCTTACCCGTTAGAATCCCCACTCGAGTCTGATGGTCGTGGTTGGTGAGCACCATCCCGTCTGCCGCCATGTTTACAACCTCTGTCTGCACTGTGCCGGCACATACATAGAAACAGTGTGGTGGTGTGCGGGCTGCTGCTGCACCTCTGGAGGACGACTCTGTATGTGTGTGAGCGTGCATGTCCTTTGGTGTAAGTGTCCTCGTCCTCCAAATAATAAGTGAAGATTTGGAGCCGCCTCAAAAAACACTGGTAGACTCTAGAACACCAGGATCTGGTACTTTGTGAAATCCCCAAATTAGAGTAAGGTGACCTATTTGTGAAATAATAGGTCTGGTCAGTCATCAATCAATGCTCCATTTTGTAGAAAACATTTTCTAATTGTAGATTTTGTTAGAACAAGCATAACACCAGCAGTAGAATGTATCCACTGTATAAAAAAAGGTTAATTTCTAGTCATCTTTTAGGGAACATTTGGACCTTGACATCCTACACATACAGTAAAAAGGATGGGCAGTGGTGGACTTTGGCTGTCTGAGGGGCAGGGGCAAAAAATAAAAAAGGGCACCAGCTGCAAGCAGTGGGGCACCAGCACACCTTTTCTGGCATGTTGTGCAGCTTATATGGCACTATCACATTTTCTCCACTAGAAGGGCACCGTGATAGCTTTATTATTTTTTTGTTCGAACAAGGGGGCACCAGGGGGGGGCAATCACCTGAGTCAACCAGTCGGGATGGGGATATAAGTATGTGACAGCAGGCTATGGCTGTTTGTTGGATTGTCAGTGATCAGCTTCTTGAAGTTATTTTTATTTTGAAAGCTGTAATCTGAATGTCAACCATTTCTAAAAAGCCCATCTATATACTCTCAGGGAGAAAAAAGTTTTGGGGGAAATATTGTCATATGCCTTGGGAGGAGGAACTACAGTATGTGTCATGTGATAGATGTGTGACAGAACACGGTGATCGACTGTAGAATCAGCATGCAGATAAATTACTGCTAGTGGAGCAAGTGGCTGCTGTGGGACTGGGACATACTGCTCCACTAGTGAGTTAGGGCCACCGTCTCTTTTTGACCTGGAAAAAAATAAAACATTCAAATGCAACTGCTAATTATGATATCTTTAGTGTACATGAATGAATCACAAAAAGGCTCAAATGTGAAATATGTGCTTATGATTAGGTTGGTCGTTTTTTGATAATACAAATAATCAAATAAAATACAATTTATTTATATAGCCCAATATCACAAATGACACATTTGTCTCAGTGTGCTTTACAGACTGTACATACGACACCCTCTGTCCTTAGACCCTAGCACCGCACAAGGAAAAACTTCCTAAAATAAACCAACAATTAAAGGGGGAAAAATGTAAACAAATAATAAAACAAAAAAAGGATGAATCCAGGATGATGTCAAAAAGGCTTAACGTGGGTGTCAGGCAGGACCAAGGCAGCAGGCACAGCAACAATTCATGATCCAGACATAAACTTTATCAGCGGCAACAAAGTGAAGAACAAATATAATTTAAACAACTATTACAATTATTTTGGGACCTAATAACATAATATGGTAGTGAACAACAGGGCTCATGAATTAATTAATTAATTAATTAATTAATTAATTGGACTACTTAAATTAAATGTATTCATACATACATACATATTCGTTTTTTATTTTTAAGAATGACTTTTTTTCTATTTCTATTTTTGTGGGTATATGTAATATGATGTCTTTAGCTGGTTATTGTCAAGTAGGCTGAGAAGACAGTAAGCCTGCCCTGGTCTCAGGATGGGTAACAACAAGTTGAAGGTCAAACAAACCCATGCTGGATAACAAAGAGACTCAGTAATATAGGCGCTATGCGCAGTATGTATGTTAATTCTATGTATAAGTTTAATTACTGGGTTATATGTAATACTTGATATAACCATTGCATATAAACTCATGTGTGTGTGTAAAGATAGAGGCCCTATCTAATAGATTAAAATAGTTGTATTATTCAAGTGGTTGTGTTATTCAAGTGGTTGTGTTACAGTGTATAATTATGATGGAAACCCAAAGTGAGTGATTCCCATGGAGAAAGTGGATAAGAAACATGTTATCAGTGCTGCTAGGCAGCATGTGTGAGAGAGAGAGGACGAAGGTGGGGACGAAGGTGCTGCAAGCCAAAACAGCATGTGTGAGAGACAAAATAAAAGTGTGTGGAACAGAGAACTACAAAGCACACACACACACCAGAGACGTGAAATGGAGGACTACAAAACACACACACACACACACACACACACACACTAGAAGTGTGTGAGACAAAGAGAGAGGGAGAACAAAGGTGGGGGCGATTTTATTATAATTAATCAGACTTTATGAAATTGTTTGTATTGTTTAATCAATTTAAACTGTATGCCTTGCCCCTGCTTTAATACTTAAAGAATTGTGGACATTGAGAATTGATATCTTTATGGGGTATTTACAAAGGTTTGGAGTAATTAATACCTTGATGGTTCTGACAAAGGTTTTGTCTAGCAAGCAGATTAAACATGTCCCGGTGGTCTATTCCTGACTGCTAACTACACCTAGTCGATACCAAGTGTACAGGTCATAGAGGAGAGCTGTCAGCGACAAGCATGACTGGTGGTACCACTGAATTCACAAAGCTATTTAGTTTAGTGGAATCATCGGTGCAGTGGGATAGACGTTTGTATATAGACAGTAGACACTGAGAGCTGGTCGAGACTCACCCCTGGTCTCTTAGGGAGTGATCGACGCGGATCTAACAGTATTCACTAATAAAAATAAATTAAAAAAACATTCTTGTTGTGAGTGTAATTGTAACTATGGGTAATTTGATATTTTTTAATTTATGTAATTTCCTCCTTGTGTACTGTCACTATAAATGGTTATGGTAAAAGCCACATTTCAGCCAGCCATTTTAAATGCCTAGAAAAGAGCTGAGTTGTTCATTAAGACCTCCAAGTTGCACAACATTTTTCAGCTTCCAAATGACTAACAGACTACAAGAGAGAGATTAGCAGCCAGTGCACTCAGAAATTCCAGAATTGGAATAGCTTCTCTACTTTGGGTACATATAAATATATTTACAGTACTTTTATAAAAATGGTACCCAATAACATCTAACATTTAGAGTCACAATAACAGCTGACAAAACAAAGACAGAGCACAGAGACAAAAGCAACACAAGAATACTTATTACAAAATGGACAGCTCTACATAATGGCGTAATAAATCATTTATTAATGTAATGAAGTCATTTATTAAGAAAAAACTCACATCTTCAAATTGGGAATATAATGGGGATGTATAACTCTCTATTAGAATATTAATTCTTTACCTTTAAGAACAAACCAAGTCAAACAGTTAACTTCCTATGTAGCCTTTGGTAAAGGCCTTAATGTATTAATTCATTACTGTTCTCTTTCTTAATATGAATCAATAAAAAATTATGCTAAAATCACTGTCTTGTAAAAGCCCCAACACAGCCATGACTCACACAGGTCTTTTCACTTGCCTGATTAGACCTATTTAGACACATCTCACACTGTCCCCTATAATTGGCTTGACAATGGATAGCCTTACAGTTTCACAAGTCACAGAGAAATCGAAGGGTGATCAATCCATGTGAAAAATTCAAGTTAAACTGCACATTTCAATCTATTTGTACCTTTATTAGGACACAGAGTTAAATGATGTCATGTCAAAGCTTCAGCCAATGTAAACCCGAGCAGAGGTTTAATCAGCTAAAACTGAAAATATCTGTGTAGTCTTAAAATAATATTGGAGCTTGTATCTCTGATTTTAGTTATGATGGCATTTCTCACAACATATATAAGTGAGTAATGTACTATTACACTAATGCATTATTCTTCTTTACTCTGAACCAAAACAAAACCATAGTCATGATAGCCCCAATAATAAAACTCAAGACGGACTTTAACTATTCAAACCAATAAAAATACTTTTTCTCTGTGTCATTCCATTTTATTACACATAACTTAATTTCTGAACTTATTTGTTTGGTTTCTTTGCATGTGTGGATTGCATGGGTTGTTACCGACCTCTGATGAAAATTTCATGTCAATAGCCCCTTTAGAAATATATTTAGTGAAAAAATGGTGACGTGTTCAATACTTATTTTCCCTGCTGTATAAAAGGGAATGCTGCAAAACAGCTATGATAGCTCCCTCCGTTTTGTTTTTGAGGTCTTCTATTTCTTAAAAAAAACGTTTTATATTTTCATAATAAAACTGTGGAGTGAATAGCAAAAATTATACTTATGTTCTTTCTTGGAAATTGTAGTTTGACAAAAAACTTGAGATCCACTTACTAGTTTTTTCCCCCAATATATGTGGTAGTAACGTGATGGAAGTTTACCACAAATGATCAAACTCCATCCACTGATAAAGACAGTGTTTTTGTTGTTGGAAAACAAAAACAAAGCTGGGAATTGAGTTAAAATGATTTTGTCAATAATACTAATACTATATCAGTTCAGTCTCCACTGTAGATTATTTTATAGTCGCTACATCTTGACCTTTGTCTTCACAGCCCTCAGATTCTGTTTCAATAGCAGAGTCATCGGAGCAGAAATCTCTTTGTTGCGTTGCTTTGCAGAGACTGGCATCATGTTTAACCCTGACTGGCATCATTTTACTGCTGTCATTGGCACCAGGATCACTAGCGTAATTTTTATTTTGTCCAAGCGGAGGGTCCAGTAGTGCTGGATTCAACGTGGCAGCTGGCTGACCATCAAAAGTCCCTTCAAGACCCCACCCACTTCACACAACCCTGAGCAGTCACTTGATCTGTAACACTACCCTTTATTGGTTACCTGCAAGGACCCAAACACTTGCACAGCTGATGAAGAGCCATTCATCATCAACAAAACCACACAAAGGAGAACCATTCTTGAGTCCTTTATGTCATTGTAAATTGCTGATGTCTATGGAGAGGTTGATCTTTGACTGTAAGACGACTTCAATTCACTGCTACAAGGGGGTCAGGGTCACCTTTTTCTGATGCTCTACTGTGAAGTCACATAAATTTACTTGTGATTTTCAAATATGTTTACCACAAGGAGTAGTTCATTACGGGAAATACGTTTATAAGCTTTATTTCCAATACTGAGATGACCTTATTGATATCAATAACATTTCTGTGTGTTAAGTACAGATCTGGAGTCGGATTTGTGTCACAAGTTAAAGGTCTACCACCATCGGTTCATTGGTAATAGAGTGTGCAGCGGCTGGGAGACGGAGGGGTCTTCTGTTAGTAGTCAGCAGTTTAGCAGACTCCCTTCTGGATCGTCAAACTTTCTGTTGCTGCCAGTACACAGGTTAGACTCATCACTCCATCAGCCCGCTGGTACTACGGGTGCTGGGATATGCGGCGAATGTATCCGAGCCCCCGGAGCTGCAGCAAGCTCCTCTGCAGGGAAGCAGTACTATGTTGGCACCGGAGGACTAAACAAAGACATAAGTCGTTCCCTTGCCTCTGCCGCCCCCGGACCCAACCCAACATACAAACTATCAAAACATGACGTTACACGGACCGTACAGCCCCCAGTGCCAAGTAAGAATACATATATCTAAACTCCATGTGAAGATTGTGAGATAGCAGTGATAATTAGACCGACTGTCAGAGTTACAGCAGTCTGATCTAATGAACTGACTGACTGACTGTAAAAACACGTACTGAACACAGGGAATAGGACTCAAATGCCACGACTCAGAGACAGAACTGGGTACGGGAAAACAGTCTTTACTTGTAGCAAAAACAGGTTGGTACACAGGAAGGCAGTCAGTAAGGAAAACAAAACAGGCAAGGAGTAAGTGAGAGTCGGGTCACGAAACCAGGAAGACGAAGACGAAGACGAAGACAGGAAACTGGACCAGGAGACACGGGACAAACACTGGAACAGTACGACACAGAGGTACAAAGACGAACTGGCAACGAGGGGAACAAAACACACAAGCTGTGTCTCAATTCAGGGGCTGCAGCCTTCGGAGGCTGCATTTGTAGACCGATTACGTCACAGCGGCCGCAACAGGGGTGTCCCATTTCAGCCGACAAATGCGGCCTTCTTTTGCCGGATTTGGAGGATCTGATGTATCCTTCACGGCCTCAGGTATCCCAAGATTCATTGCGCGCCCAGAGAAGTTTTTTTCTGACGGAAAATGGCACCACCCGACCCAGCAGTAACGGCAAATAGATATACTTTTAAATGTAAGTATTGGGTTTCAACTTGCTCGAATAGCTAATGATACAAATGTTATAAAATCAAAAGGACCTTAAAACATAATACCGTCGCTAAAATTACAGGTTAACTTACGGGACGTTAGTGCCGATGCTAGTTAAGCTAGCTGCTAGGAGCTGCTGTACGGTGCAGCTTGATTGCCGGCATCCAACCTAAGTTAGCCTTTGAAAGTAGAACTTTTAAGACCTTAACTTTCAAGCCTAAGAGTTTTAAATGTTGATTTATATTTTACATCGATAGTGGCGATTGTGTAGATAATTTATACTTCATATTACCTGCTTGGTTTTCTGACAGTTGAATATTACATAAAAAGTCCAGTGCAATCGTTCGAATTGATTATACATATTTTATTATTTATAATATGTGTACTTATTTTGCAACTTAATCTACTTTCAACCATCAACTGTGCTTGATAACATCTGAGAGTTACTAGGCGACGGGAGCGGCAAAAGGTAGGGGCGTGAACAGCTGGTGACGTACCAGGTTATCCCCGGTAGACCGGACCGTCTCATTTCGTAGACCGCTCGGTTCAGCCTTCGCAGTCTACGGAGGACCCGGCCTCTAAAGACCGCGAAGGCTGCGTCCTCCGAAGGCTGTAGCTCCTGAATTAAGACACAGCTACAGACTATATACACCAGGAAGTGGGCGGGGTAACGAGACACAGGTGGAATCAATAGCTGTAGAATACAATACACAATATAAAGAATACATTAGAATACTCTAAAGTCTAAAACTTAGAATACAATCAATATGACAAACTACTAAAACTAAAATACAAACTTTTTTAATAACTGATGGTTTTGATGATTGATAAATTTAGATTATATTGACCCAGCTGTAGAGGTAAAATACTGCCCCTTTATTTTTTTTGGAGCAGGTGGCTCGGAATTAGACATTAAACCTTTAAGTTTCCATATAAACTTAAACTTAATTTCCAGAATACCTTGGAAGGAAAATGCATAATATTATTAATTTCCATTGACTACTGTTATGTAAATTTGAGGAGTTGATTCAGTTGTCATTTAACCAAGAATTTGTGGAAAACATTATGGAAATATGAAATCTAGTTTTATTTCATGTATTCATTCATGTTCTCCTTATCGGTATCTGATGTTTTCGTCTGCCAATTTTTCATCTATCCAATGGAGTCGATGTACTGTATATAGGAGTTGTTGTTTTAAATGTTCTATGTCTTTTAATGTGCGTAATGAACAGTCACTGGCAGTACCACTAAGACCTCTGCATGTGAAGGGACACTCAGAGAGGAGAGAATTACCCTGTGTGGGGAAAAACGCCTTGACATATTTTCCATTCTATGGCCTGTTTTTGCAGATATAAAAGACTCAAAACTTTTACTGGAAATAGTTGTATACATTTCAAACTTCAAATGTAACATGTTAAATCTCTTATTCATGTACAATTGCAGTGTTTTTTGTTCACTAAACCACTAAACTCAAATTCCGCTTTTGTGTTTCTCTTCATTTTAAACTGTTATTACACTCTCATAACATGCAATAAATTTGTAAATGACTGCCAGATATGGAAAGTTCCAGGTATTGTTGAAAAATGGGCAAAAGCACTTACTCACAGGACATTTTCTGACCTTTTTATAGTCAAAATAAGCAAAAAAGTCCAGGCGAAAATGTTGCTTAGGTGGTAAAGGGTTAAAGTAAGGGAAGACACAAATCAGTGGCGTAGCAGACTTTGAAACAACACCGGATATGTTTAATTAGCATAGCCTTCATATGTTAACAATCTATATTGTTGTCATCCTGATTGTCCATACTGTAGCACAATTTAAATATGTCAGTCTATTCTATTGCATTTCTGTTTGTCCTGTGAGAGGGATCCCTCCTCTGTTGCCCTTTCTGAAGCTTCTACCATTTTTTGTGTTGGATGCTATGCCAATTATAAAGCCCCTTAAGGGCAAATGTGTAATATTGGGCTACATGAATAAAATTGACTTGACCTGACTAAACCAACAGTCTTCCAAACATGTATCCCAGATGACATACACTATAACCCAAAATGACTACCATTCAAGGAAGAACATCTCTCCCTTCAGTTTGTTGAGTGTGTATGTCACCAAACATGTTTACGCTGACCACAACAGGAATGAGCTCTAGAGTTACAGTGGATGTATTATGAGCTGTGTGTTTTGGTCTGTGACACTGTACACCACCTGCAAAGCCTAGTGGCCATGGTGAGCTCACTTCTTCCACTGACAGCCAGTGAGGGATGTGTGTGTGCCTAGGTCCAGACCTTTGAATCTGCCCACTCCACCAAATGGACTGAAAAGTCTAAAGAGTTGACAATTCTGCCTGATATCAGTCAAGTTTGTGACAAGAGGGGGATTTCAAATTCTGATTTCATAAGAAGCTGACATATTTTGCTGGCTTTGTAGACTTTAATGCTATAACTTTTAATATAACTAGTGCAGTGCTTGTTCGGGATGTGCTTGTGCTGTTGCTTGTTGGGTATGAAATCGAGTTTACGGTAAAAGTGCTACAGTGTACGCATCATGACTGCAAAAACTGCGATGAAAAGCCTCATTAAATGTGAATGCCCCAAGTTTGATGAACGCTTTTGAAGGATGTCCAAGTTCAGACTGGCCAACACCATAGACCAGGGCTAATATCCATAGGAAAACAACGGCACATTCTAGGACCGTGAAACGAACATTCTAGAAATGTGAATTCAACTGAATTACCGTGACGCAAACATTTTAGAACCTTAACGTGTCACACAGACATTCTTGAACCGTCACGCGGATATTCTAGAACCGTGACACGGACATTCTAGAACCGTGACACAGACATTCTAGAACCGTGATGTATCACGCAATCTTTTAGAACCTTGACACGGACATTCTAGAACAGTAATGTGTCATGTGGACATTCTAGAACCATGAAGCGGACATTCTAGGACCGTGACACGGACATTCTAGAAATGTGAATTCAACTGAATAACCGTGAAGCGGACATTCTAGAACCGTGACATGGACATTCTAGAACCGTGATGCGGACATTTGAGAACCGTGACACAGACATTCTAGAGCTATGAATTCAACTGAATTACCGTGAAGCGGACATTCTAGAACCGTGACATGGACATTCTAGAACCGTGATGCGGACATTCTACAATCGTGACGTGGACATTCTAGAACCGTGACACGGACATTCTAGAAATGTGAATTCAACTGTATTAAAATGACATTCTAGAATTGTGATGTGTCACGCGTACATTCGAGAACCGTGACATTCTAGAACCGTGATGCAAATTTTCTAGAACCGTGACATTCGAGAACCCTAATGCGGCCATTCGAAAACCGTGACAAGGACATTCTAGAAATGTGAATTCAACTGTATTACCGTGACGCGGACATTCGAGAACCATGACATGTGACCCAGACATTCTAGAAACGTGACACCGACATTCTAGAACTGTGTTACTCAACTGAATTACAGTGACACGGACATTTCTAGAACTGTGACATTTCAGGCGAACATTCTAGAACTGTGTTACGTTCCCTATTGGTCTAGGAGGGAAGGGAAGTAACAACTAGAAATAAAATAACCCAGGTGAAGAAAGGAAAACGAGGCAACCGATTTGTAAAACAAAAACAAGGGCATTTAATTCACATACAGAGAAAAGTTCCCCAACCAACACAAAAAAGGGCAAAATTGAAAACAACTTTCTTAGCAGAAAGCGACACACCAGATATGGCAAAACAAAGCAACTCCATAAGTTCCTTATTCTGTTGCACGTCTCCTTAATAACTCCAACACGGTATAGGCTCAGCACCAATCTCAGCAACCAGGCAGGAGAAGAGAGACTTCCTATTGCACCAGCCTTTCCCCGGACATTCTAGAACCGTGACACGGACATTCTAGAACCGTGTCACAGACATTCTAGATTTGTGAATTCAACTGAATTACCGTGAAGCGGACATTCTAGAACCGTGACGTGGACATTCTAGAACCGTGACACAGACATTCTAGACCGTGACGTGGACATTCGAGAACCATGACTTGGCACCTGGACAATCTAGAACCGTGACATGGATATTCCAGAAATTTCAATTCAACTGAATTACCGTGACGGGGACATTATAAAACTGTGACGCGGACATACGACAACTATGACGTGTCACACGGACATTCTAGAACCATTACATGGACATTCTAGAACAGTAATGTGTCATGTGGACATTCTAGATCTGTGAATTCAACTGAATTACCATGACGTGGACATTCCAGAACCGTGTAGCGGACATTCTAGGACCTTGATACGGACATTCTAGAAATGTGAATTCAACTGAATAACCGTGACATTCTAGAACCGTGACGCATCATGCAGACATTCTAAAACCGTGGCATGACATTCTAGAATCGTGATGCGGACATTCCAGAACCATGACACGGACATTCTAGATCTGTGAATTCAACTGAATTACCTTGACGTGGACATTCTAGAACCGTGTAGTGGGCATTCTAGGACCGTGACACGGGCATTCTAGAAATGTGAATTCAACTGAATAACCGTGAAGCGGACATTCTAGAACCATGACGCATCATGCAGACATTCTAAAACCATAACATGGACATTCTAGAACTGTGACATTCTAGAACCATGATGCTGACATTTGAGAACCATGACACAGACATTCTAGATCTGTGAATTCAACTGAATTACTGTGAAGCGGACATTCTAGAACTGTGAAATGAACATTCTAGAACCGTGACACGGACATTCTAGAACTGTGACGTGTCTAGAACGTTCTAGCATGTCCACTTCACAGTTCTAGAATGTCTGTTTCGAGGTAATTCAGTTTAATTCATGGTTCTAGAATATCCACGTCACGATTAATCAATTGAATTCACAGTTCTTGAATGTCCCTCCGTTCATAACTGATGAGTTTCTCAGCAGAGAGCTCTCCAGACACGGGAAAGTTGTTTCCCCTTTAAAAAAAGATCCCATCTGGATGTAAGTCTCAGTTATGAAAGTATGTAGTGTCTCACTGCAGACATCTTTATATGATACTGAATAACCGGGATGTGGAGCTCAACTTCTGCTTCCATGTTAAAGTAGATAAGTCTATTGACGTAGCGCCGCTTGAGTGGCAGCCTGTTACAGCAGCTCCTACTCACTGCTGAGCAGTGGTGGGCCGTCAGGGCCAGCAAGGCCTTCTCTGCAGGCCTAAACATCATCAATATAAATTTAATTTTGATATATGTTTTCCACAAATATCTATTAAATTATTCCCCATAGTCTATTCTCTTCATTTCATAGCTTTCCTCTTGGTTGCGCTGCTTCCAGCCTCAGATAGAGATTTGGAGGGCTGGCCTTTATGTTAGAGCTTTTATCCAATCATATTTCAGCCATAATGTGTTGCCAGGGTCCAAGAAATCTGCTTTCCTGGGCCTTCAGAATCAACAGTGCAGACGCCTGTAGCTTAAAGTGAACGGAAACAAAACTGTGGCGTTAACCAATCAGATTTTGAGTTGGCCCCACCGGGCGTTGGCCCCACTGCGCGTCTTTTGATTGGATACGCATTATTGAGAGGCAGATCTATGCAGAGCTAGCAAACTTGAACGAGCTAATTTGTGTAGATTTCTACAAGCTGTTTTTTGTCAACCCTCAATGGCTGAAGGAGGAGAAGATATCGATTTGGTCGCAGATATAATTACAATGTCATTTTCAAGACAAACTTTTCAAGAAAAGCTAGACATCGTGAGAAGAGAACGGCCAACCCCGACGCTAGCGAGCCTATCACAGCCGGGAAAAGGGTTTGTCCGCCACTTTCAAATCACTAACTATGAGCGGTACCCTTAGCTCACAGCCTCCGAGAGGCACTGCACATTGTACTGCTGGGAATGCCTGCTATTTACAACTAAATGTTTCGGAAATATTAATATAACTCTGTTGTACTTGACTATGTTAAGGTGATGCAACGCCCGGTCATACTGCGTTTCTGTGGAATAATTCAGGTAGGATGGAGGATGAAGATGGAGGCCACACAGTCATAACAATCAAAAAAGTTTATTTTATTTTATATCAAAGTTATGTTTTGGGGCTTTTCATGCCTTTATGATAGAGAGAGGGAACGTCTCTACATATCCTGTCTCCATGCCTACTCAGGTGGTACTCAGGTGGCTCCAGTCCCACCTGTCAGACAGATCCCACTTCATTTCCCATCACAACCACTCCTCTGCCACAGCGCCAGTCACCCAAGGCGTCCCCCAAGGTTCAGTACTCGGCCCCCTCCTCTTCACAATCTACATCCTCCCCCTCGGTCAGATACTCCGCCACTTCAACCTGGACTTCCACAGCTATGCCGACGACACTCAGATCTACCTCAGCACCAAATCCCCCCATAACCCACCCCTCTCCCACATCGAATCATGTCTCGCACAAATAAAAAACTGGATGGAACACAACTTCCTCAAACTTAACAGCAGCAAAACTGAACTCCTCCTCATCGGCTCCAAATCCACACTCAGCAAAACCTCTAACCTGACACTTACCATTGACAGCACCACTGTTTCTCCCTCTCCTCAGGCATGCAACCTTGGCGTGATCTTCGACCCCACCCTCTCCCTTGAGCCCCATATCCGCCATATTGTCAAAACTTCCTTTTTCACCTCCACAACATTACAAAAATCAGACCGTCTCTCACTCGCCCAGCAGCTGAAAGACTGATTCATGCCTTAATTTCCTCCCGCCTTGACTACTGTAACTCCCTTCTATATGGCATCACCGCAAGCTCCATCAACAGACTCCAACTGGTCCAGAACTCCGCCGCCCAACTCCTCACACACACCAAATCTTGACACCACATCACCCCAGAACTCCACTGGCTACCTGTCTCCCTCCGAATCAACTACAAACTCCTGGTCCTCACTTACAAAGCCCTCCACCACCTAGCCCCCTCCTATCTCACTGACCTCATCTCCCCCTACCAACCCCCACGGTCCTGCAGATCCACCTCAGCTGGTCTCCTTTCCACCCCCAAATCCAAGCTGTGCAGCTTTGGAGACAGAGCCTTCTCCAGGGCAGCACCCAGGCTCTGGAACTCCCTCCCCCAAGACATCCGTGACTTTCAATCCCTCTCCATATTTCAGTCCCACCTCAAGACGCACCTCTTCTCAAGTATCATTTGCTAGCCCCCTGTTAACCGTATTATTTTTATTATTTTTATTATTTCCTTTTCTCTTTCCCTTTCTTCCCTTGTCCTAACCCCTGCCCCACTTCCACTACTACTGTAAAGCGGCTTTGAGGTCTCAAAAAGTGCTATATAAATTCAATTTATTATTATTATTATTACTCTATTTCAAACTTTAATTCCTTTCCCAACTGACTCTGCTTTGAGATTGCAGTCTTTTTGGTTTCTACCTTTATCCTAAATGTCCTTGGGGACCTGCTCCTAAAACATCAACTGCTAAAAACAAACAGTCCCTGATCTCTGGGATGCGATGAAATGATGGTGAGGAATATTGGATTACAATCATTTATTTTCTGACATGCCACTCCTCTTGCTCCTTTGAGTAAAGTCATTCTGCTTGTTCAATTTTTATTCAGAAAACTGATGTGTCTTGTACAGTATTGCCTCATCCGTCTTTGGATGTTGACCATACTGCCTTATTCCAGCTTCCACTCCAGGGGGAACTGAGTTTTCTCCTCTCCGTGCAGCAGATGTGCTCATCTGCCCACCTTTGCATATATATTAGAGAGGGACAGGTTATTACGTCACATAAATCAAATTAGAATGTGATTGTGCAGTCTTTGCTGACTGTGATGTTCTTTGTCTTTAAAGTTCTTCAGGTTCTGTGTTTCTGAGTCTCTGGTATAGCGCCATACTCACCCTCCTGTGGTGACTGACCTCCTTCTCAAATCAAATTTATTTATATAACCCAATATCACAAATTATACATTTGTCTCAGTGTGCTTTACAGACTGTACAGGATCTGACACCCTCTGTCCGTAGACCCTCGCATCGCACAAGGAAAAACTTCCTAAAAGAAATAATTCCCATAATTAAAGGGGGAAAAAATGGAAGAAACCTCAGGGAGAGCAACTGAGGAGGGATCCCTCTCCCAGGACGGACAGCCGTGCAATAGATGTCATGTGTACAGGATAAACAACATAGTACAAATACAACATTTGACAGTAATTATGTTGTGTTGAAAAAAGAGAAAGTATGGATGAATCCATGGAAAATGCCAAAAAGGCTGTCCGGTGTCCAGCAGGACCAGGGCAGCAGGCAGCCACGATTCCTGATCCTGACGTAAACTTTATCAGTGGCAACCTGCCACATGAGACACAAAAACTCCGGGGATGATGCCCCGGATGCTGTGTTAGTAACACACATTTACATAAATGCATCCAGATAGAGGGGGAGGAGAGTCTACTACAAGCTCTAGTTGGTTTATAAGGTACTATTATATCTTTAAGATATGCTGGAGCCTGACCATTAATTGTTTTGTAAGTTAAGGAGAAGGATTTTGAATTGTATTCTGTATTTTACCAGGAGCCAGTGCAGAGCAGCTAATACAGGAGTAATATGATCCCGTTTCCTAATTCTTGTCAATACACGTGCTGCTGCATTTTGGATTAACTGGAGAGTCTTATGCAACTTTTTGGGACAACCTGATAACGATGAGTTGCAGTAATCCAGCCTTGAAGTAACAAATGCATGGACTAGTTTTTCTGCATCATTTTGAGACAGGATGTGTCTTATTTTTGCAATGGTACGTAGATGAAAGAAGGCTGTCCTTGAGATTTGTTTTATGTGGGAGTTAAAAGACAGATCCTAATCAAAGATAATGCCGAGATTCCTTACGGTGGTGCTGGAGGCCAAATTAATGCCATCCAGAGCTTCTATGTCATTAGAAAATGCATTTCGGAGGCGTTTAGGGCCAAGTATAATAACTTATTTTTGTCTGTGTTTAACATCACAGTCCCTGACAGTCACAGTCCCCTTCTAAAACTTTGCGTGTGTTGCTTCTTCACTGGGGTTGAGACAAGTATCCCCTATGGGTAACACCTCCCTTTGTATCCAGACTTCACCACGAAGAGGTCCAGTTTCTGCTTCTATGGAGAGTCTGTATCTTTCACAGGTGTGGGTGGTATATTTACCCTTTTACAGTGTGGCAGGTGTATCCAAGATGCTTTCTCTTTAACTCGGACTGCTGGGGGTCTAAAACACCTCAAATGGCAATAAGCCTCTTGCACTTGGTAAAATGTGCATATTTAATATTACTGGTGCTACACACTTCATCCAGCTTTTCCTGAATACCAAACATTGTTGTTAATGTTCTTATGATATCGTTTACAAAATGTTTCTCATTATCACAAAATATTATTTTCTGGTATTCCAAATCGTGGTATATTTAAAAAATATGGCTCTGATAGTTTTCCCGGCACAGATAGGGAAACTTGGCCTGATTTCCATGGCTATTTTATACCATATCTAATGCCATTTCACACTCATTTACATCAACACTGTGATTATTGTACTGTAAATCCTCTTATTCTGTCTAATTGTTATGGTTTTTTTGCAGTGAATCACTTTGGGCTGCAATTCTTGTTTGAAAGGTGCTATACAAATAAAGCTTATTATTATTATTATTATTATTATTATTATTATTATTATTATTATTATTATTATTATTATTATATCTTTTGCTAACATTACATTATGTTACAGTTCATTTAGCTGAAAACGCTTTAGCTACTGTCATAGCATGTGCTGTATGTGTTGAAAATACTTCAACCCATTTTATATGTCTATTACAGGGGTCGGGAACCTTTTTGGCTGGGAGAGCCATAAAAGCCAAAACATTTTTATGTATTTCCTTGAGAGCCATATATTTAATAGATTTGAATGCAACTTTATGCGTGCATTTTTTAAGAATAACACTTCTCCGAGTACTAATAGCAGTATCAGTGTTTCATTGAACACGTGCTCTTTTATTAAATAAACTAAACGCTTACGTTATTTATCTCATTTATGTGCACGTTTCAGTGTTTACTGCACGGATGTCAAACTCAAGGCAATTATATCCGGCCCGCGAGAAAATATCATATGTCTGTCATAACTGGCCCGCCGGTTTTGGTAATTAAATCAATGCATGGCACAACCACGGGAAAATACATTTGAGGAAGTATCTAAATGTGTGAATGAAATGAAAGTTTTTGGAAAGCAAAGAGAAACACACCACAGATCTCTGGGACGATGTGAGCTGGCCTGTTTGTGCGACATAACGAAGCATCTCACTGTTAAACCTGCAGCTTTTGCATTTACATACAGCAATAGACTTTGGTAGCTGTACTGCCTCTACTAGATCTATTAGAGTGTGATGTTTAATAGGTTTGTTAGTCGATGTTACCATACCTCTATTCTGTCCCTGTTGAGCAAACACATGTAATGTTGAAAATGCTTAGTTACTTTCAGTGTAGATATTTACAACTTTGTCTTTCTTTAATCTGCATGCCACTGTCAATGCTATTAGTTTTGCTATTGTCTAAGAAAAGATATTAAGGCTCTCACAATATCCTTATGGGATTCTTGTGTAACTGTACTTCTTTCCCCCATATTGGAAAGCAAACTAAAACTGACTTTCTTTACACTGGAATGGAAAGGAATGAGTTTGCTAAATCTATTACTGAAAATAATTTGCTCTCTGGATCCATGTCATTTAAAAGTGTGTGTGGATCTGGGACTGTGGATGCTCTTAGTACTACAACTTAATTTTCTGCCTGTACATCTGGTACCATTCTCCATCATATAGATGGCGTTGTTTTACTTACTGGAAATATCGATTGCTCCTGACACTATTGATCTAATTCCATCATACACTTCTGGTTTAATCGGTTACCGTCTCTAATATGTTCTGATGTTAATGTCTTCTAACACTTTTTCTGAACGTATTCTATCATTAGCTGGTTTTACTGCAATTTTTTTATTTTACGCTCTTTATTCTGAGTATTTTGTGGCACTGTCCTGATCTAATCACTGTTCCGTCTGCACACAAATCACACAAAAAGTCTACATATATGTCATCCACACACACATTGAACCTTAGTTTCTAAAAAAATAAAAATAAAGAGACACAGATTTCTACACTTTTCAGTTCTAACAGTTCTGCCTATCTTAATTGGCTCTATGGATAGTGTGTGTGAATGCAGATATATGACCTGGTTCCAGAGGTGTGGACCCGTCCTCGTAGCTCCGCCCTCGACTACAGTCAATCCTCATCTGCCACAGTTGTAAAACACTCCCTCTCTGCCTCCCCTTATATTCTTCTTCTGGGGTTCTGGTTATGGGTTTAAAATATCTCTGCTACAGGGCGCTGACTTTGAAGAGATCATCATCACTCCCCACGTAATTCACATTTTATACTCATTGTTCTCCCATAACTCAATATTTAGTCTTAATCACTTAACTTTACTATTCTTACTCTAAGGAGATGACATGTAATAACAATGAGACAATGGGACGACCGTTGTCAATTCCTCACGTTTACACTCAATATTCTCCCACAACTCTGTTTTTAATCTTTATCACTTAACTATTTCTATGCTTGTTCTTAAGTAGATGAAATATGATAGCGGGACTATGAAAACGACTTTTATATCTTCCCAGGTAATCCGCATCTCATATCCATGTGGTCTCTTAAGAAACATTGGTCTTTAGACTAGGCTTCCCAGAAGTCTTAAAGTTAATATTAAACTATATTTATATTTCACCAAGTCTAACTTGCACCTCCCAGAGGATTTTATAACATTAAATCTTAATCTAGATCAACCAAATACAATTTGGCACCTCCCAGAGGATTTCTATTCAACCAAGTCCAACTTGGCACCTCCCAGAGGAACTCTTATTCTATATGTATCAACCAAGTCCAACTTGGCACCTCTCTCTGAGGCCTTCTCTTTTTCATTCACCAGTACAACGCCGGGCTTTCCTTCTCAAACTGATACAGTATATCACATCTTATACTTCCAATGCTTTGTCCTTATCACAAGTATTTCAACATCAATGGTTGCTTTTTATTCAAATTGTTTAACGTTTTAGTTCTATCGGAGACGACCGCAGGGATATGTTGTTGACACTTGCACCTAACATGACTATATAACTATACAGATTTGATAACAGGTTCTGCATACTGTTTGTCATTGAGCTCTTTGTGCAAGTATCATATAGCCACATACCTTCAGTAATTTCTCTGTCTTTTCCAAATCACGTCGGGGTCACCAATATTTGCCGTGTTCTAATTTGGAGTTAGAGTTTCTATCTTGAATCAATCAATCTTGAGTTAATTATATCACACTAGTAAAGAGGAGGTTTGCAGTGGCGACGTTGAGCTACTATATCACGTGATGCATGAAGGGCCTTCTCACATGCAGCCACTGCCTGTATGAAAGCAATAAATTCTTTCCATGGATAAGAGCACTTAATGGAGCTTCAAGAATGGCATAGTTAGGGATGAACGTGCGAGAACAAGAACAAGGTGAGAACAATAGTGAAAGGTGATATGACAATTTCTACTTTCATTATCTTTTTCTCAATGGTTAGGTCTCAAGACTGAATTTTTTATTTTATTTTAATTCCCATGAAAAAAGCCGTCTCACAAGAGTTTTCAAAACACAAGGAGTCAGAACTTACCACACACCACATAACATCTTTCCTAGTACACCCGAAGGATATGTGTCTCATTGTAGATGATTCCAATTTTGAGTTACAGTTCTACAATTTTAAGTTGCAAGTCAAGAAGGTTATGTTACAATTCTAGAATGTTGAGTTACAATGCTAGCATGTTAAGTTATAGTTCAAGCATCACACGTTGCAATTTGTGGAAAGGACTATTGCCAAAGAAATGAAAGCCCAGTTGCATTGGCCGGGAATCGGACCCGGGCCTCCCGCGTGGCAGGCGAGAATTCTACCACTGAACCACCAATGCTCACATGACACAACTAGTTGCCATTGTGCTGACTAGTCCGAATAGCACGGTCAAAATAAATGGTTCTGAATGGGCAAACGCTTCTTTATTTCTTTATTTGCTATCTGTCCTTGCAGCAGGGATACATTTCGGTTAAACTCCCTTACATGGATTTGCTGTATAGCGTCTCACCAGAGTTTTCAAAACACAAGGAGTCAGAACCTACCACACACAACATAACATCTTTCCTGGTAAATGGATCTGTGTGTCTCATTGTAGATGATTCCAATGTTGAATTACCTTTCCTGAATGTTGAGTTACAATTCTAGAATGTTGAGTTATAATTCTAGAATGTTGAGTTACAATGCTAGCATGTTAAGTTATAGTTCAAGCATCACACGTTGCAATTTGTGGAAAGGACTATTGCCAAAGAAATGAAAGCCCAGTTGCATTGGCCGGGAATCGGACCCGGGCCTCCCGCGTGGCAGGCGAGAATTCTACCACTGAACCACCAATGCTCACATGACACAACTAGTTGCCATTGTGCTGACTAGTCCTAATAGCACGGTCAAAATAAATGGTTCTGAATGGGCAAACGCTTCTTTATTTCTTTATTTGCTATCTGTCCTTGCAGCAGGGATACATTTCGGTTAAACTCCCTTACATGGATTTGCTGTATAGCGTCTCACCAGAGTTTTCAAAACACAAGGAGTCAGAACCTACCACACACAACATAACATCTTTCCTGGTAAATGGATCTGTGTGTCTCATTGTAGATGATTCCAATGTTGAATGACCTTTCCTGAATGTTGAGTTACAATTCTAGAATGTTGAGTTACAATGCTAGCATGTTGAGTTACAATGCTAGCATGTTAAGTTATAGTTCAAGAATCACACGTTGCAATTTGTGGAAAGGACTATTGCCAAAGAAATGAAAGCCCAGTTGCATTGGCCGGGAATCGGACCCGGGCCTCCCGCGTGGCAGGCGAGAATTCTACCACTGAACCACCAATGCTCACATGACACAACTAGTTGCCATTGTGCTGACTAGTCCTATAGCACGGTCAAAATAAATGGTTCTGAATGGGCAAACGCTTCTTTATTTCTTTATTTGCTATCTGTCCTTGCAGCAGGGATACATTTCGGTTAAACTCCCTTACATGGATTTGCTGTATAGCGTCTCACCAGAGTTTTCAAAACACAAGGAGTCAGAACCTACCACACACAACATAACATCTTTCCTGGTAAATGGATCTGTGTGTCTCATTGTAGATGATTCCAATGTTGAATGACCTTTCCTGAATGTTGAGTTACAATTCTAGAATGTTGAGTTACAATGCTAGCATGTTGAGTTACAATGCTAGCATGTTAAGTTATAGTTCAAGAATCACACGTTGCAATTTGTGGAAAGGACTATTGCCAAAGAAATGAAAGCCCAGTTGCATTGGCCGGGAATCGGACCCGGGCCTCCCGCGTGGCAGGCGAGAATTCTACCACTGAACCACCAATGCTCACATGACAAAACTAGTTGCCATTTTGCTGACTAGTCCTATAGCACGGTCAAAATAAATGGTTCTGAATGGGCAAACGCTTCTTTATTTCTTTATTTGCTATCTGTCCTTGCAGCAGGGATACATTTCGGTTAAACTCCCTTACATGGATTTGCTGTATAGCGTCTCACCAGAGTTTTCAAAACACAAGGAGTCAGAACCTACCACACACAACATAACATCTTTCCTGGTAAATGGATATGTGTGTCTCATTGTAGATGATTCCAATGTTGAATTACCTTTCCTGAATGTTGAGTTACAATTCTAGAATGTTGAGTTACAATGCTAGCATGTTGAGTTACAATGCTAGCATGTTAAGTTATAGTTCAAGCATCACACGTTGCAATTTGTGGAAAGGACTATTGCCAAAGAAATGAAAGCCCAGTTGCATTGGCCGGGAATCGGACCCGGGCCTCCCGCGTGGCAGGCGAGAATTCTACCACTGAACCACCAATGCTCACATGACACAACTAGTTGCCATTGTGCTGACTAGTCCTAATAGCACGGTCAAAATAAATGGTTCTGAATGGGCAAACGCTTCTTTATTTCTTTATTTGCTATCTGTCCTTGCAGCAGGGATACATTTCGGTTAAACTCCCTTACATGGATTTGCTGTATAGCGTCTCACCAGAGTTTTCAAAACACAAGGAGTCAGAACCTACCACACACAACATAACATCTTTCCTGGTAAATGGATCTGTGTGTCTCATTGTAGATGATTCCAATGTTGAATTACCTTTCCTGAATGTTGAGTTACAATTCTAGAATGTTGAGTTACAATGCTAGCATGTTGAGTTACAATGCTAGCATGTTAAGTTATAGTTCAAGCATCACACGTTGCAATTTGTGGAAAGGACTATTGCCAAAGAAATGAAAGCCCAGTTGCATTGGCCGGGAATCGGACCCGGGCCTCCCGCGTGGCAGGCGAGAATTCTACCACTGAACCACCAATGCTCACATGACACAACTAGTTGCCATTGTGCTGACTAGTCCTAATAGCACGGTCAAAATAAATGGTTCTGAATGGGCAAACGCTTCTTTATTTCTTTATTTGCTATCTGTCCTTGCAGCAGGGATACATTTCGGTTAAACTCCCTTACATGGATTTGCTGTATAGCGTCTCACCAGAGTTTTCAAAACACAAGGAGTCAGAACCTACCACACACAACATAACATCTTTCCTGGTAAATGGATCTGTGTGTCTCATTGTAGATGATTCCAATGTTGAATGACCTTTCCTGAATGTTGAGTTACAATTCTAGAATGTTGAGTTACAATGCTAGCATGTTGAGTTACAATGCTAGCATGTTAAGTTATAGTTCAAGAATCACACGTTGCAATTTGTGGAAAGGACTATTGCCAAAGAAATGAAAGCCCAGTTGCATTGGCCGGGAATCGGACCCGGGCCTCCCGCGTGGCAGGCGAGAATTCTACCACTGAACCACCAATGCTCACATGACACAACTAGTTGCCATTGTGCTGACTAGTCCTAATAGCACGGTCAAAATAAATGGTTCTGAATGGGCAAACGCTTCTTTATTTCTTTATTTGCTATCTGTCCTTGCAGCAGGGATACATTTCGGTTAAACTCCCTTACATGGATTTGCTGTATAGCGTCTCACCAGAGTTTTCAAAACACAAGGAGTCAGAACCTACCACACACAACATAACATCTTTCCTGGTAAATGGATCTGTGTGTCTCATTGTAGATGATTCCAATGTTGAATGACCTTTCCTGAATGTTGAGTTACAATTCTAGAATGTTGAGTTACAATGCTAGCATGTTGAGTTACAATGCTAGCATGTTAAGTTATAGTTCAAGAATCACACGTTGCAATTTGTGGAAAGGACTATTGCCAAAGAAATGAAAGCCCAGTTGCATTGGCCGGGAATCGGACCCAGGGCCTCCCGCGTGGCAGGCGAGAATTCTACCACTGAACCACCAATGCTCACATGACACAACTAGTTGCCATTGTGCTGACTAGTCCTATAGCACGGTCAAAATAAATGGTTCTGAATGGGCAAACGCTTCTTTATTTCTTTATTTGCTATCTGTCCTTGCAGCAGGGATACATTTCGGTTAAACTCCCTTACATGGATTTGCTGTATAGCGTCTCACCAGAGTTTTCAAAACACAAGGAGTCAGAACCTACCACACACAACATAACATCTTTCCTGGTAAATGGATCTGTGTGTCTCATTGTAGATGATTCCAATGTTGAATTACCTTTCCTGAATGTTGAGTTACAATTCTAGAATGTTGAGTTACAATGCTAGCATGTTGAGTTACAATGCTAGCATGTTAAGTTATAGTTCAAGCATCACACGTTGCAATTTGTGGAAAGGACTATTGCCAAAGAAATGAAAGCCCAGTTGCATTGGCCGGGAATCGGACCCGGGCCTCCCGCGTGGCAGGCGAGAATTCTACCACTGAACCACCAATGCTCACATGACACAACTAGTTGCCATTTTGCTGACTAGTCCTAATAGCACGGTCAAAATAAATGGTTCTGAATGGGCAAACGCTTCTTTATTTCTTTATTTGCTATCTGTCCTTGCAGCAGGGATACATTTCGGTTAAACTCCCTTACATGGATTTGCTGTATAGCGTCTCACCAGAGTTTTCAAAACACAAGGAGTCAGAACCTACCACACACAACATAACATCTTTCCTGGTAAATGGATATGTGTGTCTCATTGTAGATGATTCCAATGTTGAATGACCTTTCCTGAATGTTGAGTTACAATTCTAGAATGTTGAGTTACAATGCTAGAATGTTGAGTTACAATGCTAGCATGTTAAGTTATAGTTCAAGCATCACACGTTGCAATTTGTGGAAAGGACTATTGCCAAAGAAATGAAAGCCCAGTTGCATTGGCCGGGAATCGGACCCGGGCCTCCCGCGTGGCAGGCGAGAATTCTACCACTGAACCACCAATGCTCACATGACAAAACTAGTTGCCATTTTGCTGACTAGTCCTAATAGCACGGTCAAAATAAATGGTTCTGAATGGGCAAACGCTTCTTTATTTCTTTATTTGCTATCTGTCCTTGCAGCAGGGATACATTTCGGTTAAACTCCCTTACATGGATTTGCTGTATAGCGTCTCACCAGAGTTTTCAAAACACAAGGAGTCAGAACCTACCACACACAACATAACATCTTTCCTGGTAAATGGATCTGTGTGTCTCATTGTAGATGATTCCAATGTTGAATTACCTTTCCTGAATGTTGAGTTACAATTCTAGAATGTTGAGTTACAATGCTAGCATGTTGAGTTACAATGCTAGCATGTTAAGTTATAGTTCAAGCATCACACGTTGCAATTTGTGGAAAGGACTATTGCCAAAGAAATGAAAGCCCAGTTGCATTGGCCGGGAATCGGACCCGGGCCTCCCGCGTGGCAGGCGAGAATTCTACCACTGAACCACCAATGCTCACATGACACAACTAGTTGCCATTTTGCTGACTAGTCCTAATAGCACGGTCAAAATAAATGGTTCTGAATGGGCAAACGCTTCTTTATTTCTTTATTTGCTATCTGTCCTTGCAGCAGGGATACATTTCGGTTAAACTCCCTTACATGGATTTGCTGTATAGCGTCTCACCAGAGTTTTCAAAACACAAGGAGTCAGAACCTACCACACACAACATAACATCTTTCCTGGTAAATGGATCTGTGTGTCTCATTGTAGATGATTCCAATGTTGAATTACCTTTCCTGAATGTTGAGTTACAATTCTAGAATGTTGAGTTACAATTCTAGCATGTTGAGTTACAATGCTAGCATGTTAAGTTATAGTTCAAGCATCACACGTTGCAATTTGTGGAAAGGACTATTGCCAAAGAAATGAAAGCCCAGTTGCATTGGCCGGGAATCGGACCCGGGCCTCCCGCGTGGCAGGCGAGAATTCTACCACTGAACCACCAATGCTCACATGACACAACTAGTTGCCATTTTGCTGACTAGTCCTAATAGCACGGTCAAAATAAATGGTTCTGAATGGGCAAACGCTTCTTTATTTCTTTATTTGCTATCTGTCCTTGCAGCAGGGATACATTTCGGTTAAACTCCCTTACATGGATTTGCTGTATAGCGTCTCACCAGAGTTTTCAAAACACAAGGAGTCAGAACCTACCACACACAACATAACATCTTTCCTGGTAAATGGATCTGTGTGTCTCATTGTAGATGATTCCAATGTTGAATTACCTTTCCTGAATGTTGAGTTACAATTCTAGAATGTTGAGTTACAATGCTAGCATGTTGAGTTACAATGCTAGCATGTTAAGTTATAGTTCAAGAATCACACGTTGCAATTTGTGGAAAGGACTATTGCCAAAGAAATGAAAGCCCAGTTGCATTGGCCGGGAATCGGACCCGGGCCTCCCGCGTGGCAGGCGAGAATTCTACCACTGAACCACCAATGCTCACATGACACAACTAGTTGCCATTTTGCTGACTAGTCCTAATAGCACGGTCAAAATAAATGGTTCTGAATGGGCAAACGCTTCTTTATTTCTTTATTTGCTATCTGTCCTTGCAGCAGGGATACATTTCGGTTAAACTCCCTTACATGGATTTGCTGTATAGCGTCTCACCAGAGTTTTCAAAACACAAGGAGTCAGAACCTACCACACACAACATAACATCTTTCCTGGTAAATGGATATGTGTGTCTCATTGTAGATGATTCCAATGTTGAATTACCTTTCCTGAATGTTGAGTTACAATTCTAGAATGTTGAGTTACAATTCTAGAATGTTGAGTTACAATGCTAGCATGTTAAGTTATAGTTCAAGCATCACACGTTGCAATTTGTGGAAAGGACTATTGCCAAAGAAATGAAAGCCCAGTTGCATTGGCCGGGAATCGGACCCAGGCCTCCCGCGTGGCAGGCGAGAATTCTACCACTGAACCACCAATGCTCACATGACACAACTAGTTGCCATTGTGCTGACTAGTCTAATAGCACGGTCAAAATAAATGGTTCTGAATGGGCAAACGCTTCTTTATTTCTTTATTTGCTATCTGTCCTTGCAGCAGGGATACATTTCGGTTAAACTCCCTTACATGGATTTGCTGTATAGCGTCTCACCAGAGTTTTCAAAACACAAGGAGTCAGAACCTACCACACACAACATAACATCTTTCCTGGTAAATGGATCTGTGTGTCTCATTGTAGATGATTCCAATGTTGAATGACCTTTCCTGAATGTTGAGTTACAATTCTAGAATGTTGAGTTACAATGCTAGCATGTTGAGTTACAATGCTAGCATGTTAAGTTATAGTTCAAGCATCACACGTTGCAATTTGTGGAAAGGACTATTGCCAAAGAAATGAAAGCCCAGTTGCATTGGCCGGGAATCGGACCCGGGCCTCCCGCGTGGCAGGCGAGAATTCTACCACTGAACCACCAATGCTCACATGACACAACTAGTTGCCATTTTGCTGACTAGTCCTAATAGCACGGTCAAAATAAATGGTTCTGAATGGGCAAACGCTTCTTTATTTCTTTATTTGCTATCTGTCCTTGCAGCAGGGATACATTTCGGTTAAACTCCCTTACATGGATTTGCTGTATAGCGTCTCACCAGAGTTTTCAAAACACAAGGAGTCAGAACCTACCACACACAACATAACATCTTTCCTGGTAAATGGATCTGTGTGTCTCATTGTAGATGATTCCAATGTTGAATGACCTTTCCTGAATGTTGAGTTACAATTCTAGAATGTTGAGTTACAATGCTAGCATGTTGAGTTACAATGCTAGCATGTTAAGTTATAGTTCAAGCATCACACGTTGCAATTTGTGGAAAGGACTATTGCCAAAGAAATGAAAGCCCAGTTGCATTGGCCGGGAATCGGACCCAGGCCTCCCGCGTGGCAGGCGAGAATTCTACCACTGAACCACCAATGCTCACATGACACAACTAGTTGCCATTGTGCTGACTAGTCCGAATAGCACGGTCAAAATAAATGGTTCTGAATGGGCAAACGCTTCTTTATTTCTTTATTTGCTATCTGTCCTTGCAGCAGGGATACATTTCGGTTAAACTCCCTTACATGGATTTGCTGTATAGCGTCTCACCAGAGTTTTCAAAACACAAGGAGTCAGAACCTACCACACACAACATAACATCTTTCCTGGTAAATGGATATGTGTGTCTCATTGTAGATGATTCCAATGTTGAATTACCTTTCCTGAATGTTGAGTTACAATTCTAGAATGTTGAGTTACAATGCTAGCATGTTGAGTTACAATGCTAGCATGTTAAGTTATAGTTCAAGCATCACACGTTGCAATTTGTGGAAAGGACTATTGCCAAAGAAATGAAAGCCCAGTTGCATTGGCCGGGAATCGGACCCAGGCCTCCCGCGTGGCAGGCGAGAATTCTACCACTGAACCACCAATGCTCACATGACACAACTAGTTGCCATTGTGCTGACTAGTCCAATAGCACGGTCAAAATAAATGGTTCTGAATGGGCAAACGCTTCTTTATTTCTTTATTTGCTATCTGTCCTTGCAGCAGGGATACATTTCGGTTAAACTCCCTTACATGGATTTGCTGTATAGCGTCTCACCAGAGTTTTCAAAACACAAGGAGTCAGAACCTACCACACACAACATAACATCTTTCCTGGTAAATGGATCTGTGTGTCTCATTGTAGATGATTCCAATGTTGAATGACCTTTCCTGAATGTTGAGTTACAATTCTAGAATGTTGAGTTACAATGCTAGCATGTTGAGTTACAATGCTAGCATGTTAAGTTATAGTTCAAGCATCACACGTTGCAATTTGTGGAAAGGACTATTGCCAAAGAAATGAAAGCCCAGTTGCATTGGCCGGGAATCGGACCCGGGCCTCCCGCGTGGCAGGCGAAGAATTCTACCACTGAACCACCAATGCTCACATGACACAACTAGTTGCCATTGTGCTGACTAGTCGAATAGCACGGTCAAAATAAATGGTTCTGAATGGGCAAACGCTTCTTTATTTCTTTATTTGCTATCTGTCCTTGCAGCAGGGATACATTTCGGTTAAACTCCCTTACATGGATTTGCTGTATAGCGTCTCACCAGAGTTTTCAAAACACAAGGAGTCAGAACCTACCACACACAACATAACATCTTTCCTGGTAAATGGATCTGTGTGTCTCATTGTAGATGATTCCAATGTTGAATGACCTTTCCTGAATGTTGAGTTACAATTCTAGAATGTTGAGTTACAATGCTAGCATGTTGAGTTACAATGCTAGCATGTTAAGTTATAGTTCAAGCATCACACGTTGCAATTTGTGGAAAGGACTATTGCCAAAGAAATGAAAGCCCAGTTGCATTGGCCGGGAATCGGACCCGGGCCTCCCGCGTGGCAGGCGAGAATTCTACCAATGAACCACCAATGCTCACATGACACAACTATGTGCCATTTCGCTGACTCGTCCAATAGCACGGTCAAAATAAATGGTTCCGAATGGGCAAACGCTTTTTCATTTCTTTATTTGCTATCTGTCCTTGCAGCAGGGATACATTTCGGTTAAACTCCCTTACATGGATTTGCTCACCAGAGTTTTCAAAACAAGAGGAGTCAGAACCTAGCACACACCACATAACATCTTTCCTGGTACACTCTCAGGATCTGTGTGTCTCATTGTAGCTGATTCCAATGTTGAATTACCTTTCCTGAATGTTGAGTTACAATTCTAGAATGTGAAGTTGCAAATCTGTAATTCTTATTTACAGTTCTAGAATGTGAAGTTGCAAGTCTAGAATCTTAAATTATAGTTTTAGAATGTTAAGATACAAGTCAAGTGGGTTAGGTTCCAGTTCTAGAATGTTGAGTTACAATGCTAGCATGTTAAGATACCATTCTATAAAGTTAAGTTGTTATTCTAGAATGTGAAGTTGCAAGTCTATAATGTTAAGTTAAAGTTCTAGAAGATAATGTACATTTCAAGCATGTTTAGTTACTATTCAAAAACGTTAAATTACAATTCAAAAAATGTTAAGTTACAGTTCTACATTTTTAAGTTGCAAGTCAAGAAGGTTATGTTAAAATTCTAGAATGTTGAGTTACAATGCTAGCATGTTAAGTTATAGTTCAAGCATCACATGTTGCAATTTGTGGAAAGGACTATTGCCAAAGAAATGAAAGCCCAGTTGCATTGGCCAGGAATCAGACCCAGGGCTCCCGCGTGGCAGGCGAGAATTCTACCACTGAACCACCAAAGCTCACATGACACAACTATGTGCCATTTCGCTGACTCGTCCAATAGCACGGTCAAAATAAATGGTTCCGAATGGGCAAACGCTTCTTCATTTCTTTATTTGCTATCTGTCCTTGCAGCAGGGATACATTCCGGTTAAACTCCTTACATGCATTTGCTGTATAGCGTCTCACCAGATTTTTCAAAACACAAGGAGTCAGAACCTACCACACACCACATAACATCTGTTCTGGTACACTCTAAGGATCTGTGTGTAGAATAAATCGGGCAAGGTCAAGGTCCTTGAACACAACACAAACGGAACGTGCCATCACGTGTTCACGTCATGTAAAAAAACTTCAATATTAAACGAGACTGTCATTGTCATCAGTGAACGCAGCGTGGCGAGTGTAAAACAGAGAACGGTGGATGTGGAATGTCACACTTTCAAAGAGAAATGGACAAATGATGATTTCTCTGTGGAAGTAAAAGACCAGTGTGCCCAGTTTGTGTGCTTGCGGTGATGAAAAATAATATTGAGTGTCATTACAACACGAAACATGCCAAACTGCACGAAGCTGAAAGTACGGATAAAATTAACACTCTTTGGCGGAGTTTGTCCCAACAAGCAGCTCTCTCCAGAGCGTAATATACAAACATGTAAAGATAGATAGGTAGACTACTACACCAAGAACAGACTATTCCACCACTGCTGTGCAATTATCACTGCAATGTGCAATATTCACTTTATTTTCTGTCAACCACTTGGTACTTATATTATTTTTTATTCTATTTTTTTATATAATAATTTAATTATTACTGCCTTTTTACTTCATATGTTCTTTTGCTGTGACAAGATAGATTTCCCCGATTGCTGATTTCTGATAAAACAGAAAGATACATGGATAAAAAAGTTCCTTTTTTGTACAGCATAAAAGAAAGGTGAAATTAATGAGCTGTGTCTTAAAATGTGCAGAGGTTATGATTTCAATAATTAGTATGGTCTTCGAAGGATGTTGTAAAAAATAAAATGGCCCTTGATAGGAAAAAGGTTCCCCACCCCTGCTGTACAGTCTGTAACACTTGTCAGTCTGGACACTTGTGTGTGTGTGTGTGTGTGTGTGTGTGTGACACTTGTGTGTGTGTGTGGCACTTGTGTGTGTGTGACAGGTATGTATGTGACACGTATGTGTTTGTTTCACTTGTGTGTGTGTTTCACTTGTGTGTGTGTGTTTGTGTGTATGACACTTATGTGTGTATGTGTGTGTGACACTTGTGTGTGTGATGAGTGAAACACTCTTGTGTGTGTGTGACACTTGTGTTTGTGTGAGTGTGAGAAAATGCTGTTACTGCTGTGTTGTTATTTCAGGTCTACTTCAGCTACACATTCCTTCTTTATTTTGTCAAAGCGTTTGATATAGTGACTTTACATTTTTCATGCACTTTAATTTCCAACTTTAACATCTGCATGTCTCCAAAACGATCATCAAAACCATAAGGCAAAGACATAAATTACATTAAAGTTCATTTAGCTGACTTACAATAAGTACATACGTAGGAATGAACAACGTGTGTGTGTGTGTGTGTGTGTGTGTGTGTGTGTGTGTGTTTGACACGTGAGTCTGTGCCACAATTGTGTTTGAGCTATAGGAACTTTTTATATACAGTTGATAAGAGGATTTCCACATTGCTGTGTTAACACAAATTGGTATAACAGTTAAAATTGTAATGAACTCACAAGAGTTGATTAAAGGTTAAGTCATTGTATACTAAGAACATACTGTGATGCAATACTGAAGTTGTATCACTAGAGGGCAATATTGCAATGCAAAACACGGGTATCAGCTGCAGTCATCCATACACATCTCAAAAACTGTACAGCAAAACTGACAATATTCTCTTCACGTTGTGTTAAAGTGAACATTAAGTGCCATCTTCAGTTTGCAGGTACAAAAAGCCAAGGTTAGTTTCTGAGACATTTATTTTACTTTCAAGTTGACAGGTTTGCAGGAAAAGATCCTGTGAAGATAATAGTAAGTAGTCATAGTTTAAACACTGTTCAACTACAACAATTCCTCATAGCATCTATGACTATAGTATACTTTTGTGTGACACAGGCACAGACTCTTACTGTTAAGCATGATATTGTTCCATTAGCATGCTTAATTGTTGCTCCTTTCATCCCTTTACCATGCATACTATGTGGGAGGCTTCTTTTTCATTTTCACCCCTTCTCATTAAAAAGTGTGATAACGTAACTAATCTCTCTTTAATCCACACCATCTGTGAGTTAAAATGTTGATAAAGGGTGAGGATTCTTGTACACCAGATACAACCACGTATACTATACTATCTAGATAGATGGATACTTTATTATTGTCATGCAACAGTGTTGGTGGTAATTGTTCGGTACAGAATGGTAGCTGAGTTCCAGTGCAAGGAAATAACAAATAAACAGACGCCATAACCATTAAACACACACACAAAAGGAAACACAAGAATGTTAAAATATGTACAGAGAAATTATAAATATGTACAGATATCTACAGTAGTAATGCCATTTAAACTGCGCATGCGCAGTTTATAGGCTGCCTGTCAGTGCCATAGCAACCAGAGCAGACCTCAACCATCAACATGGTAAGTGTTTGTTATCGCTTCATTCTTCGTTGCTATTTTGTTTTTTTAGCGAACTTTTACGACCCTTACTGTGACCACCGTCCCGAACATGCAATGGTTTCATGTTTAAAAACTATAAATGACCTTACATGCTACATTGTTGTCGCTGTTAGCTAATATGGGCTAACCGTAATTAGCTATTTAGCTAACCCTTAATGTCAGTTAACTTCACGTTAAATAACTGGCTAACATCAACTCTGCCCGAAACGTGTATGGATGTCTGTGTCTAGTTTGCCATTATTCTTGCTGTTAAATGTAGCGTTTGCTCACTCAGGATAAAATGTATAACGTTAATTTAGAAAGCAGTGTATATTAGAAGCCTAACCTTCCGGCTTAGTAATAAGTGTGTGTTTAATGTCGAACTGTTGCTAGCTTGTAAAAACTACCTTTTATTTTGTCACCACAGTATAATGTAGCCTGTCCCTGTCTAATTGAATGTCATGTTATGTCCTCAGGCCAAAGCAACGACTGTGAGAGAGGCACTGGCCAAATGGGTGAGTGGCATACAAACACAGAAATAATACCATGCAATAATGTGTAATATAATTCATTATGTGTGCTCTTACAAGTATGTGGAATGTTTAACTGACAGTTCATTGTATAGTTTAATGATTGTAGTATAGTTGTTGTAATTACATATTACATGTGTGTGTGTGTGTGTGTGTGTGTGTGTGTGTGTGTGTGTGTGTGTGTGTGTGTGTGTGTGTGTGCACACAGGAGGAGAAGTCAGGGGAGAAAGTGAGCGAGACTAAAGCCCTAAAACTGTATGGTCAGGTTCCTCCTATAGAGAAGATGGATGCCTCTCTCTCCACACTCACCAACTGCGAGTGAGTCCTGTAACAATACAATTGCTTATTTCAACAAATTATACATTGTTGGTATGTTGATATATTTAGTATGTTCTACAGCAAGGTAGGATTATTAGCTTTTTGAAGGGTCTGTTCCTTTTTTGTATCTCCGGCAGGCGTAAGACTCTATTGAGATAATGTGTACAGTCGTGTGTGTGTGTATCTGTCTGCTTGTCTATCTACAGCTAATCTCGCATACTCATCAGGCTGCTAGTGAACAACAACTGCTTCAGTAGCAAAAGGCATTTCTGTCAATCGGCCATACTAAAAACAAGCCTTACCTATTCTGTTGGGGGCCTCATTTTGGCTTTTGCCGAGGCTCTAAAAGCATCATCATTGGTGTGTGAGTGAGTGTGAATGAGCATTAGATTAGATCCTGATGAGCAGTTTGGCACCTTGTATGGCACCCCTCCGTCAGTGTATGAATGTGAATGGGTAAATATTGGCATGTAGTGTAAAAGCACTTAATGTGGTCGGTAGCGTAGAAAGGCTCTATATACATTACAAGTACATTTACCATTCAAAGGTTCATGTTTTTTCACTGAAAGTTGTTTTTTCATAACAGACACATGGGTGTCTTGCTTAGACTGTACATATGCCATTTGATCCACTATAAAGCAATGAAGTACTGTCTGGTAAAGCTCCACATTTGGACCAATTCAACAGGAGCAACATTTATAGTAGGAATCTTCCAACATGCAGTGGGTAGGCGGCTAGCTAGTTACAGATTACTTTTTGGCACTATATTATATTTAGTTAATCTAGTGCAAAATGTTCATTGTGTTCAATTTCAAAAATATTAATTGAGTGAGTTTATACATTCATGGTCTGTGTTGCTGTACGAAATAGTTCTAAGCTTCAAAGCTTCATTCATAACATTGACATTGAGTGAACAAAGGGAAGATTTAGTAAATCAATCATGTGGATGTTTAACAAAATCTATAAAACTGCAGATAAGCGATAACTCTAAACAGGTCCGCGACTTACTACTACAGGTCATTTAGCAGACGCTCTTATCCAGAGCAACTTACAGCGAACTAACTACTGAGACAGTCTCCCTGGAGGTTAAGTGCCTTGCTCAGGGGCACAATGGTGGCAGCTCTGGTGTTCTGTTTGGAAGCCATACCACCAGACCACTAGGCCATCACCACTCAACTTCTCAGGGCATTATTTATAGATTTAGTAACTGAGCACCTATTACAGCGATTGTGTTTAGTCACTGATGTTTTAAACTACCTTTCAAATACCTGGTATGTTATTATACTGTATCCTCCACAGGAAGCTCTCTCTGTCCACAAACTGCATTGAAAAAATAACCAATCTCAATGGCCTGAGTGAGTACTGACTGCATAAATACATATAACCACACACAAACACACACTGTTCACTGATGGAAATGTGGTGCAGTAATGTGATGTTGTATTGTATTCTTCCAGAGAACTTGAGGATATTGTCATTAGGAAGAAATAATATAAAGGCTCTCACTGGGCTGGTAAGTTACATATGAAAAATAACGTATTATTTCTTTTACTTCCTTCTTGCTTTCTGTCTTTTAGATGTTTTTCTTTTGTACAGTAATTTTTTTAATCACTTTTTCTAACTTAAAGGTACAATATGTAGTTCTGAACCACCTGCTCCAAAGAAATAGGCAGCAGCATTTCCTCTCTACTACTGGGTCCATACATTATACATTTACAATCATCAGTTATTAACAAAAAGCCTTCTACTAACTAACAGCAGGGCAAGAATATGCACAATTCCACTAGACTGTGTGGTATCCTTCTGTAATTTATGTTACCAATCTGTGTGTTTACTGTGGCACTAACATTAACTGGAGGCTGTAAACTCCGTGTAACATTACGTTAGTTTATTTATTGGACTAAAAGTGGCAGAGACGAGTAAACGACCTGCATCTTTGTCCCGTTGCTAACTGCTAACTAAAGTCGAGTCGGTCTAGTCTAATTTCAATTGATATCTCTGCAACACAACACATAGACGTCTTTGACATAACGTTAACACTAATACCTCTTCACATTCTGTTGATAATGTTAGTTTATTGTTTTAAAGTTTTAAATGATCCATATCTTACACATTGTCCCTTTTTAAAGGAGATTCAGAAGTAGTTACACATGCTAAATACACACTTTGAATGTACATTATTATGCATCAATTTTGTGTGTGTGTGTGTGTGTGTGTGTGTGTGTGTGTGTGTGTGTGTGTGTGTGCGTGTGTGCGTGTGTGCAGGAGGCAGTAGGGGAGACATTAGAAGAGTTGTGGATCTCCTATAACTTGATAGAGAAACTGAAGGGAATTCAATCCATGAAGAACCTCAGAGTCCTCTACATGTCCAACAACCTGGTCAAAGAATGGGGTGAGCTACTTTCATAAATATAATTAATACATATTGAAATTGTGGGTTCATGGAACATTTATAAAGTGACCTTTTTAAAAAACTTAAACTCCTCCTCTTGCCTAACATATTTGATATGGTAATGTTACAGATAATATGGACGCCATCTTTCACAATAGAACATTTTGAGATCAGGCAAACATTGTCAATCAACTTTGACGTTTGAGCACCAAGCATCATTGGTCTCAACACAGGTGTGCCCCTTCTCACCGGAGTCCTGCACTCTGTCCTGCAGCCAGCCTGTCATGTGCAACAACACAGTCCTGTTGCTGGGTTACCCTGAGTCTTATTTTACCAGGAGCAGGCTAGGTAGTGGAATATCCTTATAGGTCCTAGCTGGGTTAGCTTAGCTCCCCTCTCGGCTCTCTTTCCTCTCCTCCGGGGCGGTCTCTCCGCCCTCTGTGGTGTTTGGCCCGCAGGTCTAGCTGACTGGCTGAATGGTTCAAAGATGCCGTGAACGGTGGTCGTATCAAAGTCTGCTGCACTGAATCCAATCTCCACGCTTCCTTCTCTGATGTTGATGAGTGTATCTTTGCCATATACATGCTCCAGTAAAAAAGAAGAAGAAAATAGACCAAAAACTTAAAACAAGCGCTCATGGGAGCTATCGGCCGCTGCATCTACATTTAGTTTGTAATATGTTGTCTTTTCTGTGTTGCGTAGGAGAGTTTGTGAGGCTAGCTGATCTGCCATGCCTCGCAGACCTGGTGTTTGTTGGAAATCCTCTGGAGGAGAAGCATTCAACTGAGGGGACCTGGATGGATGAAGCCTCTAAAAGACTACCTAATTTGAAGAAACTAGATGGTAAGAGTGTTTCAGTAGCAATGTGTGTAAGAAAGAAACACTACATTCTATATTCCTATTGCTATTGTCATCCCTTGACAGTATAAACATTGTTAGATAAATAACTAATAAAAAACTATCATTCCAATGAGATTCCAGTTTATGTTGAAATAAATTGTGGTAACACTTTACCAGACTTCTGAATAATTAATAATAATAAATTCAAATTATTTGCCAACCTAGAGAGTATTTTAGTAAGTAAGCTGAGGTTAGCTGAGGTAAAGTTTACAAAAATAAATGAATAATTAATTAACATTTACTTTGTTTTAGACAGAGCAGTTTTTTTTTTTTAAAGGAAATTCCCACTACTAATACCAAATTACATATTTATTTCCAGGAAACTAACTAGGTGAGACTCTTAGGCAAGAAACACCTGTACAACTAATAAGTAAATTAGATTATTAGGAAATGGGCCTGCAAATTGTACAAAAAGTGAAAAAATACTGTTTACATTGTCAGGTGCATCACACATAATAGCAATAAGTCGTGTTTGATTGGAGATCTCTTGTTCCAGGAACCCCAGTCATCAAACAAGAAGAGGATGAAGGAGATGGGGAGAGCTAAGAAGCATGACTATGTGCAAATCTACATCCCCCTTACCAAGGAGTCTTCCCTTTTTTAAGTTTTGTATGGTTTGTTATGGTGCTTTCCTTTATACAGAATGATTTTTACAACAGACTTTGTTGTAAAGTGATAAGCACAAGATGACCAATAAATACACAGTTTCTCAAACTTCAGGCCTTATGGGCTCAGGACCAGAAAGAGGTTTTGATGAGACCTTATAAGTGGATTTTTTATTTTACTAGCTAAATAGGAAGGATATTGACACTCACACTGATGTTCTTGTTAACGGAGTACTACAGTACTATTTGTGGGCCAAAAACCCTTTTTAAAATTCCAATGTGTTTTTTAGTATCCTTGATTTTATATACCTCTCTATGTTCCTCTACCAAGAACTAAAGCACTATGTAGCGCGCGCACACACACACACACACACACACAGTGAGCGGAGACAGCGGAGACATTCTTGTGGACCAGATGTTCATTAGGTAATAATATTAGCACCATAATGCTGGAACTTCTCTAGCGTAATAGGAGTTAGCTGTAACTACCTAAAACTATCCTCCCTCCATATTATCACCATGGAGAGGTGGCCAAATAAAGTTAAATATTAGCTCTAGTATGCTGCATTTACATCAAATTGGACTAATCAGTTAAACAATTGGTGGTTAAAAAGTGACTTGGAGTGATACATTTTACTGTCAACCACAAATGTAAAATATAGCAACTAGTTGCATCTTTCCGTGGTACTGAAACGGCACACTGTTTTTCATATAAACATTCAGGAATATGCTGAAATCAGGGTCTATTACCAAACTCTGACTTCTCAGATAGTAAGCAGCAGTATAGCATTAAAATAGGAGGTTATGTAAATATTTACTATCCTTCTCATGGGATATGAAGGGACCATCTCCAGCTACATCTCAACAGCCTTTGGGCAGGACTGTGGAGCCAACATAGCTGAGAGTGAAAACTTGCATGACCAAAACACATCCACAGCTCTGTTTGGCACTATGTTTAAGGTCCTGTAGTATATGTCTAAACCTTTTGAAGGGCAGAAACTAGTTACTGTATTTTACTGTCAGTTTTAGGTCATTTTGGATCCATAGATTCCAAATAGTTCCTGTAGTAGTAATAGTACCTCATTATTAACAATACTGTCTGTGTAAAAATTATTTTCATGTTTTAAATTATTTAGGCATGTTTGTACATACAATTGTTGGTGTTTAAGTTTTTTAATGATTTTGCTTTATGAAATAAATACTATGGAAGTATATCAGTTGAACCTTGTCACTTGAAATACAACATTAGGAAGGAAAGATGAAGGAAGAGAGGAAGAAAGAAGGATGAATGGTAGGAAGGTTAGAAAGGAAAGAAGGAAGGGAGTAAGGAGGGGAGGAATGAAGGAAGGAAAGTAGCAAGGAAGGAAGAAGGGGAGAAAGGTAGGAAGGGAGCAAGGAATAAAAGAAGAAATGGAAGGAAAGAGCGGAGGGAGCATGGAAGGAATGAGAAAGAAGCAATGAAAGGAAGGAAGGGTGGAAGGAATATGAAGAAAGGAAAGAAGGAATGAAATGAAGTAAGGGAGGAAGGAAGGTAAGGAGGAAGAAAGGAATGAAAAGGAAGGAAATATAGAAGGGAGCGAGGAAAGAATGAGAAGGGGGGGAGGAAATAGAGAATGGAGCAAGGACGAAGAAAGGAAGAAAAAAAGGAAGGAAAGAACAAAAGAAGGAAGGACGGATACAACAGAGAAAGTTTCATGCATACATACAGGAAGCGGAAGGGTCTTGAATCACTCTGACGGTGTTTATTCTGCAATAATGACGAGCTCACTGGACATTATTCTGGTTATTACATGGCTACTTGCTAAATAAATAAATAAGTTGACACAAAATATTAATTTAAAAATTATTTCATTGATTTGAAAATGATTGTATAGCTTCTGCTAAGAATAAATAGTCTGCTAAATTCTTCTGCGTAGCAAAGGTTGAAACTGCAGTTAACTCTGTAGCCTTTTTAAAATGAACAATTCACATTATGTCAAACTTTGAGAAGTGTTGATGTATCCATGCCCTAATTAATGAGTAACTGGCAGTTAGGAAGTCTAAATTCTTCCCTGAGTAGAGATTTTGAACAGATGCATAACATGACACTGATAACACTGATTGAGGTTTGTTTATGCCCTGTAACTGTTGGACAAAAGAAAAGAACGGCAGTCATATTATGGGGAAAATACAGTGAATGTGGTTTAAAAGTGGGATTATTTGTGGGAATTCCAGTTTTTAATAGAAAAAAACAAAACAGTATTGTTCACTAGAAAAAGACTGGTTTGCTGCACAAATAAAGATGTATGGGTAAAGGATAGAACAAGGGAACGTTTTCAGATTTTTTAGACACAAACCAACTATTGTTTTAGACACAAACCATTAATGAGGCATTACTGGGCAAATCTTCAAGAGCATTCTGAAGATTGACATCCGACTATAAAGTTACTTCTCTCATGTTGGGAGACAGAAAGGGCCAAATGGGAATGTTTGTTATGAAGCAGTGAGAAAGTAGCTGAAGACATGACATTAAGTCAGGAAAGACAGATCCCGTACAGTTAGCCTACCATCAGCAGTAACACCACCCTGGCTTTTTCCCCCAATCTCAATCGATTTCTATATTCTGAGAAAAATGAAACTGCATAAACGTTTTGGAAATATGCCAGTTTTGGTTAAAGATAGTTTTACAAACATTATATCAAACATATGTACCAGTATATACTGATGGCTCCAAGGATCACAGGGAACACAGGTTTTGCTTTTAGTATACCAGCCTCACAAATTGCTGTTAAAAGAAGAACGTCAGATTATTTATTGAAATGGTGGCAATTGCAACAGTATTGCAGTAGATAGAAGAGTAACAAATTAAAGATTATTCTGTGTACAGATTCATGTTCTACATTAATGTCATTACAGACATTTACATCCCACTGAAGGCATTGGATATTGCTGAAATTGTACAGATTTACAAATATGAATTGTTTTCATAGCATGTATGTGGATACCAGCTCACAGAAGGATTAAGGGCAGTGAAAATGTGGATGCATTAGCCAAGCATGGACATTTCACTTAGTAAAGCTGAAGCAAAAGAATAATCAAAAGAAGAGTTATTAAGGAGTCACAACACAATTGGGATTCAGGAAACACAGCATGACAACTGTATGCATTACAGCGAAAGGTGGGCATAGTGAGGACAGCTAAAAAAGCACTAAAGAGAAGAACATTTGAACAAAGCTGAGGCTGCATTTAGTAGGGAAACATCCCTCAGGATTATGTGAGCACTATTAAATCAAGGAATCGGTGGAACATGTCATGTTTTACAAACAAAAGTACTACCGAGAACCAGAAACATTAAAGAGAAAGAGAGGCTTGGAGTTGAAAAATTGAGTCTTAAAAATGTACTTAATATTGTGTTAGGGAGACTATTCCACTATTTTAAAATCGGTGCTGATCAAAATAACTTATTGCTCAGTGAGGTTTTTCTTTCTTTTGTTTGTTTGTTTGTTCTTGTTTTTTTTCTTGATAAGGGGAAAGTTAGGTCTGATCCACACTCCAACACATTCCTGCAAATCTGGCAAAAGAAGACCGCATTTGTCGGCTTCATCTCAAGGAGTCGCTGAAATGAGACACCCCTGTCGCGGCCGCAGTGACGTAATCGGTCTACAAATGCAGCCTCCGAAGGCTGCAGCCCATGAATTGAGACACAGCCTAGGTGTTGGTAATGAACATTCACTTCCCTGGCAACGGCCTCGTACCCGGAAGTTGTTGTCTTCGCCGCGAAATATCAGAAGCTCAACTTCAGAGCGGTAGATATTTCATTCGAAATGTCTTTAACCTCTTTAAACATAGCCTCTACAGGACTACGCGTGATTGCTGAGTTGATACAACGTTTGGTAATATGTGTGTAGTGTGTAGGCTGTAATGCAGCGGAGTAAAGCGGCTGTGAGCGTGGAAGTGAAGCAGGTGATTGGAGCTCTGTGCAGACTGCTCGCTGCCACCGGGCTGGAATCTGTCCCCGCACCGGAGAACTTCAGACGGGCTAAATTCGGTGGTGGACTCGAGGTGGTACGTTCATAATCTGTTGTCACTGTCAGTGGTGGAATGTAACTGCATTGTATCAAAACCTGTACTTAAGTACTAGTCTTGGGTAACTGTTACTTGTATTGCATTGTAGGCGGAACTCGGAAGTAATTTCAAAACAAAAGCCCCCGCATAATCCGGTGGGTGGACAGTATGGCAGCACTGGACCCCTACTCCGGTTTGATAGTAGACATCCTCGAGAGGTCGACATATTAACATTAATTTTAACTAATTTTCACTTTTTGCCTTTTCACTCGAGAATCTTTTACCAGCCGACACGCCTCAGTTTCATACCGGAGTGAAGACAGATAAAAGGAGTGAGGGCGAGATGAAGCTTCATGAAGCATTGAAGCTTTCCAGCAAATTGGTTCACAAAAGGGTCATTGTCATTGATCTAATCTAAAACGATACAATCCTCGATACGCGCTTCACAGAAAACTTCCCTGATTACTCGACACACACTCCGAAGCTTCGGCAGAGCACGTAACATCACTATATAAGAGATTATACTCAGCTGCATCACTCTAAAGTGTTGTATTTCTAGTTAACATGAATTATAGATCTAAACGACAAAACGGACCACAAACAACTTTATTCATTTATTAGAAAGATTTTTATTTTAATGTGTTATTTCTCGCATGAACTTTTATTATGGATACAATTAAATTCAGAGAGAGTAGGAGAGTTTATCTGTCATCATGAAACAACTTTTTACATTTACATTCTTATTTTGTCATTTCCATTCAGTCACATGTGAGGCTGATCATTTTTGAGCGTCGGGTTTGATAGTTGTTTGATAATTGCCAGTATTCACAAGACACCACACTCATATTCTGGATTATTAAATAATGAATTTACAATCAGAACATCAATAAATACAGGCGCAATAAATGAATAAGTAAGATAAACGCATTCTGTCAGTAGAAATGGTTCGTGAGCCTCTGAGCAGTTCAAAGTATAAAGACAGAATGCAGGTTGTTATTCATGTGCAGGTGTTTGTTAGACGGGTACCTGCTGCTGCTGCTCTGGCACTGATAACTGTTGGACTTTTATTAGTATAATCACAGTGCACATGTGTGCAGACACAAACTCCATCAAAAGTGTCTACAGCTCTTTGCCACCCCTCATCCCATTAATGCAACTAGTCTTATCACTCGTGGCTCTGAAAGGGCATGAAAGCCTCTCTCAACAGCTTCTGCACTTTCTCTCCAGTAATTCCCACGATATCCAAAAACTTTCTTGCAGCGTTCATGCGTGTCTTTTACCAAGCGAAGGCTTTTGTTTTGAAGTTACTTCAGAGAATTCCGCCCCGCCCCTCGCCCCTAAAGGATACAATGTTCATTTGACCATCTAGTAAACTGAAAAACCCCAAAACAAAAAGCATTGCAGTAGCTTTTCTGTTTCCTGCTATAAGAAAGCAAAACTATTGATCCGAAGGCACACGGATTCAAGAGGCAAGGATACCAGTAAAACAACAATAAAATCAACAGCATGTCCTCCTAAAAAGAAGTGTACAGAGTTTTGTACATATTGTCCTACTATACAGACCTCTTTCTGCTTGCTGTTGTTTCTCAGGAGGAACAGTTTTGGCAGCTCCTCACCGATATCCTTCAGACGTCTGGCATTGTTTCCCGTGAAGCTCGTGCACAGCTAGGAGGAGGTAAGTCACATGGTCTGTTTATTTTCCTAAATCTGTTCATGGCTTTTAATGCTATTTGTCATGAACTGATTTCCACTTAGATGCTTGTTTCCATGATTTGATAACATCCCATTAGACTAACATTTTCGGAAGGGTTAAAAATAGTTAAGTGGACTTGCTGAGTGACAGAATATGTTTTGTCTGTCTGTGTATATTCACAGAGCACAGAGCGCTGGTCGCTGCAGGCCTCTGGCAGACTGGTTACCATGCTGACTGGATGTATGGGCAAGGGGGAGGAAAAGGAGGGGAGGGAGGGAGATTCTCCAGCAAAGACCTCCTCCTGGCGCTTGGCTGGCTTCTCGCTACAGGAAAACTGGAGAAACTGCTGACACAGAGAATACAGCAACTCGACAAAACACTCCTACTCACGCCTACACCTGTAAGTACTACTGGTACAGCCCAACATTATACTGCAAAATCTCTTCTGTATTGGTATATATGTATTTGTATACTTTTATACTCTCTCTCTCTCTCTCCTACTCTGTTAGGTGAACCCGCAGCTTCCAAATGAGTTCCAGTTAGACTTAGCATCTCTGAGGAAACTTCAATGGCTCATTGGTTCTCTGAGATACCAGGGGCGGACGCTGCTGTCCATGCAAGAAGAGCGAACTTGCTTGCTCCATGCTGTGAGAAAATTCCCCTCTTTTCCACATGCTGCCATTCAGTATTTATCATTTGCTGCAATGGGAAACATTTCTCAAAATGCAACAAATAAGAAGTTTTGGAGCATATGTGCAGGATGATGGAAGTCTCCATTCCAAACCGTAGCGAAAGAACACAAGACCTGTTTCCTTCAATGCGACATCCTAAAAGACACAGAATAGGCACAATAATGCTTAAAATTCTAAATATAAGTTATATATAATATTTATATTAAGTTATATTCAAGTCTAACCAAAGAAATCTATATTTTTCTCAGGTTTTCTTTGCCAGCCTTCCCTCCTCTGTATCCTCCACCTCCTCTGATCAAGGCTCAACATTGCTAAGGAAGGTGAGAGTGTGTGCTGTTATTGAAATGAATTCCCAATAATATGCCAAGAGTTAGAGTTGGATAACAAAACATCAACAACTGAGTGTTAAACATTGTATATCTTACTTTCTGGCCACAAGAACATTTTGGTTTTGTAAATGCCAGGGGAAAAAGTGTGTCATGTTCTTTAATGTTTATTCTGTTTAATTGAATTGTCACTTAAGCCTCCAACATAATTGGCTGTCTTGCCTCAGTTGACCAACTGTACACAAAGCGCACTTTCAACCGGGCCACTAAAGTAACCAGCGACCCCTCCCAACCAGCCCACCACATACAGGTCCATCTCGACCAAGACCAACCGATTCAGAAACAGCTTCTTCCCCATAGCAGTCAGAACACTTGACTCTCCTCGCTAACAACAAGTTACTATATACTCATCCATATCGCACTGCAGGCACTGGACCTAACTCATGATCTGTTCATATCATTTCACTGTACACATTTTCACATTCATGTGTTTCCTTTTTGTGTGTTTTAATGGTTATGGCATCTGTCTATTTGTTATTTCTTTGCACTGGAACTGAGCTACCATGCTGAACTATCCATACATCTACCCACCAATCCCTCCATCTCTTTATTACCAAGGTTTTGGCTGTTATGGAATTGGTTCTATGTGAAAAGAAAAGCGTGTTTGTGTTCTAGGACTGTGCTTGTATGCAGCAGCTCTGTGACCTCCTAGAAGCATATCTGAAGTGGAAACAGGTAGAGACAGTCTTCTGGACCTGGATGGTGAGTTAAACACAACCACACAGGAAAACAACAGCACATTTCAACACAGAAGTCATTTCCAACGTTGTGATTCATGATTTTTTTAATGCACATTACTTGATAATTAAAAAGTAAATGTGCAGATTCATACCAAAGAGTATGTGTGACTGGATTTGGACAATATATATATATATATATATATATATATATATATATATATATATATATATATATATATATATATATATATATATATATATATATATATATATATATATATATATATATAAACCATCCAACAGATTTGCTAAATCCTTCTCTCGGTGTCTTCCAAGATGGCAGCAGCCTCCTGTGCCAGATAATGTGACTCAAAGCATGTGTTTGTATGTGTAGGACAGTGTGGTGGATTGCCATCTGACAGATCCTGTTTTCAAGAAGCCTACACATGCACCCAATGGGAGTGCAAGAGTGTGTCACCACGGAAACCGGGGGCTAGAGAAATTGGAGAACATGCTATTGAGACTACCTACAGGACAGGTACACACGCACACACACACGTTGTTCATTCCTACGTATGTACGTATTGTACGTCAGCTAAATTAACTGTAATGTAATTTATGGTTTTGATGATCGTTTTGGAGACATGCAGATGTTAAAGTTGGAAATTAAAGTGCATGAAAAATGTAAAGTCACTATATGAGTTCAAGCTAGGATAGGCTATTTATTTTAGAAGCATTTGTTGAAATTATCTATACATCCTGACAGCAATCAAAAAATCAAACGCTTTGACAAAATAAAGAAGGAATATGTGGCTGATGTAGACCTGAAATAACAACACAGCAGTAACAGCATTTTCTCTAATATATTAATAGACCTTCTCGTCCATTTATATCTTTTCAAACCGTTGCTGTCCATTTTAATACCATCTACCCCTGCTGGCTAACTCCGCTGAAGACAAATCTTTATGGAGTTTATGGAGTGCAGTAGCACTCACATTATCTACATACTGAAATGTCTCAATGCAAATCAATGCCTGGCTAGCTGTTTCCCTCTTCCTCCAGTCTTTGTGCTAAGCTAGGCTATCCTGACTCCAGCTTTTCACTTCACACATAGACATGAGAACAGTATTAATTCTCTCATGTCAAGCTTGCAAATAAAGCAAAATAATGTACTTAATAAAACTATTTCTTTAAACTTTCATGTATTGACAGAGAATACACTTACACATTGGGTTTCATTCATGAAGGTGCGGCGATCAGAAACTATTGCTTATAATTAGTTATTAAAGGAGGGTAACGGAATGAAGGTGTCATGGAAAGTTTGAATTAAGTCTTCATACAAATGACCAGTGAAGTCTATAATACTAACATGAAGATTCTTGAGGTGTGTGTGTGTGTGTGGGTGTGGGTGTGGGTGTGGGTGGAGAGGGGGGGGTGGAAGATTCACAGAGTTGCAGGTGTCAGATGGACATAAGAACACCATTGTACACTTTAGAACATTCTGTCCGTTAATGATGACCTTCAGTGGAGCTTCAGGCAGGGAACAGGGAGTACCTGAAGCTCCGCTGAAGGTCATAGGTAAGTAGTGCCTACTTAAGATAAATTGGTTGAATTTGCTTATCTGTAAGGAGGCACAGGAAAAGTATGTGATGAAAGTCACAGAGATATTCTGGGCAAGACAGAAGTTCATTGAAACATGTATCAAACCCTAAAAGATTTCACATGGACATACGAAATGTACCATTACAAAGATGTGATGGCCAGCTAACCAGAGAATACAGGTTACAGTGACGTGTTGATCGAGGACAAAGCACATGGCAGGGTGGTAGATGATGTCAAGTTTACTGAGAAGATGGTTGTAACTTTTGACTATTCAAAAACAAGTTATTTTGAATGCTGTGCTGCAAGTTGTAGAGCATTACAAAGTAAGGAACGTGCAGGTGATGTTATAACACAATATGTTGCAATAGAGTTACAACATTAAATATTTCCATTAGAGTAATGGAAATATTTAATGTTGGTATTTTGGTGTACAGCTTAGAAGTGATACCCTGCTTGATTTTAGGTGGCACTCTGTGTGCAGTTGGCTACCATCTCTAGCACAGTAGAGTAACTTTATGTTAACACAGCCATAGATGATCTTAAACTTGTACACAATAGTATAGAATTTGGGGGATCAAAACTTTGATTTAGATCATGAACTGTCTGTTTGAATAAACAAGATTACAAATCTGACCACATACTGTATCTCATACTGACTTTGGTACTTTTGGTATGAAGTACTTGGTCAAACTGACACATCAATAGAATAGCAGTCTGTACACAGCAGAGGAGACAGACAGGGAAACACTGAAGCACATAAACACACAAAGTGTGTAACAACCTGCAGCTTTGCATCATAATACAGAGTGGTGCAGATACAGACACCACCACACACTTCTAGTGTGTCATAAGTGATGATTGAGAGGGATTATTTTGAGTCTAAACATTGTATTATACATTTACCATAGTGTTACTCTTTGTAATGATATGTGTGTGCTCCTGCTGTCTATTTCTGTCTCTTCCTTTTATTTTATGCCCCAGAAAGGACAGAGAAGAGTCAGAGAGGCCCCTGAGGACAGAGGAGAAGGACTCTTGCAGTGTAGATCGGACACCTCTTGCCTCCCTCCTCTTCTCTCCTCTTTCCCCTGTCCGCCCTCCTGCCCCCAGGTGTACCGAGCCAGGCTCCAGACTGAGAGGCCATGCAGACACAGCAGCCACCCAGCACATGAGGCCCGCGGTCAGGCCGACACTCCGGACGAGTTTGCAGCGTCTCAGGCTGCGCAGCCGCTTCTTCACACAGAGGCTCTGCTGCTGGAGAGGCGGGACAGGCAGAGACTGGCCAATAGGATGCAGCTGCAGGACATGATTGGCAGGCTGGATGAACTGGTGTTAATACCACCATAGACTGTTTTTAATCCTCAAACTGCTGATTTACTAATCCAGAAATAAACACAATATTGATTTTGATTTTCTCGTTTGCCGAAGCTTCACTTGACATTTGGATGGAAAACATATATAGGAGGAGGACTCTTGATTATATTATAATGATCTTGAGTATTTCCTTGTGATTCTGTCACAAATACTCTTTCAACAACTATAGTTTGTTGTAGAAGAAAAAAAAAAAACTTTACATGTCATTTTTTAAAGAGAACAAAAAAAATGTCATTAATGAACATGTATGTCCTTTGTTTAATCCTCGTATTCACCTGCCAAGGTCTATTCAAGCTAGCTGTAGTGCTGTAAGGGTGGATCAAGTGGAGTAGGGTAAGTGGATTTTTAAACTTTAGACGGAACCGTTTCCCTCCTTTTCAAGACTTAATGCTAAGATAGGCTAACTGCATCCTTACTCTAAATCAGTACTTAACGCAAGAAAGCAAACGAGCGTATCTCCCAATATGTTGAACTACTAATTTAGTGTTTTGTACATTTATTTGAAGGCTACGTAAATGTGTTAATAGACCTTTACAGCCATAACAATACAAAAACGTACATCCTGCTTTTGACTGATGTTAAACTGTAAAATATACAGATGGTTAGAATTTGTTTGTTTATTAGAATAATAATACTATTAAATTCAGCTGTCATACAATCAAACACAAGCTGCAGTCGTTGAAAACATTATTAGCATCTTTATTTATTCATCAAATTGAATAACACCAAATTATTTTGATAGTGAATTTTCTTAGATGGTGAAAGTGCTACAAAAAATATGAACATAATTTTAAGATGCTAAGCTTGAGCACTAATGATACAGCAGGTGTTGATGACTTTTGATGTCTGCAATATCTTCTCGTCTCATAAGGTGATGGACTGAGCAATAACCCAGGTATCCCTTTGAAAAGCTTTGTGCCCGTACAGGGTACAGAAGTGGTTTGATTTTCTGAATAAAGGTTGTAAATACTAAGTGATCATGAAGAGTTAACCACCAGTAGTTTCTGCATGTAGGAGTTGAGCCACTTCTGTCTCTCCATGGAGGTGAGGAGTTTACTTTTCTCTCTGAAGGCAGCATCATCAGCCACCACCATGTTCCTCTTCACCGTGCTGGCACCCTGAGACGACCATTTAGCAGGCCACGCCCTCTCCATGCTAGAAATACACAGACCAGAAGAAATCTCAGACTTGAAAAACAATCCAGGTACCAGAATATACAACAATATAAATATGCTGTTTAGTATTTTCATTTGAACTTAAGTTGACAAACTTGAAAGTTATAATACTAAGACTACCTGTTAAACCCACAATATTAAATCTTCTGCCACTATTAGTCTCAATCAAAACAATAAGAACAGAAAGAGTTTGTCGGCACCATAAAGTGAAATGGGATCATGGGAGATGTCTTTACCACAATTGCCGTTATTGCAGTGACCGTCTCCCGGTTAGGGTTAATCTTTTTTTTTTTAACAATATATTTATTGTTTTTTGGTTTGCAATCATGTTGTGACCATTTACATACAAAACAAATGTGTTTATACACGTGTATGTATGTATGTATGTATGTATGTATGTATGTATGTATGTATGTATGTATGTATGTATGTATGTATGTATGTATGTATGTATGTATGTATATTGTTTGGAATGTCATAAATGAAGAAAATAAATTGATATTCAAATAGATAAATAAGTGTCAGATAAAAAATCAAACATGATGGATTAAAATTGAGCTGTACTATTTCTGGGTATTTAAGGTCTCCTCACTCATATGGTAAATATGACAAAGATAGACAAAGTCTGCAATGTTTTATTATGCTAAATGAAGGTGGTATACAATTTCTTAATTCTAGTAAATAAAGATGAGGTAGGGGGCAGGGGAGTAATCTGGAATAGACAGAGCAATTTTGTGAGTTAATTTTTTTATTATTCATCTGGCCAATTATTGAATAAGGTAAAGATGACCAGCGTTCTACTGATGAGGTAGTAACTTCCAGAAATGGGTCATAATCAATCTGAGCTATTTTATTCACCAGATGTGGGAAAATATCTGTTGGGTTGAAAGTGGAAGCATAAACATAGCATAATCTCTGTGATTCATGAAGTACCATATAGATATAGATATATTGACATTATAGATTTTGAATAATTAACTTTATCTCCAAATATTTGTCCACATGTTTCAATAAGATCTAAGAGTGTGGGGATGGACCTATTTATATTTTTTATATTTAATTATTATAAATAATAATATATATATTTATTTGATATTACAATATTATATTAAAGTGCTATTTTATGTTCTAAATTACCTTCTCAAATTCAATAAACATCAGTATGCATCGTCATCACTATAGCGAATGTTTCTATTTCAAGAATAAATATTAATGGTGATAAAGGACTTCTTTGTGGGCAATTTCTACAGATGATAAAATGTTTAGAGACCTCGCTATTGTAAAGATATTGAGCACTTGTGTGACATTGTGAAAGCCCTGTCTACCTTAAATAAATCTGTTCTAGTAATCCTGTAATCAAAGACCCTGAAGGACTCAGCCCTGGTATTGAACTCACAACCATGCGGTGGAACATCACCACCATTTAATGCAGTTATAGATCTTTCTGTGTGTGGTGTGTTTAATTCCCTGTGGTCATAGTGGGTCTGTTTGAGTGTCAATAAATTGGCAGCTGCTTTGTTAGCTGACAGCTCTTTATACTGACATCTATAGAGCTAGGCTTGTTTTGGTAGAGATTTGTTTAAAAACAAAAAAGTTATTTCCTCATCTAATGTCTTCATTTCAAGTTGTGCATTATTTTTGTTTGGAACTATTAAAACAAATAATTAGACCCTGAATAAAGGCGTTAATGCCTCGCATACTGTGCTCACAGTAGTGGGAAGTATTATTACATTTGTTTATCTTAAACAAAATGTATGAATGTGAGGTACATAAGCCATCCTGGTTGAAAGCACCACTTCAGAGGATTACTCACAAGTTTAGCATCTTTATAAATATAGCCACTAAATTTTATTATTTTGAAAATGGTGTATTGTCTTCCTCGATCTGGTGTGAGTATAATCTAAGCGCGATGGATCTAACGTACAATTAAAGTCACCAGCTATTTTGTATTGCACAGGAATTTAGGGTCATTTTCATTTGGGCCATTCACATTTAGCAGATTTACATTTTCAATTAATAAAGTACCCTGGACCATGATATGTCAGACAAAACCTGCCATCTTTTTCTTATTTTGGAAATATCCCCACTCAGCAGATGGGGTTTCTTGTAAGAAAACTATTTTTGATTGCAAGAATTCTGTCTTGCTCATCACTTGTTTAACCTAAAACCAACTGTTATTCAAACCCTATAGTTCCTTTAGGTAAAATGTACCTTAAAACTGTAATATATCTTTTAGAATCATTATGATAAAATGCATTGATGATAACACGCACACAAATCAACAATGAAATGTGTGCGAGAGAGACAGCATGTCAGCTCAGCAAAATTAAATTATATATATATGAAACATTTTAACAATTATATTTTCTCCGATGCTGTTCAGCTTGTTTCTCTCAACTTAAGATCCAGGCGTCCGATGACTAAAATCCTTTTTCCGGTTCAAATATATTGTTAAAAACTACTATTATCTAAAAAGTCTATTGTAAAAATGTAGTTTAAAACTGGATAAAAAGTCAATTTATGACAAGACAACCTCAACAAGACATATTTGTCATAAATTGACAAATAAAATGGGCCTTGCTGTTGCCTTGTTTGAATTTATTAAAAAAATTAATAAATGAGGAAATATATATATACTTATTAAATGTGAAGCTGCAGCCTAGCTTACCATAAAGACTGGAAACGGTCAAACGGCTAACTTGGCTCTGCCCAAAGGTCATTTTCCACTTTGCTTTTTGTAGAGATTAAATATAATGTATTAATAAGTGAACTTAATAGTGGGTTTGTTAATATTCTCCGGGCTCTAGCTTCATATTTAGTGCCTGAGTGGTATCAATGTTCTCATCTAACGTTCGACTCAATATTGAATGAAACTTTTAGAAATTAAATCAAATAAAGGTTTTGCCAGATGATATGAAATCAGAGTGGGAACAGATGTGAGAACAAATAATGAAATTACTGTAATAGACAGCTAAACGCGCTTTCAATATAATATTAATACGCGGGACATGCTCTGTCACTGAATGTACATTTGTTATCCCTGCTCCTAACATACATTCTCCACCCCAGTTAAATATTCATATTAATTTAATAATAACTTGATAATAGCATTTCCCTTACAATGCAGTTACCTTGCCTCTGCCCTCTCAGGGGCAAACAAATACTCTCTTATCTGTCCTGTCTCACTGTCGGCTGCTGCTTGGAGGCTGAGCGCTGACATCATTTGAATGCTCCAATCACGGAGAGAGATGGAGGGGAAGAGGACATCCCAATCATCTCGTTTATGTTCTTCTGAATCATCAGGACTTCTGGAATGAGATAATATTAACTGTTAAACTATTAAACTGTTCAACTATTCGTTGGGAAAAGTATTTGATTGTAGTATGTAGGGAAATCAAAATTAGTGCAACATATTAAGGAGAAAAGATAGATATCTGAAGTACTAGAAAGTTCAGTTGTCTGTTATTTTACTACATATTCACGTCAAATTGTACTCCATGGTACTATTAACAGTCAAATGTTGCTGCTGCCCTGATGAGGTTTAGTGAAGAACCACCTGAGAGGTAGTCGAGGCTGAGGAAAGCCAGATGTCACCGAGGTCATACCCAGAATGCAAAGCAACAGGAAAGACATACGGGGGAAAGCAGGGAGATCAGACATCCTAGAAAAAAATGGAAAAAAGATGCTTCCTTGAAAATAATACAAGTCACATGTTAACTGAGTTATGTATTTATAATCGTCAAACTAATATACAATAAAATAAAACAAAACAATAAAAACAGAAAAACTATTTTCATCATCATTTATAAATATCAGTATGTTTCTTTACGGTGAAATAAATGCAAAGATCTCTCACATTTCAAGGCTACTTATTGCCACTTCTTACATTGGGATTAGAACAGGTACTGAGACTATCTACATACAAGGTGCTGTATAATACCCCTACAGATGCACTTTATCAACCTTGGTGTCTAAGACTCAGTATACAGTACATTTAAAATAAAGTAAGTAATCATTTCATGATCTCTGTCTAATTCACATGGAGCTCTCTCCAAGGTCTTGAAAATAGAAAAACTAAAATCTACTCAAATTCACGTGACAACTTGGTTTCTGGTTTCATGAGAATTTTGGGACATAAAATGAGCCATAAATGATTGAGGCACTGACATGCTGCTGTGAAGAACCCTTTCAGACTGTGTACTGTGTGTTCAACACAACCAACAAGTGTTCATTTATCTATGATTTTTCAAACAATTTTAATGAGATATGTTTGACCACATAACCAGCAATCACTGCGCTCCAATAAGAGTTATTAACAATACCCTTAACCTTTGGTTAAGTATGTTCTCAGCTTGAGACAAATTCTGTCAATCGACTTTTTTACTTCTTCAAAAACAAATAGAATTTCTGTGAATGAATTCTTAAACCGTTTAGGGAACATAGATTAATAGATTAACATGTAACACAGTTGAAAGTAAAATTAGTTTAATGCAAGTTGGCTGATTTCTTACCTGCTTCTTAGGTGGACGTGTTGGTCTGTCTGTTAAAAGTTTGTAACAGCAAGGTCCTCTCAAGGCTTGACTTTAAAGGTTAAAGGTCAGGCGTCACACAAGCAGAGATATGTTCCAGTGCGAACAACGAATCACAGCGAAAGAAATGACGACTGTATGTGCAGTCAGGTACTTTCTGTTTGTTGCTACTTCCTGTCTTTTCTCAATAGAACGAAGTTTAGATAAAAACTTGGATTTCTACTGTTGCTTTTTTGCTTTTGGACTGCTGGTTGCCTTTGTAAGCTGCTGTGTGCAGGTCCACGGTGGTTGGAAAGTATCTTTTTCTTGTTGTACATACTTATATACCCTGGACTGCAGTGTTTTGACCCCCCATCCCCATCCCCCTAACCCACCCACACATAGACGCAAGCATACACACCCTTCACCAGATGAAACTATCTTTGAGTTTAGCGTGCCAGAGGACAGCCCTAGTGGAAGTGCTGTTAGCTTGTTAGTGTCCTGTTTCAAAGACTGTTGTAGAGAGCCCACCATCTTATTACTGAAAATCATTATAGTGCTTGTGTGTGTATATGTGCAAGTGTGTTCATTCATACTCTGTGGCAGGTTATACACTGGATGTTTAAGGCATTACCGTCTCACAAAAAAAAAATATTTTTCTGGACTTACGTAAGGTTCATAGAATATCTTAATATCCAATATCACAAAACATAACCATTTGAAATACATAAACTAATAGTCCATTTAACCTACAATAAATGAATTGACACTGATATATTATCACCTTTTACCTTGATATGGCATCTTGTTGGCATACAGTTGCCGATGTTTAGCATTGATTTGGAGTCATGTTTGTGTCCACCTGTGTCTCCTTTGAGCTCTGTTTTGGTGTTCACCAACTCCTGAAGGAAATATATGGCTCTTCTGAATGCTCTAGGTTTACCAGCTGGTGCCTAACTGTATCTGTCTGCAGTATGGTGCAGGGCAAGTAGTGTACAGTAGTTCTTTTGGATCTTTTTAGCTGAAAATAGCCTTCTGCTACAGCTAAGAACGGCACTAACAGAGCCTTGAGAGTGAATATTAACCAGTTAAGAGCTTCAAAACCGAAACAATGAGCTGGAAGATGCTGAAACGCTCTGTAGAGCTGAGGCTTCATGTAAAGATGGTGATAAGTCTCTGTTGGTTTGTCACATTACACATTTGAGCCAGTTTATGTAAATCAAATCAAATGTATTTATATAGTCCAATATTACAAATGACACATTTGTCTCAGTGGGCTTTACTGTACAGCATACGACACCCTCTGTCCTTAGACCCTCTGTCCTTAGACCCTCTGTCCTTAGACCCTCACATCACACAAGGAAAAACTCACTAAAAGAAACCCCATAATTAAAGGGGGAAAAATGGAAGAAACCTCAGAGAGAGCAACTGAGGAGGGATCCCTCTCCCAGGACGGACAGACTGTAATAGATGTTGTGTGTACAGGATAAACAACATAGTACAAATACAACATCCATGTGACAGAAATGATGTTGTGATCAAAAAAGAGAAAGTTTGGATGAATCCAGGAAAATGTCAAAAAGGCTTCCTGGTGTCCAGCAGGACCAGGGCAGCAGGCACAGTCACGATTCCTGATCCTGACGTAAACTTTATCAGTGGAAACCTGCCACATGAGAGACACAGAAACTCCGGGGATGCCCCGGATGCTGAGTTAGTAACATACATTTACATAAATGTATACAGATAGAGAGGGAGAGGAAGAGAGAGGAAGAGAAGGAGGAGAGCAGAGAGGTATGCTGGAGCCTAAAAACCAATTGTGCATAAGAGCTAGGTAAACTTCCAAGAGTCGCTGCTCCAGACTCTTGTTCAGCGCGGCTCCCATGTCTCTGTGTGCGTGTATGTCTGTGGAGAGATGTGGTGACCATGATAGTGTGGCAACTGTGCAGGATGCAGACACAAAACTTTACAGATGGTTAGTTGAGATTAAAATGAAGGTCGAGTTGGTGAGTGGGCAAAGGGGGCAAAGGGGATATAGCCCCCCCCCCACACACTTTAAGCCCCTGGCCCCGCGGCTGGTTTGATTCCGTCACAAGATGGGCTCTATTTTTATGTCCGTTGTTTTTATACTCAAAACTAAAATAAATCAAACCAACTCTCTTTCAGCGAGCAGCCAGAGTCGAACATTATTGGACAAAATTTAATTTTGACCAGAAGATTGCACTAGATGAAAGATCAGGGGACCAAAGTTATGACAATTCATCCTCTGGGGCCATGAATGAGTCAGTCGGTCAGTAGGATACAGCAGGCATCCTGATCACATGTTTTTTCAACCAGTCAATGATCACAACACCATATTGCTATTGGTTCTGAGGTTATGACTTAATAATGTGTGTAAGATGAGGGGTTTATAACAAGGAATAATAATGCACATGTAAATAGACTTGAGGGTACTCGTACAAATGTGTACAATTCCATCAAGTCATAAATGTAAGCTTATTTACCAAAGCCAACCTGGTCAAACATCTGTAGACTAAAGTCATCCTTAGATAGATATTCTGACAGTGCTGCATAGTTAACAATTTCCTGCACAGTTCAGTTTAAAAATATGTTCTCTGGCTTCGTTACACCCAAAGGCATCTACAATTTGTTGAGAGAGTTTTTTGACACAACTGTACAAAGACACCTTGTTAGTATGTCAGCATTGAGAAACCCTCCATCTCCAAACATCAGCTTTAGAGGAAGTAATAAAAAGCAAAAAAGGATTTGTCCATTCGCACAATGGAATGGACACATCCATTTTTATTTTTATATATACTTTGCTCCTGGGTCATGAAACAAATTTTGTGTGGATGCCTACTGAAATGGAGACAAGATAAAAGGTGAAATGGTGAAGATTGTGCAGAGTTTGTTAGCATACAGGAAGCTTGTTATTATTTAAATACCTCATTATGGGCCTTGCTGGAAATAATGACCTGCAGACAGGAAGAAGCTGGCCTTAACAATGGCTCTGCTACACACTGATGCTATAGAAGATAACAAGCTTAAGACACAAAGTAGTGTCACCTCACACGACCTATATTCTCAGAAACACTGTCAACTCCTATCGGTGCCATCGCCACTGAATTGTTTTTGTATTCATCAGTTGGAAATGACAATAAACTAAATCAATTCTAGAGAAATATGTTTTTTAAACGATTTTGATATTACATCTTGTTGACACCCTGAGCAGGGAGAAGTATTTGAGTAAAACTTTGAAGTTTAGAATGCTTGAATCAAACTAGTCTGTATGACGTGTCATCTGACTGTCTCAAGGCAAAACTGTTCTGGCTGCATTCCACATCTCTCTCCAGTAATTGGAGATCAAGTGTGCCTTTGTAGCCCTAATACAATAATTTGTAAAATGGTGTTAAGGGTGCACACTTTCACAGTCTCTCCATGCAATGGTATTGCAATTTGTTGTATTTTAAGTTTTTTTTTTTAAAGAATGAAAGAGAGTTCAGATCTTACATAATTTCTCAACGCTGAGCCCATTGCCAACTGCTGCATGAAGGGGACATAATTGTCTGATTTCAGAGAGGTAAGACTTCAAATATGATGGTGTTATTATAAAGCCGTCTGCTCTGTCAAGGGGGAGATTGCGTGCGCGTGCATGGGCAGTTTCTTAGTTTAGTTCTCCCCTCTCCTTTCTTCCGCTCTGTAGGTGTGTGCGCACGTGTGTGTGTGTCAGCTGCGAAGCCCCGCCCATCGCAAAACGGAGCGAAGGAGAGAATGTGAATGCGCAAAGTAAACAGTACAAACTGAAACGTGCACATAAATTAGATCAATAGCATAAGCGTTTAGTTTATTTAATAAGAGAGCACCTGTCAATGTGAAAAGTGAGTTGTGAATAAAAAAAAAAATAAAAAAAAAATTTATTAGAAAAAAACACCTTGAATTTCAGGCAGGGCGCTGGGCTCTGTTGGCGGGAGGCAGGAAACACTGGTGTGATAATGCACTCTTTATAAAGGGTTGATGTATAATAACTAATGGCTTTATTAATCATTAACTAATGCTACTAATGCTATATATGTAGCTAGCACACCATTGATAAGAACACATTTGTGGTTGCCAGCTTGTGAAAATGAATATTGCAACCCTTTTTGAGATATGTTACATACTGTAGAAACATTGTTATGTACCGGAACTTTAGACATGTTAAGTTAAACAAGATACAGCTTTGGCAAATTGTAAAGGCAACATTTATTTACAATACAATCAGTTAATATCGACAAATGTGGAATAAAAAACATTTTGATGCGGAAATTTGGAATGAAAATGGAAGATGTTGTCCATATAGCTGCTACTATATCTGTGCTTTAAATAGAAATCGCCTCAAAGTCCTTGTCCACCCTTAAACAAGTGTTTTAGCAGCTATTTTTCACAAAGTATATTGATCTGAATACTGTGAACTTTCATAAAGAAATTACAGATACTATAATCCTGAACCAATAATCAGTTACGTCTTAAGCGTCAGAAAGAGTAGCAACAAGTTTCATAGAGTATAAAGAGTATAAACATGATCATATATGTGCATGTTAGAATAACATTTATTTTTACATTCTATAAGACCATATCCTCAATCCCTAGGGTTCCAGACCCCATGTTGAGATACAACATCAGTGTTCTGCATTTAGTTTGTTGATGCAGTCACCACAGTGCTGTCACCACAGTGATGTAGTTACCATAGCAATACAGCAGGTGCCACTGTGATGCTGGAGCAGTTACAAGCTAATCAGACTCTCCTCCTCCGCCTCTGGCTCCACTGTGTCCGCAGCTTCGAAGTCGCCTGGCACAAAGCTTTTCTCAGGTGGAGCTGGAGGTGCGTCAGTGGGGCAGCTGCGGGCCGGCTGCTCGATGGGTTGGTCGATAGGGTGATAGACAAAGCAGTAAGCTCCAGGTTGGGAACTGTTCTTTACACTCAGGGCCAGCTCTGTAGGACCTAGGTGCTGGTGAACACCATCCAAATACACACTGAGCATGTAGGAGTCTGGGGAAAGAAACAAGGATGCATGACATTACCCCCGAGAATGATAAATTGAGCTGGTTTGAAAGTAATAAAGATATTAAGTTTAGCTGGAATGCTTTTCATTAGAACAAACCTGATTTCTTGCTTTTTGCTTGCTAGCTAACATGAGTAGGATTTCAAGCTTCATTTATCATTTACAAAGGCTAGCTTTTCTTGTTAGCTAGCTACCAATGTTTTCTTGCAACATTACATTTGTGTTTTGATTTATTGTTTTAATACATAACATATTCAATGTCCATATTGTTCCTAATAGTTTCAGGCTTATCATTTGCTTTCCAGCTAGAATAAATTGTATTTGTGTACATCATATTTGGATAATTTGTTGTGTGTTTATTAAATAGGGCTGGAAGATGCATATCACATATCCTGTAATGTCTTCCAGTATATATAAAAATATAAATAAATAATCTAATGTCAAATATTTACAGATTATTATTCAATTTATTATTGAAATATGTTGGAGCAACCTTTGCTGCAGCTGGACCATCTACCACATCAGCTGACAGAGATTTCAGGGCATTATAAAGGCTATAAAAGCAACAAAGCAAGTGTTTTGCTTCTTTTTTTAATTATTATACATTGTTTTTAAATAAAGTAAGAGATTTGTTGTTGATTACTTTGTCCATCTCTAGTGTGTGTGTGTGTGTGTGTGTGTGTGTGTGTGTGTGTGTGTGTGTGTGTGTGTGTGTGTGTGTGTTTTCATTTAGTTGTGTTTAAACCTGTTGTGTGACTTGAGCTGTACAATATAACAATTACTGAATAAATGGTGTTATTTGGTTCATAGCTCCTGTGTTTTTACAAGCGATGCATCACGTCCACATGGCATAATAATACTAACCTCAAGATTAGTTTACCTGTCATGGAAAGTGCTACGCATCCTGTGATAACAGTTGCATAATGTCTTCTGTGGCTCTGGGGCTGCTTTGTCATGTAGCCCTAATAATTAACTGTATTGAGTTGTATTATGGGAAGTGTAGGATCCTGCAGTTATGAGCCAAACTAGGGACTAAAAGTTAAGATTTCCCTTCCAGGAGACTGGAACTTCATTGTCAACTCATATTGTCATAGCTGTTGTTCATATGACAATCAAATCCTTTGAATCCTTTGAATCCTTTGAATCCTCTACTGGATCAGTTTTAGAAATCTATCTTTTGCAAGTCCCCCAATTTAGGAGACCTGGGGTGTCCTGAAAGGCGCCTCTAAATAAAAAAATGAAAAACCCAGTCCTAACAGTAACATGTGACAGTATCTTTCAGACATACCTTGTTCAAAGCGTGCAGCACACTGCTCAGCTAGCTGCTGCATCGTTGTGGTGGGGAGGACACCCAGAGTTTTTAGGTTGCTTCCAATCACTGGACAACACACTGTCAGAAAGTCCTGTACAACAGAAGTGCACAAGTTACTCAATTATAACTTTATGGACACATCTTAGCTTCTCTGTGTTAGTCTGTGTGATCACAGAATGGGTTGGATACTTCTGTGGTTTGTGGTTTTCAGTTTTGTTTTTGCATTTGAATTATATTGTGCTTAGAGCCATATTACTAAAACAGGCAGTATCAAATAGCAATCCTCATGTCTCTTTCAGCATGTGAGTCCCTCTGACCCGTTCAGCTCACACAGTGGGTGCCATTGTTGATCATGTCTTCTGTGTGTGTGAATGTGTGTGTGTGTACCCGAACAGATCCTTGGGACATGCGTTCCTGGTTGAGTGTGCGGCGTCTCTCCCAGCGGTGGATGGAGTCCTGAACCTCTCTGCTGAGCTGCCGTGTTGCTGACCTCTGCTGGTCAAACGTCTTAATGTGCTCCAGAGCCCCGTAGGTGGTGGTCAGATAATAGGAACCTACGGACACACGATCAATAATGTGATAAACATATAGATACAGACACAGAACAGGAAAAAGTGTTCAAGTATTTGCTGGGTACCTTCTCCTAGTGCTAATGATGGGTCCATCAACTCCATCATGTATTCAACATCCAGCTGCAGGCCGGACAGATTGCATCTAGCCAGGACATACATCATTACAGGCAGGAAGTCATCAGCGCCATGGGCCCGCCCTAAACACACACACATGTATAAATATTTTGACAGGGTACTCTCCAGAGAGGAAACTGTTTTTGATTTGAAATGGAGAAGTGTATGAACTTATTCATGTTAGTCTAAAAACATGTTTGTTGCCAATGGGTAGTATTTCTAAATATGACCAGTCGAAAAATGTTTTTCAGGGTAGAAAGGTTTAATTATTTTGAGACCCCAACATGCACACAGGAACAGCATTGGCCTGTGAGGTGACTTTGGTATAGTTGCCATAGTTGTAACTGCATGACTTGATGCCCACTGGCCTAAAAAATCATCATTATAAAAGAAATGCGCCCAGTGGGCAAAATGTATTGCCATGAATGGAGTGCCATCTTGAAGAAGTATATTAATATAACACAAGCAGGAAGCAGCAAACATGTCTCCTGGCAAATTTACTTCTTTTTTTATAAAAAAAAACCCAATAGTGATATTAGAATAGCATTAGGGGTTAGAGGTTAAAGGGCTGTTCTGACCTGGACAGCTGACAGACATGGAGTCATAAATGATCTTGCAGGCTTTTAGCATAAGCTCAATCTTTTTCTGTGGAGAATACTCCAGATGGAGGTTGTTCATTTTGATGCTGATCTTCTCCATAGCAGAGGCTTCTGGGACGGCGGTGGTTATTCCTAATGCTGTGGTGGTGCTGCCTAGGACGATAGACTGACACACATAACAAACACACACCATCAGCATCAACTGCTCCAGCTGCTACCTACAGTATGAATATAAATGTACTGTACATCACTGTATGTAGCCTCTTGCAGCTATAGCACGACATGCTCATGTCCCGTCCTACCTGGTTCTGTGCCAGTTGTTTTAGGCTGCTGTCGTTGTTATGCAGTTTCTCCAGACTCTGATAAATTGGCTCCCTCAGTGGCTTCAGTACACTCTTACACAGAGCAGCCTCCGCTATGTTATCTGCATGGACACACACATGTATAAATACTTCAATATGTTTATAATTTTCCGTCTTGCTGAATGGACAGCAACCCGGCAAACTGCACTGTTTTGAATTACCATAGCCTATAGTTGAATCAACACCTCTCTGAGAACAACAACTAAACACTATTGTATTGGCTTCACAAAACCAGACTTATTTCAATTATTAAAAAATGTATTAAAGTAATGTGAAAGAGATTTATGTCTAACAGGACAGGTCCCCAGTTAGCAGTTAGTTCGAATTGAGCCAGTGTGCTGGGATATAATAATGCGTTGAAAATAAATATAGTAACTAAAACACAGCATAGTTTTGAAGTTACCCAGTTTCTCTTGTGTATACTGATGTTGTGGCTCCAGCATAGCTTGCAGCTCTGTACTCTGCAGAAGGTAACTCTTCAGTTGAGTTATCATCTGTCTAATCTCCTGTAGCAGCTCAGTGGAGGTGGAGTGCTTCGACATGGTCTCCAAGGTGAATGCACGGTGCTCTTTTACCTAAATGCAAAATATGAAAGCTAAACGTGACTCCATATGTATTTTAGACTTATGTTTGATGTTGTTATCCAGATCAATTCAAATATCTCAGCTGATTGTTGAACTCAAAAACCTATTAGGATCTTTCTCCTTCAGTGCACTCACCAGGTTACCAAAGTAGCTCAGAGGGTCCCTTGCCAGCTCTACGATGCGCTGTGTGAGGCGGCGGTCGTGGCTGATGAGGCCGGTGATGACAGTGGACAGGCGGTAGCGAGCTCGGTCCAACATCACAGTGGGGGTTCTTCTTACAGCTACCTTAGGGCTGCGGCTCTCTGCTGGGTGACTGGAAAGAAATATTCGGTAAGTCTTTTTCTTTAGTTTTTTCCCATCTATTATAGGCTATGTCTTACATTGACTGGCTATGCCTCTCCACCACACTGTTTGAGTTGTCCTTGTGACACATGACACACTTTCAGAAACATTCAAATATAGAAACTTTCTGTAAAGCATGACTCTTTGGCCAATACATTGGTACCAATTGATTTTGAGGTCCAGTCTTCACCTGTCAGAGACCTTCTGTGCAGGGAAGTGTCATATAGAGAAGAATGTGTATGCAAAGCTCAAAACGTTCTGATGATTTAATCACTGTACACAGATTATTATATATATATAACCTGTCTGTGTTAATAAATATTCTGATATTTAACATGCCTAATCTATACATGAGAATGTAGCATGCATGTAGAGGAATCTTTTGATTTAACTTAACATATAACTGTGCTTCCAATAACAATCATACACTTTTGTATACAAAAACATATACTGTGATACTGCGATACTGTGATACGTTACTATTAGACACAACTACTGTGACTTTTATTGATTTGATTTAGTATTAGAGAAATATTTATTCTCCATTTACTACATAGATATTTTAAACTATAAACTGCAAATGTCTGGCTTACCATCTTACTACCCGGAGTAGTAATCAAATGTTACTTCCAAATCCAAGGAGCATTCCACAGTGCATTATTTCTGTACTTGCAGTTTATCTAAAAAACAGCCCTAGTCAGGATAACACATTTATTGTGCAGTATTCCCTGACTGTGTGGAAGCGGGTCTCTTGGTTGCTATCAGAGTTTTAGCTAGCATTAGAGGCTCTGATCTTACATTTTCCCTTATCATACTTATAATACAAAGACTAACTGACAAAAAAACTAACTAGCTAAAGAGACAGTTGTCATTTCAGCTGGTAAAATCCTTGTTTGAACGAGAAGCTGCTTTGCTCTGTCTAGTCAGACAGAACCCATTGTTTTAAAACACACTTTTTGAGTAGTACATTTGCCACTACTATAATATATAAATGTGTTGAGTGTGAGTCAAGATAAACCAGCTCCTGATAATCACATAACGCTAGTGGATCGCACATTAACTCACATTGTTGTTTGCTGATTCTCTTTGAATTTGGTCCGACTTTGTGCTACACTGGGACAGAAACCTGGCTATTTAAAACTTAAAATATTGCCGCGCAAGGATGGACAGCTCGACAGGCGTAGCAACAGTAACTAAGGGAGGCGGGGCTTAGCGAACATTAAATTTACCATACTTAATCAGTCTGTTCTGCATACTGCCTACTAATTTAACAATTGAGCAGTGGCGGGTCGTGCATTTCACACCTAGTCCTTCAGTGATGTCATACACAGTCCTACCGGAATTATTCCCCCTCTTAATACCATCATTATGACGCCATGGCTCTAGAAACTATACATTTAGACAGAAACGCAGTATAACCGGGCGTTGCATCACCATAACATAGTCAAGTACAACAGAGTTATATTAATATTTCCGAAACATTTAATTGTAAATAGCAGGCATTCCCAGCAGTACAATGTGCAGTGCCTCTCGGAGGCTATGAGCCATGGGTACCGCTCGTAGTTAGTGATTTGAAAGTGGCGGACAAACCCTTTTCCCGGCTGTGATAGGCTTGCTAATGTCGGGTATGGCCGTTCTCTTCTCACGATGTCTAGCTTTTCTTGAAAGGTTTGTCTTGAAAATGGCGTTGTAATTATATCTGCGACCAAATCGATCTCTTCTCCTCCTTCAGCCATTGTGGGTTGACAAAAAACAGCGTGTAGAAATCTACACAAATTAGCTCGTTCAAGTTCAGTTTGCTAGCTCTGCATAGCTCTGCCTCTCAATAGTGCTATCCAATCAAAATACGTGCGCATGCTGACGTTATCGTACGCATGCTGCTGACGTTATCGTACGCATGCTGACATTATCGTACGCATGCGTACGTTATCGTACGCCTGATAGCTGGCACCGGTCTCGCCAACTCGAAATCTGATTGGTTAATGCCACAGTTTTGTCTCCATTCACTTTAAGCTATAGGTGCCCTCACTGTTGATTCTAAAGGCCTATGGGCAGATTTCTTGGACCCTGGCAACACATTATGGCTGAAATATGATTGGATAAAAGCACTAACATAAAGGCCATCCCTCCAAATCTCTATCTGAGGCTGGAAGCTGCGCAACCCAGAGGAAAGCTATGAAATGAAGAAAATAGACTATGGGGAATAATTTAATACATATTTGTGGAAGAAATATATCAAAATTAAATTTATATTCTGATGATGTTTAGGCCAGCAGAGAAGGCCTTGCTGGCCCTGATGGCCCACCACTGCAATTAAGTATATTGCCAGCAGACTGTTCATGCTGAAGTAAACTAAAGTAATAAATCACATGACTATATTGTCATGACATTACCGGTTCAAGCTACTGTTTGTGGAAATTTGTTTATCACAAGTGTAAATCAACATATCGTCATATGTTTTCTACAGTACATTATACTCTATATGTGAGCTCTCGCGTTTTTCACATTTCTACATGTTCTGTTGCTGGCTAGTGCCTGAACCGTTTGCCTCGTAGTCTGCCATTGGACAGAATGAAGAGCCACAATGCATTTTGGGGAGGTTGAGGACGACCAGTGAACTCACATCTCATACTCTAAAATTCTTGCTAATCTAGCATATATCCGAGCATTTTTCACGTACACAAAATCGACATTCTAAGCTGTTGGAAGTGCCACATATTTAATTTGACATCATACTTAGTATGAATAGTATAACAAGTATGTTAGTATGTGATTGTGAACGCGACCCAGTACCAGCCTCTCTGCACCAGCCAATCAAGACCTACTTGTGGTTTGGCTCCTGTTCCTGGTTTGGCTCTCCGTCTTCCTCTGTGCTACTGGTGGAGCAGGAGTCGGGATCGGTTACTAGCACTGCACCCCCTTGTGGTGAGTACAGCGACACATCCGGGCGCCGCGCTGGGGAGGGAGGGGGCACTCTCACCCCAGAAGTCTGATTGGTTAATCCTCCTGCAGCCTGGTTGGGGTTCACAGGTGTGTCTGGGGAACATGGTTTCCTCCTTGGTGGAGGGACAGGACGGGAGGGTTTCTTTAGTAATGGTGGACAGTGGGGGCTGGATTTCTGTTTTTCATCCTCTTTATCCATTTTCACCTCTTCTTCCTCCTTGTCATCTTCTTTCTCGCTCTTTTCCCTATCCTTTTTTCCCTCATCCTCTTGATTCTGGCTACTGTTCTCTTGTTCAACCCCCTCACCCAGCTGACCTGATTTACTTCCGTTTTTCTCCTCTCCTCTCTCTCCTCCCCCCTCTCTCTCAGTTTTCTTTGTAGGATTTTGTCCCTTCTCTCTCTCCGTCCCCTCTCCTACCTCTCGGTCAGTGCTTTTCCTCGAGGAGGTGCGACGGAGAGGAGCAGGAGGTAGTGGGGGAGCGGCTCGGCTCTGCAAGGGGACAGGAGGCCTCGATGGAGTAAGTGACATTGACATTGACTTCTTCTCTTCTCTCTCACCTACTCCACCCTTTCCTTCCTCTTTTCTCTCAGCTGCTGGAGTTGCAGAAGATGAAGTGTTAAGCGAGGGGGGATAGGAGAAGAGGAGGCCCATCCCAAACCCTGAGCCCAGGCTGGGGGGACGTGGTGGGGGACGCTTATATTTAATCTCTGGGTTTGGCATGGTTTTAGTCTGACCTTTGACTTCCGCGCTCTTCTTCTGTGCGGCTTCTCCATTCTGCAGGGAGGAGGTGATGTTTTGATTGGTGATGAAATGTGATGTGGTGATAGAGGAGTGGTTCAGGTCGTTGTTGGGGCTCTCCTCCACAGTGACTGGGTTAACATACAAGTACAGTCTACTGTGGTTCTCATCCAAAACCAGGTCCTGGTTCTTTGCCTGCTGGTTCAGATGGGACGTCCAGAAATCTGCAACACATGCAGTCAGTGTTAAACCTGATAAATGAGTACAAAGCGAGGCAACGAGGCCACCAGTGTAGACTGTACCTATGTACCAAGGTATTACTCTAACTCTCGGCTAGAAAGCAAATCACATATTTCCAAATGTCAAAACTATTCCTTTAAAGATATGTGTCTAGAAAATATAAAACAGTCTACGTCTAAGACGACATATTACTTCCTTTACAGTGCACCTAGGCAACTTTTTATGCCCACGAAGATCGGCAAATATGATATAATGCATAACTTACACATCACATATTGTATATTCACTGTTTTGTCTTTAGTTTTATTTTTCATTGCTTGTCTAAGTGCGTAATACTTTTCATATTCACTGAGTTTTTCAAAGTATACATTCATTCTGTGTCTATATATTTCCATGCTGCCATTGCTATATATTTTAGTTTCAACATGTCTTTCAACAGTAGTGGTATTAATGCAATTAATTTTATAATTGCTGTATCCTGCTCTTTGTTACAGTAATGACCCAACTTCAATGCACTAAGGATTTAGATTTATCTACCTGCACCCATAGCAGAGATGACCTCCAGATCCTCTCTCTTAGTTGCCGTGGTAATAGCCCAGGGTAACCTCAATGGGGTTTCCAGAATGTCCCTATTTGGTGGATTTAAAAATGAAAAGCCAGCATTGAGTGTAAGCAGAGAGTTTTAATAATATGACATACCACAGTCTTGCTATGGTGTGTGTGTGTGTGTGTGTGTGTGTGTGTGTGTGTGTGTGTGTGTGTGTGTGTGTGTGTGTATGTTTATGTCTATGTGTCTCATATGTTTTTATGGTGTAAATGTGTGTGCATATTGCATGCTAAGGATGTTTAGTGTATGTACTGCATATATGTATGTGTGTGTGTGTACATATGTGTATTGTATTTATATGTGTGTTTACTGTATACTGTATGTATGGCTTAAGTGTTTATGTGCATTTGTGTGTTCATGTGTATGTATGCACACAAGTCATGTTTGTGTTCACTATGTATGCGTTACCTGCTGACACAGTAAAAGGAGATCAATTTGAAGATGTCATCAAAAACCAGAGAGGAACCATCTAAGTGGAGAACTGGGACAGAAAACAATTTTGAAAAAAATGCTGCAAAAACTGCTTTTCTATCTGTGCTCTACCACTTAAATCTTGATTTTATATTTCAACACTCTGGAGCTTTGGTAGGAGCTCTTTGAGGCAGGAAGCTGCATCAGTGTAACACGTACATGTCTGGTGTTGTTTGACCATCAGGTTGTGTACGAGTGGCGGCCCCTGCTCATCAGGCACGCGTACTGACAGTGTCAGGCCCTTGCCCTCTGTGCTGTAAACCAGGAATGCCTGTAAATGTCAACATGTGGTTACAACTCTGGGGTCTGAATGGAAAACATGCACAGTAAAATGCTGAATCAAGACTCAGAAATACACTATGTACACAAACACCACAAACATAAATTTTATTTTGTTTAACAATTTCAAGATATATTATATCACATTTTCATATACCACAGGTTGAGCAACAGCAAAAACCCAAGCACTACTACAGCCTGCCTTAAAGTTGAACCAATATGGGTTTTAAAGCTTTTTTACATGTCCCATAGTTTCCTACAAAAAATATATATAACTGTAAATTCATAGGAAGAGTTTGACATTTTAGGTCATATGCTTTTATTTGCTTTCTCTCAGAGAGTGAGATAAGAGGATTTATAAAACTGAGATTTTACTGTTCTGTTTGTGTACGGATCAAACAAGTGAGATACAACGGGTTAATACCTGAACTTTAGTGGCGTGAAGTGTATTTTATTTTACTTTGGAGAGAGGAAGGCTAACAGTTTGACCTTGCTTTCAGTCGATATGCTAAACTAAGCTAAACATTTCCTTGCTCTACATACTTATGGTTTTTCTACATAGGAGGCGTTTTAGTTGTTTGTCTCACATGCTTCGGGGTATACGGATGTTACTGCAACCCGATGCGTATTTTTACACTTCAAGTTTACTTTCTTCCATTTTATGCACCTAACTATAGTGTAATCGTCAACTGCTTATAAACAAAACTAACTAAACTCCATTAGATTTTTCAGAACTTTGTCTGCATTTTTCCTATAATGATCAGCAAACTACATAGTTCTTTCCTGAAAACTTCCACGGCATTATTAGGAAATGATGGTATCGTAAAATAAAGTTAGACTTTAGACTTTTAAAACTTAACAGAGGTCTAATTCAAAGGTTTGAGGCAAGAAAAAAAAGTGTGTAAATGTGTGTGTGTCTCACCCCAGCCGTCTCTTTCTCCATTATACTAGTGGTTTGGTCTTGGCTGAGTCCTTTGAGCTGCCATACAGAGACACTCCCAACCAGCCCATCTATAGAACTCAGCAATGGAGGAGTTGGAGAAGATGGTGGGATAACAGGGGGAGTTGGAGGAGTTGGAGGAGGAGATGAGGAGGATAGGATTGTTGGTGATATTGGAGGAGGAGGTGAAAAAGAGGGAGTAAGATCAGAGGAGATGGTTGGCTGCAGAGAAAGCAGGGGAGAAGGAGAGACTGGAGTAGGGGAGAGCGGAGCAGGAAGAGATGGGGGAGGAGGGTTGGAGGAGAGAGGGGGAGGAACAGAGGGAGGAAGAGGATTGGATGAGGGTGGGGGGGGTGGTTTGGAGATAGGAGGAAGGGGAGGTGGAGGTTTGGAGACAGGAGGGAAAGATGGAGGAAGGGTTGGAGGAGTGAACGCAGGTAGAGGAGGACAAGAGGGGAGCTGGGAGGACTTCGCCGGAGGAAGTGGCTGTTTGGGACGACATGGCCGGACCGGAGGGTTGGAGGAGGGCAGGGAAGGTGGAGAAAGGGGAGAAGATGGAGGTGTGGAGGCAGGAGCGGGAATGGATGAGGTGTCAAGTGATCCTTTCAGAGGGTTTGTGTGGCTGTAAAGGAAACAAAAGGCTAAAGGTCAGGGATGGAAATAACAAGCAGAGGATTTGTTAAAATCTTGTCTCTGCTACAGTTTGACTCCAGAAACAAGCATCTGATCATTAGGATTTGACTCATTCTCTGCAGAAGCACTGACAGGAGTTAAAGTGTAGCCTGTGTAATGCTTGCAGTTTGTGACACATGATGTGTTTCATTCCTGTGAATAATTGAAACTGTTGTTGAGAGGACCAGAAACCATTTTTTATTTGCTTAAGGAATCTGCTGCATTGCAGTGCAGTTTCATTTACCATACGCTTAATGGATAAAGCTGATGTTATTCTATACTTTTCTTTTTGTCATCTATTTCCAAGAAAAGATCAAAACTAGCATGTTGGCATCTCTCAATACTTCTCAAGTCCCCACCTTGTCTGTGGCACTCAGCCCGTAGCCCACTGGGTACTACCTAACTCTTTAAAGCTGCACTAATAGATTTTCGGCCACATTAAACACTGTTTTGCCATACTATCACCTTGTAAAGTTGATATGGCGAGTATGCTAGCAAACATCCGCCTTTATTAACATTTACCCAATGAATATAGGGCCAAGGTATTAGTGGCAACAGGACGGTGTATATGCGACTGAGTCAAAAGGAATTACAGTGTGTGTTCATGCTAATGAAGGAACAAGTCACCCAGTGTGGCTGATTGATGTGTTTTAAACAGTCGCAAACAACCTCCTGTATATTAGTCAGCCACATAGAGTTCTGTGCAATGTTTTGTTTGGTCATCCTTTTTGACAGTTGTTTTCTTCCATTTCTTCTGCTCTTTTTGGTAGACAACATCCAATGCCATCCTCAACTCTGTCAAACCCATACACAGCATTGTCTATAAGTTTATTATTTATTGCAATACTTGGTCGTTTGTTAGCGATATTAACGTATTAGTGATGTTAGCATGTCAGCAGTGATATTAGCTGACTAGGCACCGGATACAATTTGGGATGAACTCGCAATGCATCGTTTCTAAGATTTGTGTATCGGTAAAATCATATTTATTTATATATACTTATTAGAAGAGGTTCTATGCCAGTATAATTTAGAATTTTGACCAATCATTTAATATTAATATTGATTCTTCTCTTCTCTCTTCTCTAAACTCTCTCTAAAAATAGCTAGTCAGTTTTGTGTCTATGGTTATCTCCCCTGCTTGCCTTGTGCCTCTTCATGACATTACATGTCATTTAGCTGACGCTCTTATCCAGAGAGACTTACAGTGAACTAACTACAGGGACAGTCTCCCTGGAGCAGCTCAGGGTTAAGTACCTTGCTCAGGGGCTCAATGGTGGCAGCCCTGGTATTGAACTCACAATCATCTTGTGTTGTATTTAAAAGCTGTACCACTAGATCACTAGGCCATCACCACCCTGCTGTTACAGCAACCATACAGTTGTTATCTCCTTGGTTGCGCTTTGAAAGGTCAGCGGCACTCGAGGGGCGCAGTGCTTAGTGGCAGTTTCGAGTGGTGCACCACGCCAAAGGTAGCGCTTCCAGCTAGTTGGGCATCACTGCTGTCTCTATAGGAAAACAACGGCACAGCCAGCGCAGAGCACTTTTACCGCTGATCATGTGAAAGTAGCTTTAGGCTACTACAGAGGCCGATGCGTGTCCGGCTTATTCCTGAGCATCCTTAAACTGTTAAACGAATACAAAAGAGTAACTGGAAACAGAGAACAGGAAAGAAGGACTGGTTTAAGGCAAGATCCAGGAGACTTCTTTTTTGCACTAGCAGGCTACTTGTGAAAAGGCTTGTTCCTTAAAGTATTTTTAAAGGTAAAACAAACCCAGCAAAATGAGATGCTTACTAAGTTGCAGTTCTAGAGATACAAATATGTGAAGTAAAAATGGCACTTTTTAATTAGTTATTTAATTTATAATTTATTGTTTGCTTTAAGAAAAAAACAAGAAATAAAATCAAACTCTCTCTGTCATATAGAATTGTATTGCATTACATTCTTCTTCACTAGCTAGATTAACTAATAGATAGGCTAGTGGCTGTTTGTGTATCTCATCCTAATTTCTGCTCTTCAAAAACAATGGGCTAACACCAAGAATGGAGAAGAAGGTCAAGTGCAACATTGCCATTGTTAGAGGAAGCAGTGTGGTATGTGGAACAAGTAAAATGTGGTTATAACTTTGAGCAATAACGCTATCAGCAGGAGAAAGATGCTACAATAAGGCTAGTTTGAAAAGGATGTCATATTACTGCAGCATTTCCTACATTTTGCTGCAGTAGCAGGCACGCTACAACTAAATGGACTGCTTTTATGTAGCGCTTTTGCAATCTTTGCGATCACTCAAAGCACTTTACACAACACATGTCAGCATTCACCCATTCACACACATACATACACATAGTCAGAGGCTCCATACAAGGTGCACATCAGCTCGTCAGTAGTGATAAACATTCACACACACACTGAGCAATTTGGGGTTCAGTATCTTGCCCAAGAGCACTTCGACATGCTGACTGCAACTGGCACCGACTAACTCTTCAGGTTAGGCCCATGGGTTAGCATCATACTTATGATCTGCCTCCTTTATACTATGTGTTACTTGAACCACTGCATATCTTTCATCCTTTTAAGATACATAGAATCCAGATTTGATTGAGATCACTTTTCTATGAATTTAAAAGGAATATCTGGTCAAATTGAGGAAATCACATGTCTACAGAACACCCCCCAAAAATCCTGTTTGTGCTACACACGTCATGCTCGCTCACATGTCATGCCTGCTCACAGGAAAAGGAAACCATTAGGTCAACTGAATCTTCCCTGGGATAGCTATTTATAATTGCAGTTGTCACCACAGTCATTGTAGATCATATTGTATTTGACTTTATCTTCATTTGGTTCATATGCTCATTTGGTTCATATGCTCATTTGGTTCATATGCTCATATTTACCACATTATAGTATAGTCTGGTTAGAAATAATATTCATATGGTTACAATGGGTCAAAGAGTAATTGTTTTAAATGTGTGATCTAAGCTTTCTTTGCAGTCCTTGGGATAGCACACCATCACTTTACTGAGTGGTGGAAAGTAACTAAGAACATCTACTCAAGTACTGTACTTAAGTACACATTTGGGATACAGCAGTTGTACTTAACTTGAGTATTTCCATTCCATGCTACTTTATACTTCTGCTCCACTACAACTTAAAGACAAATACGCCTATTGTACTTTGTACACCACTTCATTTATTTGGCTGCTTTAGTTGATAGTTACTTTCCAGATTAATCACAAAATATGATTGTTAAAAATTAAACTACCTAACAGTATAAAAAGCTTAAAATAAGCTCCACCTCGAGCAACAACAATAAAATGTTACTTAAAAATGAATGTATCATCAATAATAATTCAGTAATCAAATAGATCAGTATTACTCTCAAAGGTAAATGTTCTGCTTTACTTTTGATACATACTACTACTACTAAGTACATTTTGCTGATGTTCAATGCAGTACTTGGAGTATTTGTATACTGCAGTATTGATACTTAAGTAAGGGATCTGAATACCTCATGCCCCCCTGCCCTGACACTGCTTCACCTAACTTAACCTTCAGGATAGTCACATTCTCATGAAAGTATAAGAAAAAACAAACACAATTCTGGCACTACCTCTTTCACCAAATAAGTGGAATATATGTTTTACTTCGTCATAATATTTTTTTTACTAATCCTATTCCTAAAGAAAAAATATTATTAGCAAACGCAGCAGCCTCAACATGTTAACTGACGCAAAGTCTCACTCGTAATACTAAAAAGGATCCTACTGTAAATTACATCATCACCAACATTGTCTAAAGTTTAAAGTTGAGGTAGTTATACTGTAAAAACCGACATTTAAACTCTTGGCTTTGTTCATTAAAAATCAAACATAACAAACTCCCACATGTAACCTTGTAACGGTCTGATCTGCCTTTTTCAAGTGGTCAGTGGCAACTTTCAACTACTCATACATACAAGTGGGATGAAAGAAACTCCAAATGTCAGCATTTCTGTAACAAAATGGTTACCACTCTCCTCTCATATTCATGTATTAGAAATCTGATTTGACGAAACACCATGAAATCAGGATCTGGTATAATAAAAACTCCAAGAATCTTTTGATCTAAATATTAGTCGGTGAGTCATCACATCTGTTTTTCCTGCTTTGGCTGTCTAACTTTCAACCCCCAACTCCCTCCCCCTCCCCTAACAGTTACAACACCCCCTGTCTCGACTATAGACTATAGTTTCTGCTCTGTATTTTCACCCAGCTACTTTATCACAGACCCCTCACACACTCACCCTGTGTCCTTGGAAACAACGCTTGCTTCCATCATATTTCCACAGTTTGAGTGTTCGACTGCTCTCTGTCACTCTCTCTCAGCTCCATCGAAAACCCCGCCTTTTTTCTCAGCCCCCCTTTTTCTTCTTTCTGTTGATCGGTGCAAGACTGAATAAGGGAAAACTAAAAGGCAAAGGGAAAATATGTTTCTCAGTCAGCCCTCCCCTCCGTTTCTGCCTCAACTTCCTGAGCTGATCGTCAGGCAGGAAGAGGCTGAACACTTTGGTCAGACTTCCCCTGCTCTCTGTCTTTTTTGTCTATGTCAGACACTCTCACAACTTCTGTCTCATGCATTCATGCTTTCTGGCAGTACTGTTGACAGTCCCGTTTAGTGTTTGAGCAGTAAAGTTAACAAAGCATGCAACATATTTGATCAGATCTTTTCATTTAAACAGGATTACACACACCTTTAAACCTTAGAAGATATATAAAGAATCTTATATAGATACAACCCTGCTCAAATTCTGTATATGTGGCCTGAATATTCAGCAGATTCTCTGTTAGCCTCCTCCTCTCCTTCCTTTCTTCTCCCCTCCCCTCTCCTTTAAAGATTTCCAGATGCTTCCCTATTCAAACTGTGGAATGTACAACTTCATGTTTCCCATAAGCTTCCCTCTTTTTTGAGCCACCCCCACCCCTTGTTTCCTCTTTTCTCCCTGCCTCCTCACACCTCCCCCTTTTTTTACATTCTCAATTAAAACTTGCTGCCTTTAGTTGTCTTGTCTTTCAACATCTTCTAATTTGTAGTGCCTTTTTTTTAATTACCATCTCACTGTTGTTCTGCTAAGATCTGCATAGATAACTCTTGGGGTTTGACTGATATGTTGTTGAGCAGCTTTCAGTGTAAAGTCTTAGTGTCCGTGCACTTTTGGAAGCTTTTCTACCCTGAGAACAATCAAAATCAGGAGGAATGTCTGAATACTTTGAATGCATGAAAATACTCAAAACTCAAGACAAAATCTGAATATATGCACAAAATATTGATGTTAATCAGAAACTAACATCAATTCAATTCTAAAGCAATTTACAAAAGCATGGTGTTAAGGTCACTGTCTTCCGTTGTATAATTTACTTTTGCATTTACTGTGAAACCTACAAATGCTAAATTACATGGACGTGTGTATAGTCAAGGACACACACAGCCATGCATTCACAATTCAGCCAAGCGTGGTGACTGTGCAGCTGCTTCCTGTGCAAACATAGCTGGTCATACTTGATTCTGCAAACTGTACTCTATTGAGCCGAACGTGACGATTAGTTTTCACTAGCAGCAAGCAACCACTGGAGGGAGCTATGGTACAGAGCATTACACACCATAGTTACAGTAGCCATGGTGGTGGACTGTTATAGAATCAAGCCATTGCACACCAGGAAACATGGTCAGTGCTATTCCAGGCACTGTTTCCTTACCAATGATGCCACCAGTGGGGAACTTGGATTATTAAAATATCATTGTGATCACAATTGTTCACAGAAATGCTCATCTTCACAAGAAATCTGACCCAACCAAAAGCTGACTTAAATGATTAAAGGTGTCTTAATTGATTTTTCTTGGCCACTAAGGAGCAGTAAAACTAGCAGAAAACACTGACTGATATCATCCAAATATACAAATATGTATCAGTCACCTGCTACTAAGAAGAAGTGTGCATCATTCCAACTCTACAAACCGCAAATATGCACAATTCCACCACAGTGTTGAAATTCTGAGAGCAAAATAACACTGCTCTCTTATTTTCTTGAAATGTTTACTTTAACCATCTGTGTGTTTCCTGTGGCAGTAACCTGTGACTGTGAGGCAGACTGGTGCTAGTGACTGACTTTTGCCTCACGAGGAATAAGTGTTATTACAAAACAGGAAGGGCTGGGGCTAGTCAGTTAGCATGTATTACACATTGCACATTTAAAGCTGCAATTGTTTTTATTAGTCACTTGGGGCAGCATAACAAACCTTAAACACAACATTGACATTGACAATATTGACATTATTATCACCCTATGCAGTTCTTATGGTAAACGTGTGTTAGATGTTAGTTGCCTATTTTCACATCAAAGTTGAGTTGAGTGCTAATTCTCATTCACATAAATGTCATCCATTTGTAATATTAAAATGTGCATCTTTTCAGGTACACTACATAGGACAACATGACCACATTTTATCTTACAGTTCAGCAGGTATGTTGATCCGTACCCGTCATCGCAGAATAGGCTGGTAAAAATATAAATTGTTCTTAAAAGCTTTATTAATGTTCCCCTATAATGTATAGTTATTGTTCTATGTTTTTTACTAGACATTTCTGATACATGTACTTGGCAAGCTCTCTGCACTATGAAAATGTGATTTGTGGTATTTGTGTCAGTTACAGGCCACCATATGCTGTGCCTACTGTGGTGCTTTTGAATATATTCCTAGCCAGTACTTTGTCTTTTATCTTCTTTCTGAACACAGCTCTTTTCTGTTTTAGCTAGAATAGACATTGAGCATTTGGTTTAGGTCATTAATTAGTTTACCAGGAGCTGACTAAAGGATTTGACTGGCTTTCAAAATTCCTTAGAGATGATTATAAATTAGGAGCAATGAACGAGGAGAGCAGCTGTCTGTTCATCATCATTTCCTGACAGAGTAGACACGACTGATGGACATAATACTGTACCATTCACATGCACATACACAAAGTAACATACACTATTGAAACATATACGATACATACTGAAATGTGTTATGTTCAAAACAACTGAAACATAGACTATTGAACACCTTTGCCTTCTCACATGCACTAATACAACGTGTATTCCTTTTCTAGATCTTTCCTACTGGCATATCTAAGTGAGGACAGGGTGGTGCTTAGACTATTGATAGAATACAGAATATGAAAAAATAGATTTGTGGAAAACAAAGTTGTCCGTAGATATATAAAATGTACATTAAACAAGACTAGAGTCTGCAGGTATGTGAGGCTGCCCTTTGCAGTGCTTTGAGCTAAATGCAAACAACAACATGCTAACATGAGTGGAGGTTCTGGTATGGACAAATCTGGTAATTACCTAATATTAATGATAATTCATATTAATATAACTAATATTCATAAAACAGGGGTTGATAATAACTGGTAGTACAATGAAGGAGGTGCATTAACTCAAAAAGCTTTAAAATTGCTATCAGAAGGAGTTCATATTATAATGATTATTTATTATTGTAGTTAATATAATTATAATTATATTAATGAGAGTGTCTTCATTTGTTTCAAGTCAAGTCAAAACGATAGCCAGTTCATATAGTCTCATAAAAAAGTCTCATAAAATATACTAGACTATGAATTAGGAACTCTGATGAATAATTAAATAACAATAAACGAAATGCACATATCAATATTTATTAAAGGTTGAAGGAATTAGGAATCTTTTGATAGAAGAGGTTGGCAAAAATCACTTGTGTACAACATTAAAGGTTCAATGTGTATGATATGCTAGAATTCAAACTTAAAACATAAACCAATAAACTAACATTATCAACAGAGTGTGAAGAGGTAACAGTGTTGACGTTGTGTTAAAGACGTCTCTGTGTTGTGTTGCAGAGATATCTACTGAAGTTAGCATGCTAACAGCTAGCTGCGCTCCGTCCAGTCTGTAATACCACTTGTTCCTCTAGAGGTGATAGTGAGTCACTGTAGCTGCAGTCTGCCTCAGTACAGAGAGAGAAGAGGTACAGCTGTCTGACTCGGGCCGACTCAAGGCTTGTCAACATTACATCCATGATCCCTGCACGTTTTGATTGTTTGTTTTGATTCAATCCAAAGGGGCAAAAAACGAGAAAACAACTCACACCCTCGCCTCGTCCTCACCGGCCACGGAAAGGCTGGTTCGCCAGAAGTTGAGTGTGCGGTGGCTGGGAAATGGACATATCTTCCGTTAGCAGTGAGCAGTTAGCATCGACTATCCGATGGATCGTCAAACTTTCTGTTTCTGCCGTTACACAGATTAGACCCAGCGCTTCATCAGCCTGCTGTGACTCGCTGGCCGAATCCGAGCCGCCAGAGCCGCTGCACTCTCCCCTCCGGGGAAGTTGTACTATCTCGACTCTCTGCCACCCGGACCCAATCCAACATACAAACTATCAAAACATAACATTACACGGACCATACAGACCCCAGTGCAACAGTAAACACACAGATATCTAAACAACAAACGATCGTCAAGGATAATTGTGAAGCGATGTGTTGTATGGGGATGTGGGGCCGTCTCCAAATCTAGTTTTCTGTGGCCAAAAGATGATAAAATGTCGCGTTTATGAACAAGACAAGTGCGTTGATGAAACCGACGATTTGTGGGCAGCACTTTGAGAGATCGTGTTTCAAACAAACTATGCTCGAGATGCATTCGCCAAAAGGGAGAGAGCAAAGGTAAGCCGTGCTACTTGTTTACTGTATTTATTGTTTCAAGCATAAAGCCATAATACAATACAAATACATACATACAAATGTACACTGTAATGTAAATTTTTCCTAAATTTCCCTCGGGATGAATAAAGTACCTACCTACCTACCTACCTACATACCTACATATGTTATGTTATTGAGTCTATTTAACTTTTAACTATCACCCTATTATTACAGAGGTATTGAAACATTGGTGAATGAAGCCACTGACAGAACTGAGGATACCTGTATGATCAGCGACCATCTATTGGACATCCACACTGAGGAGGAAGCTGTGTGTACACCAGTAAGTATACAGACTGTACGTCATCTGTACATTACAGTTGCAGTACCAGTAGACCGGTACATTACGTGTTAAACATACAATCACCACATGCATGTACATAATTCATATATTTGTTTAATTTGATATCATTGCTCTCTCAATCAATTCAACCACATCTTTTATTATGAATGTTATTAGATATTTTCCTTACGCAGACATGTATAAACATGCAATACAATTTCAAGCTGGTTTGAAAGATTTATTAGTAAAGTTGTGTTTTGTACATTTCAGACATGTCAGAAAGAAATTGCTGTGCAGATGGATCCCCCTCCACGGACACACCACAAGTCCATGCAGGCGCGACCACGTGTCAGGTCAGCTGGACTGCAAGTTCCAATCCAAGTTGGTTGTTCCAAAGGTCAGCATCATAATATACATACATATATATATATATATATATATATATATATATACATACACATACACACATACATATATATATAATGCTTGATTATAAAACATCTTTTTTTGCAGAGTATGTTACTGAACTCTTGACCGAGACTCTACGCTTTGTGCCAAGACAATGTTGATGAGGAACCTTTCGAAGTCCCAGCTCCACTCAGCAGTCGGTGGACGAACCAAACAAGAGGGATGTTGTTGTGCTGTATAGAAGCAGATTCAATCACTGAACTGACATTGTGTTTTGTTATTGACTCTAATAAAGTGCTGATACTTGAACGACGTGTAGTTGTCAGATGGAAACGTAGCTACAGATCTTTTGAATGGCACATGATGGCATTCTGTGGTTCTTACCAAGTATTCCCCAACAAAATCTCACCGGCGGTACATTGGATTGGATACATTCTGTAACATACAAGATAATACATGTCAATGGTAATCACTTCAACCTTATTTGCTTATTTATCTATGTATTCTGTAACTTTGCCAGAGTGACCATTCGACTCCCCAAAAATACATCAAAGTTTCTGAGCTCTACACATTTGTGAACACAAGTAACTTACTCATTACGTGGCCGATCACCTGCTTGTTGTCTGTCCCTCTTCGAATACCTTTGGTAGGCTGTCTGCAACACCCAAACATCCAGACAATTTGATTTGAATCCTGGTTGATCTGTTATGCAGGTTATGTTTGCACCATGTCCCTCATATTCATTGAATTCCTCCATGACATCCTTTTCTTGGCAGCAGCTCTTCAATTGCTTGCATAATTGTACAGTTTTCACATGTACACCTAAATGTACAAAAGAAGAGTGGTAAGGACATGTACACAATATGCAATATCCAGAAAAAATGCCAATATTAACGTCATCTTAATTTCATACTTTTTATATGCCTGTGTTTAACAACAGGCTCGTAAGCACTATAGGTGAGACGGTCAGTATACAGACTATACTTTATAAAACATCGCTGTCCTCCGGTCTGTTTGTTAGCTAATAGCTAATGCTTTATATACAGCCTCGTAATATATGACGTTTGATATCAGACACAACGATAGAACCTCAACCCCAGAAACTTCGAGAAAGAATCAAGTTATCAAGCTTTACAGACGTCGATGTGTCCAAGTAGAGAAGTAATTGAATATTTAGGGATCGAGCAATTTGCGGACAACTAGTCGGGTTCATAACAATTCAAGGAAACCAAGCTATCGACTCGCTAGTAAGCTATCGATAGCTATCGATCTATTTACGATCGAGGATAATGTTACGTTTTATTATGATGTATTTACTATATATTGAGAAGTTCTATGAACTATAGTCAAATGTATATACCTGTCTGTGTTCTGTTGTCGCACAGGATCTCCGCCAAATCCAGGATCACCGTCACCATCATCCGCATGTTCGCTCCCGTCTGTGTCTCCATCTTGAATACTGTGTCTCGAGATGCTCTGTTTCTACCACGTTAAACTCACCCGCATGATCTAAATCCACGACACCGGCATCCTCTTCAATAAACTCCTCTTCTTGAAGGTGCAACGAGTCTATTGACAACTCACTGTCACTCGATTCTGTCGAAATATCTGAGCCAGAGTCCGACATCGCCACGTCTGCCGCTTCTGCCGTGCTGTCTGTGTATTCAACTGGTGGACTATTTTATACTTGTGACATCAAAACACGGCGTCGGGTGTTTCCGGTGGTCGACATGACTCAAACCTCTTAATCAATCCTAAACCTAAACTAAACTATAACTCTTTTGAAAGCATTGTTCTTACGCTCTCAAACCCAACATGGAAAACAATAAAGCCAGTTTTATTTGTTACTGTGTACCGCCCTCCTGGTCCGTATTCTGAATTTCTATCTGAATTCTCAGAATTTTTATCAAATTTAGTCCTTAAAACAGATAAAGTAATTATTGTAGGTGACTTTAATATTCATGTGGATGTTGATAGTGACAGCCTTAATAATGCATTTATCTCAATATTAGATTCAATTGGGTTCAGTCAAAATGTATATGAACCAACTCACTGTTTAAACCACACTCTGGACCTTGTTCTGGGATATGGTGTTGAAATTGAAAGTTTATTAGTGTGTCCACATAATCCTCTTTTATCAGACCATTTTTTAATAACTTTTGAAGTCCTGTTACTGGACTACAAGCCAGTAGGCAAAATATCCTACGCTCGATGTTTATCTGAAAGTGCTGTGACTAAATTTAAGGAAGTGATTCCATCAGCACTTAATTCAATACCAGGACTCAATATCAATATAACAGAGGACTCCAATGCTAACTTTAGTCCCTCCCAAATTAATCATCTTGTTGATAGCGCTGCAGCCTCACTGCGAATAACACTCGACTCTGTCGCTCCTCTAAAGAAGAAGATCATAAAACAGAAAAAGAAAGCTCCATGGCTTAATTTACAAATCCGCAAACTAAAACAAAAGTCGAGAAATCTTGAAAGTAAATGGCGTTCCACTAAATTGGAAGAATCTCGTTTAGTCTGGTTAGATCATCTTAAAACGTATAAGAAGGCTCTCCGTAATGCCAGAGCAGCTTATTACTCTTCCTTAATAGAAGAAAATAAGAACAACCCCAGGTTTCTTTTCAGCACTGTAGCCAGGCTGACAGAGAGCCACAGCTCTACAGAGCCTTCTGTTCCTATATCTCTCAGTAGTGACGACTTCATGAGTTTCTTTAACGATAAAATTATAATTATTAGAGACTAAATTAATCTCCTCTTGACCTCAATTGGTAATGACTTAACTTCAACTGTTGGAATTTTAAAAACATCTGTAACTCTTGAAATATATCTAGACTGTTTTACTCCAATCAACCTTAACCAACTAACTTCAACAATCTCATTGTCTAAACCATCAACCTGTCTTTTAGACCCGATTCCAACTAAACTGTTTAAAGAAGTTTTACCCTTAATTAACACTTCGTTATTAAATATGATCAACCTGTCTCTATTATCTGGCTACGTACCAAAATCCTTTAAAGTAGCTGTAATAAAACCACTTCTTAAAAAGCCTGGTCTTGATCCAGAGGTTTTAGCCAACTATAGGCCGATATCTAACCTTACCCTTTCTCGCTAAAATCCTTGAGAAAGCAGTCGCAAAACAGTTGTGTGACTTTTTACATAATAATAGTTTATTTGAGGTTTTTCAATCTGGATTTAGAGTTCATCATAGCACAGAGACGGCACTGGTGAAAGTTACCAATGACCTTCTATTGGCATCAGACAAAGGACTTGTCTCTGTTCTTGTCTTGTTAGACCTCAGTGCTGCTTTCGACACTGTTGATCATGACATTCTACTACAGAGACTGGAACATTGTGTTGGCATAAAAGGAACCGCACTAAGCTGGTTCAAGTCCTATTTATCTGAGCGATCTCAATTTGTACTTGTTAACGATAAATCCTCCATGACAGCCAAAGTCAGTCTTGGAGTTCCGCAGGGTTCTGTACTTGGACCGATTCTATTCACCTTATATATGCTTCCTTTGGGCAATATTATAAGGAACCACTCTATAAACTTTCATTGTTATGCGGATGATACCCAATTATATCTATCAATTAAACCAGATGAAACCAATCAATTGGCTAAACTTCAAGCATGCCTTAAGGACATAAAAACTTGGATGTCTAGCAACTTTTTGATGTTAAACACAGACAAAACTGAAGTTATTATACTTGGCCCTAAACGCCTCCGAAACGCATTTTCTAATGACATAGAAGCTCTGGATGGCATTAACTTGGCCTCCAGCACCACTGTAAGGAATCTTGGTGTCATCTTTGATCAAGATCTGTCGTTTAACTCCCACATAAAACAAATCTCAAGGACTGCCTTCTTTCATCTACGTAACATTGCAAAAATAAGACCCATCCTGTCTCAAAATGATGCAGAAAAACTAGTCCATGCATTTGTTACTTCAAGGCTGGATTACTGCAACTCATTGTTATCAGGTTGTCCCAAAAAGTCGCTTAAGACTCTTCAGTTGATCCAAAATGCAGCGGCACGTGTATTGACTAGAACAAGGAAACGGGATCATATTACTCCTGTATTAGCTGCACTGCACTGGCTCCCGGTAAAATACAGAATAGAATTCAAAATCCTTCTCCTGACTTACAAATCAATTAATGGTCAGGCTCCAGCATATCTTAAAGATCTCATAGTACCTTATAAACCAACTAGAGCATTACGCTCCCAGACTGCAGGGTTACTTGTGGTTCCTAGAGTCTCTAAGAGTACAATGGGAGCCAGAGCCTTCAGCTATCAAGCTCCTCTCCAGTGGAACCAGCTTCCAGTTTGTGTTCGGGAGGCAGACACACTCTCCACATTTAAGAGTAGGCTAAAGACTTTCCTTTTTGATAAAGCTTATAGTTAGGGCTGGCTCAGGTTTGCCCTGGATCAGCCCCTAGTTATGCTGCTATAGGCTTAGACTGCCGGGGGACACCTCCCTGCTCTCTTCCTTCTCTTCCTCTCTCTTCCCCTCCCTCTCTCTTCTTCTCCCTCTCTATCTGTATGCATTTATGTAAATGTATGTTACTAACTCACCATCCGGGGTATCATCCCCGGAGTGTCTGTCTCTCATGTGGCAGGTTGCCACTGATAAAGTTTATGTCAGGATCATGAATCGTGACAGCGCCTGCTGACCTGGTCCTGCTGGACACCGGGAAGCCTTATTGACATTTTCCTGGATTCATCCATACTTTCTATTTCTTTTTTTTTCCAACACAACATAATTTCTGTCAAATGTTGTATTTGTACTATGTTGTTTATCCTGTACACACGACATCTATTGCACGTCTGTCCATCCTGGGAGAGGGATCCCTCCTCAGTTGCTCTCCCTGAGGTTTCTTCCATTTTTTCCCCTTTAATTTTGGGGTTTCTTTTAGGAAGTTTTTCCTTGTGCGATGCGAGGGTCTAAGGACAGAGGATGTCGTAACCTGTACAGTCTGTAAAGCACACTGAGACAAATGTATAATTTGTGATATTGGGCTATACAAATAAATTTGATTTGATTTGATTTGATTTGACACTACTAAAATCATGATTTATTAAATACTGCGATCATTGTGTCATAAATAACACATCATTTTACACCACAAATAGCATTTACTATCATCAGTAGAAATTCATGTTTATCATTTCGTAGGCCATTTAAACGGTGGGCGGGACACCCGCTTTCCACTGGGATCATTCCCAATGGAAAACGGGTGTCCCGCCTATCGTATAGGACAGGGGTCGGGAACCTATTGCTCGTGATTCGATGATGCGATATGGCTCGCAGACAATTTTGAGCTGACATTTTAACAAGTAATAAATAATTATGCGGTGTCATTTTAAAGTAAAACATTTAGCAGAGGTTTTGGTTTTAGTTCTCCCCTCTCCTTTCCTCCACCCTGTCTCTGATTAACTGTGTGCGCCCGTGTGTGTGTGTGTGTGTGTGTGTGTGTGTAGGGGGCGGAGCCCTGCCCTTCGCAAAACATCTGAGGAGAAACTTTACAAAGCAATCAGTAGACCAGGGGTGTCAAACTCAATCACAGAGAAGGACAAAATTAAGGCATCGTTTCGGAGGTGAAGCTTGGAAACTGCAGCGCCCACAGAGTCACACTTTGCCTTGAGTGTGTCGTTACACTGGAGGTCAATCAGCTCCATTTGGATGTTCACATGTGTTGTTTCCACGTCAACTGCAAACGGATTGCTGAGCAGTTCATGCGCAGTCGGGAACACTGTGGTGGAGATGGTTTGTCAGTGTTTGGAAACACGTAGTGACAGACAATGGTAGGGGAAACACTGATACCGCTTTTAGTACTCAGATTTTATTAAATATATGGCTCTCAAGGAAATACATTTAAAATGATTTGACTTTTATGGCTCTCCCAGTCAAAAAGGTTCCCAACCCCAGATATAGGGCTTTAAAGTTTGGTTATGTTTAGGTACAAAAATAAATTGGTTAGGTCTGGAGAAGTAGTTTGGGTCAAAATAAGTACCTTCGGTTAGAAAAACATTGTGGTTTGGGTTTAAAGGTTTCTCACCACGGAATTCAGATCAGAGGAATTGCCTCCACATAGCTCTTTAAATCGTGGGGGTAGCCGGCAGCAATCAGCTAACAGTAAAAACAGTGTTAATAACGGCAAAAGTGCTGATAGAGATAACAGTGTTAACTTTAGAGAGGACTGGAGGAGGTCGCTACGTTTCTGCAACAACGCTGTGGGTCGCGACAACTTTATTAGCGGTAAACGTCGTATGAGGGAAGTGCAAAGCGGTGACCATTAGTTAACCACACAGGGACTCAAATGCACTAAATTGCACGAGTGGCCGGCCCGGTTACCAAAACAAAGAACAGAGAAGCTCAGAGGATTACAAGTGTTACAATATTATAATTACAGGTAATTTAGCCGACGCTCTTAACCAGAGTCACAGTGAAATAACTACAGGGACAGTCCCCCTGGAGCAACTCATGGCTAGGTGCCTCAGGGGCACAATGGTTGCAGCCCTGGTATTGAACTCACAACCATTCATATCTGATATCTTTACATAGGAAATATTGCTACTGCTGCTGTATTAATGCTCTGAATGAGGTTAAAACATTTTCACCGTAATGGCAAATAAGACCTCAGGAAACAGGAATAAACATGAGCTTAAACTTAATTACTGTCATGTTTCATGTTCTCACAGCTGTTGATCTTATCAAACACAACATGCACAGCTGTCCAATGTGGACACACCAGGCTGTGCAATCTAAAGAAAGAAAATCCACAGATTTTCAGACCAACTCACTGTTTTTCTTTTAGACAATGTACTTTCTACGGTGTTGACTAAGACTTCTCTCCCTGTCTCTGCTTGCCTCTCTTTATCTCCTGTCTGTCTTTCTTTCCAACACATACACACTCACAGAGTCAACACCACTTGAGCTCACATTTGAAAACAAGCATATTAAATGGGTGTGAGTTAGTCTTTGTCTCTGTCAATCACACACAACAGCATTGAAATGACAGACCAATAGTATTAAGATCCAGGTACAGCTTGGAGTTGAAACCCTGGAGTTTCAGAAATCTAATACACATTTCATGGTATTTTTCTGTGTCTATAATAATGTAATTTAACTCAATTTAATGCAAATTGACCTAGTGAACCACATGTATCCTCTATGTTGTTGTAACTCGGTCTACTGCCTTAGCTTTGAGTGAGCCTAATGTTTGTTGAAGGAATATTTGATTGAAGGACAAAAGTCAAACGTTTTTATAACCACTAACTGGCGACCAAGTATGCTTTGATAGTTTGTTTATTGAATTAAAAGTGGCAGAAAAGATAAAACGACCAGCACATTCGTCTCCGCATACAGGAGATCACCCCGCCAGGAGGAAAGCAATCGGCAGCTTTGGGAGACGGAGCCCCAGCCAGCAGCAGCAGCAACTCGATTTTAGCCAGCGCAAACCTCGGCTCTGGGACTCACAACAGGCTGGTGGATCACTGGGTCTAACCTGTGTTATAGCAGCAACAGAGAGTTTACTGATCCGACGGGGAGTCGGGATCAGACCCCTGTATTCGAACTAACTGCTAACAGTTAAGTAGGGAACCGTCTCCCGGAGCTGCACGCTGTTTTCCCGGGCAAAGTAGTCTCCTGGCGGCGGGAAGGAAGAGGCTGTGAGTCGTTCTCTTGTTTCTTACACTCTGGATTTAATCCAATAAACAAACTATCAATGCACACGTACCATGGATGTGTTATTGACAAGACCTTGGGGCAGTTGTACTTCTTTGTCCTCTCATGTTAGATTGAGTGCAGTCTAGACACTAGAGTTACTCACTATCACCTTTAGAGGAACAAGGAGTATTACAAGGACAGTCAGGCTTGTAGGTTAGCATGTTAACTTCAGTAGATATCTCTGCAACACATCACATAGATGTCTTTGACTTAACGTCAACACTGTAACCTCTTCACTTCTGTTGACAATATCAATTAAATGTTTCAGTGATTAATGATGTAAACTATAATTCTGGCATAACTTAACATGATAGGAAATGTTTAGAGGTAGGATGGCCTTGCTACTAAAAACAGTAGACTTGCTGTTAAAATCAGCTAGTTAGTTCTGTTTCTATGGTTACATCCCCTACTTGCATGTGCCACTGTATACAGTTAGTTATCTCATTGGTTGCTCGTTGAAAGGCAATCGAGGTCAAAGTTAAAATAATTAGAACTTTGAGTGCAGCGCTCTGTGGCACCGCTCTCTCCATAACGAAATAACGGCACAGCCAGCGCAGAGCTGTTTTACTGCTGATCATGTGAAAGCACCTTAACACATTGCACTATTTAACCAAGAGACATGGAAACAAATTAAACATAAATATACATATTTATTCTAGTCTACACTTAACCTCTTATGGGGTGGGGGACTTTACTCGAAAATACGAAAAATACCTACAAACGAAATACCCAAAGTAAATTGAAAGCTGATCTTCAACCATTTGCACCAGATGCATGATTTTGGTCTCATTCAAAAGATAACTCTCTTATTGTTCTTGCAAAACATTGATTAATCACTCCAAGTGATTCTGGCACTGAGTAATAGTCTGAATATACTGAATTTGAAGAAAATACACTCCGCCTGAAGTTTGTTGTTGAAAAAGATGCCTGAAGATGGGTATAGCTGGTAGGTATGGACTGGAAAACACAATAAAAACATAGCACCAAGTGTTATGAAGTAAAACTTCCAATTTCAGATAAAAGGGAATTTATTAGACATATTTTTCTAAGAGTAACACCAGGCGTACACAAATTTGTATTGCTCATAAATAACTATTATGTACCCAATTATCCTTGCCAGTAGTAATGACACAAAGTAAATGAAGTACAAATACATTTCTTGTAATATTTTTGTGTTTTTTTTGTATTTTGTAATTAATAAATTCAATTATGAAAAAGATTGCAACATTTGAAAAAATAAAAGCATGAGTGTCAGATGTGTAAAAATAGAGCAGTTCATTGCCTACACAATAAAAGCGTCACCGGAGGTTGAACTGCTGTAGGCTCCATCAATAAACAGAAGAAGAGGGCTGGCACTTTCTTATCAGGTGGACACTTATTGGCCTTGATGGCTTTAGGAATCTTAAGGAAGCTCCGATTGGCTCAGACCAAGTGTCAATCGAACAGCTGATGCCCGCGCTCCACGCGGGCATCAGCTGTTTGGCGGCGCATGCAGACACTGCTCAGTGTGCTCAGTGTGAAGAAAAACATCTCACAAATGATTAGCTGATTTCAAAGATTGCAACAGCTGTTCATGGGCTTTTATCAATGTGACTATGTTCAAGATGGAAATGTTTTGTACTGGAAACAATGTGTGGACATCGACAATGAACCCGGAAGTGTTTTGTTTTTTTAATCATTACTGCCGACAGGACAATAATGAGACCTAATAGGTAAGTTATGGGTTTGATTGAGAGTGTGCTTGCTTATGTGATATGCCTCCTGTACTTGCTGTTGTGATTTTGATCTCAAAACAGTTTATCTCACTAAATAGATTCGAAGCTTTCTAAATATATTCGACATTGCGCAATAGCTCCAACTACAGCTGACTGGGCACAGCAGTAGTGCCTCTTAACATGTGGACGGCTTGCCACCTGGTAAGAGGTTTTAATAGATGGTCTGGTTGTTTCACTGGATGCAGTTCCAAACATTATATAAATTATATAAATTGAGTTTACGAGAACCAGCTTGCGATCTACTTCTACAACCCATTACAGGAGGCTCTATTTAAGCATGGTGGCTATAAGAAGATCAGGGGGTAGATCTCGAATCACCTCTGCCTTCACTCCCATATGTGTATCTTGTCAGGTACAACAGACACTAGTTTCCAGATTTGGGCAACTAAAGACATTTCTAATCTATGTGATTTATTTGATGGACCCACTTTAATGTCTTATAGTCTGTTAACCAAAATGATCAATATTTAATAACGGAATTGTTTGCTCTAAGAGTACGATACAACAGGCACCCTTCACCTAAAGGAAACATGGGAATTGGAATTCAATATTAATATTATAGATGCCTGGGAGAGTGTGAGAGCGTTAAGCGTTTGCAATAGAAGCTATACAACTGAACATTTGAGCCCTCCCAATGCCATAAGTTTGATGTGGATTTCTCTCCTCTATGCCTCAAGTGCAAAATAGAGTCAGATAGTCTTACCCATTTTTTGTGGAGCTTCTGGCATAATATCGGGAGGCCTTGGCCGAGTTACAATAGGTAGTCTCTTATGCTTATTTTACTGCTATGGATTCCCAAGAGATCAATCTCTCAATGTGTCAATCAAACTAGCAGCATGGTGATACCGTCGAAGTTTGTGTTTCTGTACCCATACATGGTGGCTGCTGCTCAGGCAAACTACTCTGTTCTTCCTTTCTGTTTATTCGATTTATTACATATTAAAAAAACATCTGTGCACCAGTGTATTTCATTGTTTGGTACGGTAAATGTAATTGTAATCATTCAGAAAGGTAGGAGCAACAATTAATTATGATGATCATTACATTAACATCTCTTAATAAGCCTGTTTTTCCACACAGCTGTATATGGGCAAATGATGTTGCATATGACGACGCTTTTAAATTGCACTGTACAGTATGTGAGTACCCATTGTTGCGCTTTCTTTCTCTGCTCTCTCTCACTCTCCTTGCCGCCTCCACAGTGATGCGTGTTGCATTAACGCTGAGGTGAAGAGTGGGAGGTAGAGGGCAAACTGAGAGGGCTACAAGAGGGATGGAGAGAGCCAGAGAAGAAAAAGAGTGTGGGAGACTGAAACATGGAAATGTGGGATAGATAGATAGATAGACAGATAGATAGATAGACAGATAGATAGATATATAGATAGATAGATAGATAGATAGATAGATAGATAGATAGAGAGAGAGAGAGAGAGAGAGAGCGAGAGAGAGAGAGAGAGAGAGAGAGAGAGAGAGAGAGAGAGAGAGAGAGAGATAGATAGATAGATAGATAGATAGATAGATAGATAGATAGATAGATAGATAGATAGATAGATAGATAGATAGATAGATAGATAGATTCTAGAAGGGAATGAGAGAATGGGGGAGAGAGAAATATATCAATGATGAGTGAGAAATGAGAAAGAGAGAGATGAGATGAGATGGAGGAAGAGAGAAAAAAGAAGCAGCTGGAGAGGAGAAGTTGGTCTCTTTGCAGCTCCAAAGCTCTTAAAGCCCCAAAGCTGTGTGGAGTGTAAATGGGAGAAGAGAGAGAGATAGAAAGATAGATAGGGGAAGAGAAGGAGAGAGTGAGCGGTAGAGGCAGGCTGAATTAAGGAGAAGAAAAGGGAGAGAGAATGAAAAGGAGAGGAGGAGGATGGTTTGCGTTGGTGTGTTGGTTGGCAGAGAGAGCGCTTGTCAGAAAAACCTTCCTCTGACAGAAGGCATGATTCACAGCAGAGAGAGAGGGAGAGGGGAGAGAAAGAGGGGGAGAGAGAGTGAGACGAGCATCAGAATAAGCAAAAAACAGCAGAGATAAAGAGAGAGAGAGAGAAACGTCAGGGGCAGAGATGCCGGTAAGAAAAACAAATGAGGATGCTGATTTGAGGCAGAATGACAAGACATTAACAGGATGGGACTGAGATCGACGGACTGGATTGACTGATGCCTTTTAATGACTGTGACCATGTTGATAAGGTTCTGGCTTTTCTATTGATCGGGGGGAAATAGAGCAGGTGGCAGCGGCAGTGATGAAAGAGAAAGAGAGAAGGAGAGGATGCTTAAGAATGATGTGACACTGATAGACAAGATAATAGTGTGACTAGGAATGATTCAACTATCAATAGGCTCCTGTGATGGAGCTTAACACATTTGTCTGGAAGGCATCCCGAATACATGCAAATTGGATAGTTCTGACTCTTTACTATTACATTTAAAGGGATTAGTATGAATACTTCAAGACTACTGAAAGATTTTTTTTCGATTTGTGAATGTCAATCTGTTCTTTCTTTATGTGAGAAAAAGAAGTCTAAATTGAGTTTTTGAACAAGAGTATGATTATTCATTCCTCTATTAATTTTATTTCCCTCTGAACCAGTAAGTAGTAAGTGTGGTGAAATTAGTCAGTGTCGTCCCGAGGTTTCGAGATCTCTCGGTATGTGTGCTGGATGCCAAGCTTTTTTGGTCAAAATTTGGTATGAAATGTATTTTTCTTGTGATGATAGGTGACTTTCTGTAAGCTAATGTTTCGAGCTAATCATCAGACTAAGTTCTGTTGTCATCTCCTACAAAGCTGGACTTAGCTTGCTAGCTGCTGTAGATTAACCAGTTAGGTACATTCAAAGCTGAAACATCAACATCAAACTAAATTTTCACAATGTCGAATTTTGCTTCTCTCATATTGATGGATGGAACAGCTTTGAAGGAATACTGACGTCATCTTGGCTTTATTTTTGGCATCAAATTTGCATGGGGCTTTAAGGCTGCTTGGTGCCGGCTATCGCATTAACATTTCTCCAACTTCAAAATGCTTGACTTTTTATTATATTTTGTTGTGTTGGCTATGGACAGTTTTTTTCACATTTTAGATTGTCAGAACTGTTGGTATGTTATATGTTCTTAGATAACTTTTACAAAAAAAGGGGGATTCGCCAACAAGTGCTTCAGTATTTAGCTTGATGTTTGATCCTGAGGAGAAAAGTTCTACATAAAGTACATTTTAGTCATTTAAAAAAAAAATGTCTTGGCTCTGAACAGTTTTTCACTATTTAGGTTGGTAAGACTAAATTAGTATATGTCCTAATATATAACTTCTAAAAGGTCCAAAGGTAATATCTAAGCAGGACTTCAGTAGCTTAATTTTCTAGCCCAATTTTTAGGGGAAAAGTACATTTAAGGTTTTTTATCTTTTGTTGTCTTGCCTTAGAAGTGACAACCCTTGAGGTTATGAAGACTGTTGGTATATTACATGTTCCAACTAAAGCTACAGTTCCTAACGCAGTATTCAGGGTTATTGACATTATTGTTATTTTCTCTGACTTTATAAGGATCCATTCAGAGCCACAAAGGACATTAAACTATTTTCACAGGTTGAGTAATACTTCTTGTGGCAAGTAAAATGAGATTGGTGGAGTTCTCCTTTAATTGGACATGCAAGAATATCAGTGATTGTTAACTAATATCTTAATACTGTATATGCTAATATCCACAAACTTGGCATTTATGGAGAGACATTTTCATGCGGTCTTCCGTTCAAATCTTGTGCTGTTTGCTTTGTTTTCCACAGACAGACCATGGTAATCAACACACACAGTCGGAATGAAAGGTGAAGCTTTGACTGGATTCAACCCTCCATCTACTGTGCTCGGCCTTTCTGTCGCTTTGTGTCTGACTGACTAACGCTCCACTGGATAAAGATTTAATTGGCTCTAAACAGACAGCCAGAACTATAAACAACCAGAATAAACACAAATACAGACATGCTGGAAAGAGAGTTGGAGAGAAGATGAGCTAAGGACAGTAACCCTGTGGACATAAAAACTGCACATATTTTATTTTCATGTTTTTCTTTCAAATCCGTTTGGGATATTTCATTTGGCGATTTTATCTTGTTTACATTGTTTTTATGTGATGGATCTTTTGAGAAGCGGATTTTTTTTGCAGCAGTGCCATACTTTGATCATAAGAATGTCCTGACATGTCAATGTCATTTCAATGGAAGGAATATGCTTCAGTTTTTTATCATAAATGAAAAAGCAAAAAATTGGAAATTGAAATTTCTTCATTTTCTTTATTTTGGCCCTCTCAAAGCCAACAGCCATGCATCCTGCACATTCAGATTTTTTTTTTGCAAGTAACATTTTTCAGTATTAGTAAAATTAACAATTTCACAATTCACTCTTCAAACTACAAACGTGCCTCCCACCAACCCCTCCCACCATCAGCCATCCGACCAATCATGGGCAAGCCTCTTAGCCGTCCTGGGTGTTTCAGGAAGAGCTCCTGCTGCCTTGAGAAACATGGAGCTGGGGATGGGGGAGTGGGAGGGCGAGCCGCAACAGTTGAAGGGGGATACGGAGACGGCTACATACCCCAACGATCCATCTACGATACCATGTGTATCAATCAACAGATTGACAGCCATCACCATCACTCTGGAGGGTCCGTAAGGCGAGATGTTGGAAGTGAGGGGAGTTTTAGCTATTCTGCAAGCGGTTCCCTGAGGGTTAACAGGTCTCCTGCTGACATGTTCGATCCGCAGCCCCGCTCTCTAACTCCAAACCCCTCGTTTGTTCGCCGACTGGATGAAAGAGCCATCTATGATTCATTGAAGCTTGGGGGTCAGGATGTTGATGGTGGTGGCTGCCATTCGCCAGGATGTTTCACCCGATCAGTTTCTCCCTCCATGTCGTCATTCTCAGTGCCGGGAGTGTCGTCCTCCTCATCTAAAAAACATCACCATCACCCCCACCATCACCATGGAGACAGTACAAAGAGCAGAGATGGCCGACATTCCTGGAAAGTCTTGACGCCTCCAAAACACCTGGAGTGTCTGGAGCTTACTACAACTGAAATGATGGACAGAGGAGGGGGGTACCTAAACCCAGGGCACTACCCTCCCCCTGGGGGCCAGTCCTCCTCTCTTACCTCCCCCCTCATTTCCCCCTTCTCCGGCTCACCTCTCTCCTCCGGTTACCATACTCCGGTATTTTTCTCCCCTGCCAAACCTCGCCCCAGTCAGTCCCAGAGTTTGCGATGTTCCCCTCCCCATGCCATCCAGCCAAGGCATTACTCCCAAACCCAGAGCCTCAGGCTGTCGCCACCCCTCGAGCTTAGACGATCCCCCTACCGTGCCCCGCTGGTGCAACTGTCTGCTCATGACCTTGAGCAGGACATGAGGGATCGTGGAGGAGGGTGGGGCCGGAGTGAACGAGAAAGGGAGTGGGAGAGGGAGAGAGAAAGGGAGATGGAGCGAGGATGGGCCCAGCGAGAGTGGGAAAGAGAGAGGGAGAGGGGGAGGCTGGAGAGAGAGAGGGCAAGAGAAAGGGAGAGGAGGGAAACATCAACTTTTGGGACCTTCGGGTATGGTCGACCAGTTCCCCTGCGTACAGACAGAGACTCTGTCTTTTTGGAGCCCGACCAAGTTTTAGACACAACACCCCTGTTGCTCCCTCAGCCCTCACCTTCACCCTCCCCCAGTGCTGCCCCCAGAATGGGCACTGGCGCTGTGGGTAGGAATCGAGCAGGGTCAAAGGTTGGCTCTGAAAATGTAGGTGGAGGTATGGGTTCAAAGTTTGACAATGGGAGTGTAGGTTTAGTGTTAGTTGACAGCAAATCTGGATGTGGGCCGAGGTTAGTAAGTGAAGTTGGAGTTGGAAACATGTCAGAGGCTGAAATCAGGGCTGCAATACAAGAACACCATAGAGCTGAAAGTTGGAACAAATATGACAATGGATCCAGGGCTAGCATAAAAAATGGGTCTGAAACAAGAATGGGCTCCCAGGTGACAACACGACCAGGGGGACGGGATTTGGAAGGAAATGTGCAGTCTGGGGTGGGGATAGAAAATATAGCTCCAACTGTGAACAAGGAGGGATACAGGGGAGGGACAAGGAGTGGAGAAACAACTGTAAGGGGTGTGGCTAAACATGAACCTATTGCTGAGGCTATATCTTTATCTGTGATTGACATTAAGAACAGGATTGAGCCTGGAGATAAAGTTGATCTTCGACCTGGACATGGTATGGGGATGACACCAGAGATTGAGGCAAGGGTTGAGGCTAAAGCTAGTTTAAGTCAGGTGGAGAACAGGACTGGAACAGAAGCTGGAGGTGTAACTAAAGTTAACAATGAGGTTGGTTCGCCAGCAGAGTTCAAAGTAGAAGGTAAAGTTGAAACAGAAGTTAAGATTTCTCCTACATCTAAGCCTGAGGTAGTACCAGAGACTGGGGTTAGTAATGAGACAGGGACTAAAAGTAACACTGATACTGGGGTTGTCAGTAAAACCCAAAGCAGCAACAAGACTACAGATAAAGCTCAGATAAGTGTTGTGGCTAGGGATAAAACTGATATTGCCCCTGCAGATCAGGCTGAGAAAAAGCCTTTGGACATTAATAAAATTGAATCTAGCCATGTAGAGAAAGGTTCCAGGTCCCACAAGTCCAAATCATCCAAGTCCAGCTCTAGGACTCGACCTGGCACGGCCACAGGGCTCCGTCCAGGCCTTGTCAGCCCTCGCCTAAGCAGAGGATTTGAAGACCTTGAGTCAACAGGCCCTACTGAGGGCATCGAGTCCACCTGGCCTCGCCGAATCATTGTCAGAAAGAGGACTGTTCGGCAGGGTGGGGCACTCCACAACCTCCCTATTCTCCCCCCACTCCCGGCTGTCCTGTCAGCATTGGAGAAGAGGCGCCCGCATATTCACCTCCACCCATGTCCAGGCCACTTTTCAGAGAATCCGCTAACAACCATTATGAATGCCACAAGTATTGTTGGACGATGTTCCCTTAAAGAGCCCTCCCATCCAGAACCAGGACAGGGGGGCAGTTTGGTGGGTAGAGCTTCCTTGAAGGAGCAGAACTTGGAGCACTGGAGGGTCTGCAAAGAGCAGGAAGAACCCAAGAGATCCAAGAGCAAGGAGAAACAAGGAGAGCTGAGTAAGGAAAAGACTGAGATAGAGGAGAGGAAGGGGAAAGAAGAGAAGCGAGACAAGGAGAGGAGAGAAGAGAAAGACAAAAAGGAGGAGAAAGAGAGGACTATTGTCAGTGAGGGGCTGTCGGATAAAACCAGGAAACGAGAGAAGTCAGAGAGAAGGGTTGAAGGGAAAGTGCAAGAAGATGGAAACATAAAGGAACATGTGAAAAAGGAAAGGGATGTAGAATTAATTTGTGAAATGGTGCAGGAAAGAGGAATGAAGATTAAGGATGGAATACAAGAGCGAAGCGACGAGTTGAAGCAGTTTGTGGCTAAATCAAAGAAAGAAGAAATTGATGTGGCAGGCAGAGAAGGAGAAGGAGGTACATTTGGAGATGAAGGGGGAATAGAGAGTTGGGACACTGTCCTTGACATGGTCAACACATTGTGGGAGGATGGCTGGGAGAAAGGGGGAGCGGGTGGAGGTGGTGATACAGATTCCTTTTCTGGCTCCCTTCAGCGGTGGCCTCTTCTTCGGCCCCCAATTGGCTTTGGGGGCTCCCACCCCCCCTCCTCTGCAGCCTCGGAGCTCAGCCTCACAGAGTTGGAAAGGAGAGCCAGGGAGTTGGACTCTGACCTGGAACACCTAGACCTGTCCCAACCACAAAGGCACACGCAGGATTTATACCAAACATTGCTGGAGCCACAGAGAGAACGAGCTGACATGTACCAAACACACCCTGGGCCGCAGAGAGAGAAAGCTGCTCTCTTGACAGGTAGACATTATTTGGATTTTATGTTTATGTTTGTTTTAATTTTCCCCATATATATTTCCCATTCATTAACATCTTCAAGGGTCAACACAGGGTCCTCTATTGATTTTACTTATAGGGGTCAGTTTATTTGTCATGGAAATTGTGTCATGTCTGGGAATAAAGCCACTGATTATGTCATAGTGATGTCATGAAGAAAATTGAAAGCCCCATTGAAATACTTATCTGTGATCTATCTGTAAAACATCTTTACCAAAGTGCAAAGATTGAATCACTTGAATTGTTTGTACTGTGGTTACGAACCAAAAGTCAGTAAATATAACACAGTTCAGTCTGTCAATGTGGAGTGTATTAATATGTGAGCATAGAATATGTACAATGTTGATGTTTGGCATCTAGGCTCTGACCTAGTCACTCCCCACAAGGAAACACTGAGCTCAGCACAGTAGGGAGTGGGGACGAGAGTTTCATTGTTCCATCAAGGGAATTTAAAAGAGAAGTTTGGATTTGTGAAGGAAATTCTTAATGAGCAGAGTACTTGAAACCAAAGAAGCTGATGGAGACCAAAGGGATGTCTTACGCTGAATGTTTATTAGAATCTTGTACAAGAAGAACAGATCATAAACAGTACAAGCAAATACAGAGATGCAGTCACATTGTATGCTACCATCCATTCTGCTGACCAGCCGCTCTCCCTCCATATTAATCCTAAACAAGGCAATCCATCAATTGTTTACCTAAAGATGGATCCCCTAGATGGCTCCTGGAATCCCAGTCAACAGATTCTAAGTAAGACAGTCATAGATAGCATTAACAGTCTCATTTAGGGCAAGGGTCGTTATCTCCCTGACCTTGCCAGTCTGAACAGACAGGGCCCATCTTAACTCTTATCTTGCAACTGTGGGCTGTCAGCTCCCGTAGACTAAAAGCTGAGCTATATGTTTTGGAGAGCTGATCTGACGAGAAAAAGAGACACTCAAGACGTTAGTGTTTGACCTCAGGCCTACTTAAATATCCTCTAACATGAGAGGCATAGTCTAGGATCAAATTATGTATAGAGTCTTAAGGTATGAATATATATTAATGTATGTATGTATATACTAATAGATAGTAATTAGTCCAAAACTTTTCCTACCTCAGCTGTACCCACTCTCCACCATATTACTTAGATTTGGATTTGATGGCTTAAGTACAGCAGCTGGCAATATTATGCTTTCAGAAACCTATGTGTGTGTGTCACTTTTCTAATCCCACTGAAAGACCTCAGATAAAAAAAACAAAAACAAATAAATGAATGAACAAACAGCCACTAGATCAGTGGTTCTCAACCTTTTTTGGGCCAGCGCCCCCCTATCCATTATCCAGGTCCCTTACCGCCCCCCATCAAATAAAATGTAGGCTAATTGTATTTTAATGTTGAGTATTATTCTGTTTTTATTATTCTGATTATTATTCTTAGTATTATTATTTATATTACATATTCATTATATTAATTTTGTATTTAAACTCTAATAAAAAAAATCTTATTATTAGGCTGCTATATTATGTTATTATAAAAACTCAAATCCTGTGAGATTGAAGTTACATAATAACAATTCTAAATAATAATAAATATTATATTATTTTTAAAAATATGTTTTGGTTGTTGTTGTTTTTAGGTTCAACTGACTAATACGCCATGTACCCAGGGAACAAAAAAAGTATGACTGTAAACTGCTTCTTCAGGTCCAAATGCTCTGTAAAAGGGTCACATGGGGAGCGCCACGCCAAGCCCGTCAGAGGAACACCCCTCTTGTAAATCTGTAACCACGTCATGGTGTATCCTTGGAAAAACATTCATTCTTTCGAGCAGTGGCGGCTGAGGGGGGCGGCGCTATTTTTGTTCAAGCCACACTTTATCGCTCAGCAAAATAAAGTCTAAAAACAACTCAAAGTTGCCTGATCACTGGTCAGAATCAATTCAGAATTTGGTTTATTGCCAAGTAAAATTACACTTACAAGGACTTTGCCTCGCCCTTTTTTTCAAATCTCAGATTTAACAACATAGCATAGCGATAAAGCAAACACCCTCCAAAAACACGCAAATGCCTCCCTTTCAAAAATATTGCTACCCCCCCAGTTGAGAACCCCTGCACTATATGTAAAGGCTTGGCCTGGAGGGGATTTAATGGTGTCATTTCTTTATTATATCTCCCATTTCTCATGTTTAATTGTGTCGAATCTGTGATCTATTTCACAGGAGTGGGGAGCAGATCCCAGGTCAGTTTGGAGCTCAGTGCTATGGCCTCACCAGCTCCAGACACAGACAGACCTTCTGTTGACTGGTCGACCAAATCTGCTGGGACTTCCACTGTTGGTACAAGGTAAGTTCACGAAAATGGTTATTGTCAGCACTACCTCTGAAATGTTCTCTACCAGTTTACATACAGTAGATCCTGGGTGACTGAAGGTTCATCGCAAAGGGCAAAAATAAAATTCAGGTTTGATTCAGCCAAGATATACTCAATAAATGAATAACGTCACCTTTATATTTGTTTATAAATGCAGTGGGCCACAATACCATTGGATCTTCAATTCAAATCTAAGATAAAATAAGAATGAAATTCAAGCCATCATTTTTGAATTATACATTGATATTTACTGGCTTTTTGGGTTTGCATTTTAAGTTTTTGAGAATTTCAAAGCTGATTTAAACAACAATGTTTGAATTTCCTTTTTTATTTTATTTCTCTTTTTTTTTTTTTTTATATATTTTGATATAGGCTATACTAACAGAGCAATTAAATATATCAGCATCCAATTTTGACTTGCGGCTCTGTAGTGTAGCTGTAGCTCATGCAGTGTGGTGTCAAGATTTCTAACTGTATAAAATTAATCGTGTTTGGATTTTACATATAAAGTAAGTAAATGCAAATGAAATGCACACAATGTCTTGAGGTTTGGGATGATATAGATCAACTTAATTGTAGTGGTCCAACACTATAATCAGTAAATCAGAACAGTGAATGAATTAGACAAGAAAGATGGTAAAAAATCTTGGTCAGTCCTAAAATAGATTCTTAAATCTCACAAATAAAACAACATAAACAGTAGTACAAAGTTTCAAAAACCATTTCCAAATCTGGTTTAAGCAGATCAATATAACAATCAACTTGTTATGGTTAGTTATGTTGTTCCTGGCTAATAAAGACACCAAACCATGCCAAGTTGTCAGCTACATTAGAGACCTAATGTGTTCATAAATATGTCCATCACCCAAGACATCTGGGCTAGCATTCAAATAGAGGCATAACAAATGAAAGTCCTCTGTGGGGCTGAGAGACAAAAACATATCAATGGCCTTGATCTGAAAAAGTTGATGGAATTTGTGGTAACCAATGGTAGAGAGAGAGCATTAGTAGTCAACGGAGGCATATTGGGATGTAGCAGTCATTTGACTGCCTTATCTTTTTTCTAGCTCCATTAAGGAGGACAGCTCTCCAGACTCCAACCTTACGCTGGAGTCCGACTCCAGTGGCGTCTTCCTCTCCTTATCCAATCAAAGCCAGGAGGAGGCCGGCTCTGACAGCGACCAGCCAATCAGTGGCTCTGACCTAGGCAGCAGCAGCACGTCACTGGAGAAAGACGGGGAGGAAGGAGGGTCAAAGGAATGGGGGAGGGAGGAGAGTGCAGAGCTACTGTGGTGCTACCCTACACTTTTCAATAACTCCTTGCAAGAAGACATAGAAGGAGATAGTGGAAAAGAAGAAGCAGGGCATGGAAAGATTGGGAGATATGAAGAGAGAGGGAAAGATGAGAATGTAAGAAGGGTTGGTAAGATAGGCACGGTTTCAATCATTAAAAACCCACTCAACTATACAGACATTGAGGAGTCCACGGCTTTAACTGCCCCACAAAGTGAAGCTATACCACCCAGGAAAAAAGTGACCCTCATGGGAAGTGACTTCCCTCTTCCTCTGTCTCCCTCAAAACAACCATTCAAACACCTTCTAGATCCAAATCAGAAGCAATTAAGAAGCTCAGGACTGGACTGTGGTGACTTAGATCCCTTTGTTCAGTCGGACAGCTTTGTTTACCTTGCTGTGTCTGCAAGACCTGCATCCCAGGGTGACGTCACTACAATGACAGAAGTTCCCACCCATGGTATAAAACACGTCAGTGTACAGCAACATTCGGACATGAAAACACACTTTGATCAGTCAAATACAGAATGGAAGCCAACTCATCTTATCCCACAAAAACCAGAGGAAGGAGACTTTCTGTGTACTGACAGCTTTGTCTACCTGGCTGCTCCAGCCTGTCACCTACTGGGCCCTGCAGGAACCGCACCGTACAGCGGCAGGTAAGTGTATTTTTGTGTTCACTGTAGCTCTGCATTACATTGTTTGTAGTTCAGTGAGGGTCAGAGAAGCAATTATGTTAATTGAGCTACAAATCCATTTATCCTTTTTTTGCTCCGCGTATCCTAGTCCTGGTCGTAGTGGCAGTCGGCTATGTAAAGTAGCCCAGACATCTTCCTCCCTAGCCATGTATTCCAGCTCTCCCTGAAGGATACTAAGAGGGTTCAGCCCAGATAGGATGTGTGATTCCTACAGTGTGTTCTGGGTCTTCCACAGGCTCTCCTCCCAGCTAGATGTGTCTGGAATACCTTTATCTTAATCAGATGCCAAAAACCACCTCAACTGGCTCCTTTCAACACAGTGGAGCAGTTAATTCCTTCTAGCTGTCTTGGCTATTCCCCCCGTCTCTAAGGGTGACACCCACCACCCTTTATCAGTGGGGTCATTGGCTTTGTTTGGTCATTACCCAAAGCTCATGGCTATAGGTAAGGGTTGCACTGGAATTTAGATCGACCAATAAATTGTGTATAGGGCTCAGCCCGCTCTTCACCGTGACAGTCCAGTACAGCATCCAAATTACTGCTGATACAATCCATCTGTCAATCTCACATTCCATTTCCACTCTGGGAATGCCAGATTGAGATCCTTGTCTGCAACGATTCCAACTACCACTTCCAGAAGACTTTTTCCTGCATCCCAGTAAGGGTTAGGCATGTGAAATCCAAGTGGCCCTTGTTAAGAAAGGAGTCTTTTTTTTTTTTTTTTTGGATTAGGGGACTGAAGCAGTACAAGTATCAGGAAGCCAAAAGGACTGCAAATGCAAAAAGTTAATATGTTGGAGAAGTTCGGGAGGGCCCTGGAGAATGCAAACTTACAGACAATCTCAGGAAGGGCAGATAGGGTTTAGCCCAGACTGTTTTGAGCAGGGGAGAATAACTGCTGACCAGGACTGGGGGCACTCTCAGATGTGTTTAATCTGAATACAATGACTCCCAATTTAACATACTGTTAAATTGTCCATATATCCTGATTATATTTATATTTCCATATAAAAGCATGCTTTGATTCACAGCTATCATTCATCTCATTTCCATTACTAACTCAAAGAATGCTTTTAATTCAAATGTGAGTGTGTTTTCCCCTCCCCCTGTTTTAAAAATGTAGCACTAATAATAAAGCTTTGTTATTTCAATAATATAAAGAGTGCTTTGTTCAAAGTTCAATCACCGATTGGTGATAGCCTGTGAATGCCCGTGATTTCTTCAATAATACTGGAGTTCAATATTTAATCAGATTCTGTGTATTGTGTTTTTCCAGGGAGTCAGACTCAGAGAGTTCAGGATCTGGCCCTGTTGATATTTCAGTACTGGGTTGTGGCTCGGTGGCAGGAGACAGTGACTGGGATTCAGACCTGTCCGACTCCGATCCCAGTCACTCCTCCAAAATCTCTTCTGCTGGTAACAAATCTGGTGGTGTAGCACGGTCCAAGCGGCTGCCAGCTGAACCGCGCTGGGACTTGTTTAGCGATACCACCGAACATGAAGTGCTGAGTGAGCTCTTCGCGGAACAGGACAAAAACAACACTGGCATAGCAAGGAAAGTTACCGGGGTAACCACCAGCCTGGCAGATGCATCAGCTATTCCCATGGCAACTCAGCATGTCACTACACCAGTGAAACGGGCAGCAACAGTAGAGCAGTCGTCAACAACAAAGGTGACTTGGCAGTTTAGACCAGCCCAGAGGTCAGTCTGCACAGGAAGCAGAAAGGAGAAAGAGAAGGAAGTGACATCATCACCATTGGTAAGGTTCACAGAACTGAGAGGGGGCGACACCCACAGACCCTCCCCTTCATCGTCTTCATCATCGTCACCCTCTTCATCGTCTTCTGGTTGATTTGTAAAGGAAATTAATTTTGTGCAACCATTTGGGAGGGTGTGTGTTGCCAAAAGGTAGACAATATCTTCTATTTGATCTGTAGAGACTGATAGGCTGAAGGAACTACAGATTATTTGCTTGAATTTTGCATCTAGCTGCTGCCATTGCCTTCTGATGACCTACTAAAGGCTGCATAAAAGACTAGTTAATTGTTGCATTTACACAATATCAGTATAATCCATTTAAGTTTAAAATGATGTGAGACTCAGGCTGAACAGAAACCTTCAGGTTGGGAGTATGTGGAAATATGGTCACTGATAGAACACTAATGGGTAATCAACAGTCACATTTTGAAAAACAGGGTTGATTTAGTAGTTACATGTTTACATTACTCTCTATCTAAATAAGAAGCAAGAATAGTTCTATGGGTTTTTTATGCTATTGAATGTACTGTACAGGATAAACACAACTACAATGAAAATCCACCATAATACATATTTCACATATGAGGCATTCTCAATGATTTGGCTTGGTTACCTGTATTTAAACTTTATTTCAATGTTTGAATTCAGTTACAATAACACATACAAATGGTTACAGATGGAGAAAAAAATGTCTGTCAAACTCCACCGTTGTGTTAACCTTTTACAAAGATCAAACAATGTAAATGTGTCTCAGGCCTTATATCAAATTACACCTCCTTGCCCATGTAATGCCTCACTTTAACACCTGCTCATACTACTTCATATATATATACTGTATACTTTAAAAACTGAAAGAGGTCCAACTATACAGTGTACAATGTATTTTATAATCACATCCAGCTTTACAGTGTATTTAACAGTGTGTCAATAATATATTTTGAAAGACAATTATAGAGTGAAATATAGAATATAAAATATCTATACAGTATATGATGAATGTGCAACATGAAAAAATAATGGAAGGATTTAGTAATAACATTTAATTTAAATGTTTTATTTATCAATTAGATTTGAAATTGTGAATGTAATAATTGAGCAATATGCTTATAGATTGATGCTATACTATATGTTTCGTATGTGGAAAGTGTTGCCTGAGTGATGTGCATAATAATGGCTGAGTTTCATTTTATTTATAGGCCTACCGCCAAATACTAATTGTAAATGCAGTCTTTTAGAGGTTCCAAGTGTAACTTTTTTAAACATCAACTTATCATCAGGTATCTTGGTATACTTGCCATAAACAATGAGACCATGGTTGAGATGATTGACAGCCTTTGTCTCACACCAGTTGTATTTTTAGTGCTAGTGACTTCATCTTCCATAATGCTCTTTGCTTCCTGTCTCTCCTCACCTCTTTGGCTTTAGTGAAGAGGATAAACATGTTGGAGATGATATTTTTTACCATTTGCCTTTCATTCACATCCACCATTCGTCACAGTGAAAACATTTGAAAGTGTTAGCTCTGTTTTCGCTGAAAGTGAAGCAATCCAGAAGATTATCCTTCAAATCCATGTTGGTGGCACACAATGTAAAATGCAGTGTGGAGACTGGTAGAGCTGCCAATCATCCCAGCGGTGGTTAAGTTGTTAAGTAAGTATACTAATGTCACTGTGGTAATCATTTACTGATGTTAAAGGGTAACTTGTGTATTTTTAAACCTGGACCCTATTTTCCAATGTTTTTGTGTCCAAGTTACTAATGGGGACAGCAATTTTTTAAATAAGTCCAGTATAGAGTGAGAGCGCTGCAATGTAATCGTTTGTGGTAATTGTGCACAATAATACAAAGTTTTTCTTTACCGTTTTCTGGATATGGTCTGTTTGTTATTATGTCTAACCAGGTCTCGCTCAACGAGGAGTCTTGTTCTAAAATCTCACGAAAGGCGACTTGTTGCCTGAAGACAATGGTTCCCTGAAGAGTTTGTTCTGTCGGAGTACAGAGGGCATAGCTTAGTGTTATCTAAAATAATTTCAATGTCATGGTTGAATATTTAGCTGATTTTGACTATGTGTATGAGGCCTAACCCTTTTGCGAGATTCAAAACGAGACTTCTTCAACAGTCTTGATCCAGCAAAAGCTAAAGAAAAGCGTTTCTCTGTAGGGTCCTTTCGATAATGTTGTCAGTTACTTATGATAAAAACATGAGCCTGTCAGTGGCAAAAACAAGCACTTCTGTTGTGAACATACATTAAAGCTGGGCAATTACCCAGGATTACATTGCAGCCCATTGTGCGGCTGCCAGCTGCAGTGCTCATGTTAAGCTAAGTGTTGATACTGGACACTTTACTTTACTTACTTATCTTAGACCTGATTAAATTAACTTGAAAAATACAGAACTTCCCAGAGCACAGTGCTATCAGATATGTTATCCTATTATAAATGTGACAAAGGGAAAGTGGCAGGTTGACAAATTATTGTCAGTTAAACAATAATAATTCTTCTTGCAATGTGATGTGGTTATGAAAGACTATGTGGTAAGTTATGACCTGGTACAAATTGCTTCTTAAGCAGGTGTAGTCATGCTATTTTAAATATGCTCTTAAATTTCAAATTGGTCAGTGAGAGGTAACTGTTTGGATTATGACAAATTCCGAGTCAAGTAAATGTGTCTTAGTGTGTGTTTATTGTTGAGTGAAAGTGATGGCACTATAATTTGTGTGAATCTATTGTGGGGATGCTACAGCCATATTTCTTGATTGCGAATGATGGGGTAAAATGGGTGGGGTATTCTTTTTCAGTTTTTTACGCAAAATGAGAACTGTTGCCTTGTGCAGCTTTAACTGCCATTATGAACATTGAAATGCTCCCCCAGTCCTTATTCTTAATGATGATACTCTGTGTAAACCATTTGGTAGAGCCGTAAATGCATCCATCTGGTTTAGTGATAGATTTATTAATATTTATTATTTAATATCATCTGCTGATTTCGAGCACAGATTTACAAGCACATCCATGGATGAATAATGTGCTTCATTAGCATGCATCCGTATTTTTAAAGCTAGGAAGTGAATGTTAACCAGTACTGAGCTAATGACTGACGAAGGTTTAAAATGACCACAGTCTCTGACTACTTGTAACATGTCAAAATGCATTAAATATACATTATTAGATATTGTTATAACACCCAATAGCACCCCAAATTCCTGTTGAAAGTCAGCAGTTTCAAAATCTAAAAAGTGAGCTGTGAGGACATTTTGGCATGTCCGGATGTCTGTTAGAGGGTCCCCGGGGCACACATTTGCCCCTATTAAGCTCCCATTACAGGAGAAACCAAACAGTAACCCTGTGCTTTTTATTATTTCCAGTTTGTTTCATGTATATCAGTTTGGTGTAATTTAATTAAACACATTTATGCAGGAAGATGTACCAATACCAGATGTACACAATAGGATGTTGTTAGCCTTCGCCAAATCCATTACAACTTGTAAGTCACTTGAGACTGAATCATTACTCACTGAAAAAGTAATTGCAATACCTTTCTAGTTACTGAGCACCAAAAGTTAAATGTTACATTACTCATCAATGAAGTTAACGTCCACCAACAAGCAGAAATTGACACACCATCCCAGACACTCCAAAACCGATGCTAGAGGGTACCTAGAGCTTCATAGTGTGAAGCGTAGGGCCTTTTATGCTTTTATTGGCGAGTTGGTTGTGAGGATCTATTCGTCCCTCAGACCCACAGACTATCATCTTCACCAAAGCTAATGTCGCTAGTTTTAAAAGGCCTCTCTCCTCCACCTACATTGCCATTAGTTGATCACATACAGTGAACCTGAGTGCAATATTAAAATCAAGGAGTGTATCTTGTAGAAACATGACAGAATTAGCTCTTATTTGAAAGTAGTAAGTCTCTGTCTCACGTGTCATGATAAACATGATTTTCACTGATGAAATCTCATATCTCCTACTTTTTATTCTATATGAAAGATTGCATTGGAACATGGTTTTGTAGAGCCAGTTTCTTCCCTGCAGCTCAACATTGGGGCTCCAGGCAGTTTCTTGATGGTTCTCTGCCAGCTCTGGCATCTTGATCAGCTGTGCTGTTTATCTGAAGCTGACTGCTTCTTGTTGTAGAAATGGTGAAGCACATTTATTAAACTACTGAGATCTCATTCTAAAAAAGCCGTTTACATTAAATGTAACCTGTATAACCTGTCTCTATTACGCTGGCACTACGCTGTGTAGCACTTGGAAACCTGGTTTCTATTGGAATTTTCTAACCCTACTGCTTTATATGTCTGATGGAAGGAATGTTTGTCTTTAGCTCACAAACTGGACCAAAAGAGAGAATGAGCCAGTTATGTACAATTTCTTATCAATAAAATAATATTTGATTTCCGCTTGTATTAAACTGTGGCAAAGCATCTAGTTTCACTGTGATATATTAAGGATAATTACTTTACTGACTTGTAAAAGTCAGTAATATCAGGCCATACGTGTAATACTTTGCTGTTCATGTAAGCGCTGATCACTGTTAAACTTTAGTGGTGATTAAGAACTAAGACCTGAGAGGACTTTTTAGTATATAAAGATAATTTATGTGAAATCTTATTGTTTGCCATATTCCCAAGCCTTGTTGAAATGCATTAATGTACAAATAAAGACTAAACTTGATGTTGAATGTGACTCACTTTGGCCTGTTTGGTGTCTGTCTCAGCTATCTTAATTCTGTTCTACACATGCTTGGATGTTACTACACTACTATAGAGGCTACCATGTAATAATATACATGAATACAATCAAACGAAAGAAAAGAACCCTGAACAAAGCTTAAAGCTGCAGTAATCAATATTGTATATATTAACAATGGATACAATGACTTTGTGTAATGTGAAAGGGTTTTCTAGTACTCAGAAAACCACAGAAAATGACCACAAACTCTACAATCCGCCCCAGCAATACTGAAGTTTTATTGTCTTTTAATTAATTGGTTTGTTTTACACAGTTGGTGACCAGCTGGTGAACATAGTGGAGCATTTAGCAGCTAAAGAGCCAGAGATTTTTCTCAGGAGTTGGTGGAGACCAAAACAGAGCTAAAAGGAGAGAGAAAATTGGAAGTTCATTCATCAGGTAGCCAGAAACACAACTCCAAATGAATGCTAATGTTGCTCTGTGTGTGTTGAATTTGTACATAGGCCATGCCTGTCAACTCTCCCGTTTTTCCCGGGATTATCCCGTATTTTTACTTCTATCCCGTTTTCCTCCCGTTTAAATATTTTCCCGTAATTATCCCGTATTTTTAACCTTTCAAAAAAAAAGAAGGCCTAATTAAAGAAAGTGTAAAGTGTCCTCCGGTAGAGCAGGTGGCAGTATTATGTTTAACTTTAGCTGAAAAATGTTATACGCCAGTAAACACACAGAAGAAGACGAAAGCATATGGATGAGAGTCAAGGTGACCGGGAGATAGATGGAGACGCAGTTGTACCTGCCAAACAAGTTAAAACTTTATGCAAGTACCTGAACAAATGAGAGGAGACCTTCCCTTATTTATTAAAAAGCAGAGTTGGGCAAACTCGTGCTTTTTGTAAAGCGTGCCATTCAGATGTTAGCATCGCACACGGCGGAATAAGCGATGTTCGCCAGCATGAACAATCGTCCAAGAACAAGCACGCCAAGAGGCACAAAAATATTCACTGTCAATGACTTCATGTGTGACAAGAACTGTGTCGGAGGCAAACCATGTGACCAAAGCTGAGGGAAAGATGTCAATGCTTTATGCCAAAAATAATGTAGCCTTCAGCTTCTGCGATGATTTCAGTCGCAGTGTTGCGGACATGTTTCCCGACTCTGTCATCGCAAGGAAGTCCTCGTCGGGGGAAACAACAGCCACACAACTCATCAATGATCAAATAAATTGATGATATTAACTAATAAATAAAATAAATAAAATACATAAATCTTATAAACATGTCTGTACAAGTAATACATACTTTAAATAAACATGTATTTCCTGAATATATACCCGTCCCTTATGTGTTTACATTTACATTACATGGGTAGGGGCTGGGTGGCTGAGAGCTGTTAAAATGTGGGCGAAAAATACATTGAAAAAAATGTCCCTTATTTTGAAATTCCAATGTTGACAGGTATGACATAGGCAACTGTTGGCAAACATGTTAGCAATAACAACTTTACAAGGTATATGTCAATGTCGTGTTTAGAGCTTGTCCGGCTGCCCCCGAATGGCAAAATAAAATAAAAAAGCAGCTTTAATCTTTGCTCTCAATAGCAACATATGGGAATTATTTAAGGACCACATCGTTCCTACTGGTAGTAATAACATTGTACTTAACAAATAAATTGATAAGATCTTGTAAGATCGCTAAAAAGAAGTCAGGTCTATAAACACAAAGCCTGTAGTAGTTTTTCTGTTCAATTATAGCAACATTTCAGATGTGTGGACTTTCAATTTTTCCTTCAAATAAAGGAGAGCTAAATGGTTTCCTTGTTTAGAACCTGTATGAATGCTCATGTTTCTTTCCCTGTTGTAGTGATGAAATATTGTTCCCAGGTCTCAGCAATTGCTAAGGTTAGTAAAATGTTATCAATGTCATCATTACTGATGGCAAAAAAGTGTAAAACCAAAGTTGTTATCCTATCTATCCTAGATAAATGAAGAATCCAAAACCTGCTTTTTATTTGGAAAGTTAAACTCCAGTTTAAGGATTAACTTCTTTTAAAAGGTCATGCGTTTTCACTGATATCAAAAAATAATCTGTTTAACGCAAGTTAATTGCCCAGCCATGTTACAAAACTTCTATAACTACAACCTTTCCATCATGTATTTTATTTTTCTAAGATTACAGTACTTTTCTAAGACACACACACACACACACACACACACACACACACACACACACACACACACACACACACACACACACCAGTACATGCAGCCTGCGGTGCCATCTGTGTATTAAATAGTACATGGTGTATGAGTAGTTGTATTGAGTCAGTTATGTAGGTCTGTCCATCTATTTAAGGCTGATTAATTAGAACACTTTGAATAAGGCCAGAGAGAGAGAGAGAGAGAGAGAGAGAGAGAGAGAGAGAGAGAGAGAGAGAGAGAGAGAGAGAGAGAGAGAGAGAGAGAGAGAGAGAGACACACCACCATTATGAATAGTTAATCTATGTGCCAGTTCTACAGCCACCACAGGGATTGTGGTGATTTATTGGGCCAGATGACACAGTCTGTTTGTCTGTAAAAAATATGCATCCAGATTTACTGTAATTTCTTGAACTAATTTGAACAAATGTTGCAGGATCAGTGCACTCTGTGAAAGATGTGAGACTAAATCTTTAGACCTTTTCTGGTTAAATATAAATGCACAGGGTACTTTATTTGTGTCATTTGTCACTCTCGTCACATGGACATAATATGTCTGCAGGGAAGAAGCCGTAAGTGCATGTCATTATTTTTCTCGTCTTATATGACATAAAGTAGACAAGAATAAGTATGTTATACCATTAGTATATGTGTATACTCTAACATCTCAATGACACCAGAGACAGATGTAAAGTGTAAAATAACATACTTTACTTGCAAAAAAGGTAGCACAAACTCAAAACGCTCACAAGGAGGATATACCAAAAAATTTTAAAATACTGCTAAAACACTGGTTCAATACACTGGGACATGACAAGACGAACTGGCACAAGACAAGGGAAGACAGGACTATTTATACAGGGGTTGAGCGGGTACAGGTGGAAACAATCAGGGGCGGGGCAGACACTGACGATGGCGAGTGTGCTCTCAAGCATGGGTTTGACCTTGCGAACGTGGAATATGGGGTGAACTTTCACAGACCTGGGGAGACATAGGCGCACAGACACAGAATTAATAATCTTAGATATGGGAAACGGACCCACAAACCTTTGAGCCAATTTCTTGGAGGCGACGTGAAGAGGTAAGTCCTTTGTGGAGAGCCAGACCTTATGGCCTGGTCTGTAGATGCGAGCAGCCCTGCGATGCACATCAGCCATCAGCTGCGGCCTTCATCCGGGCTGAGCTTCTGAGCAGGGCCCGCCGAGCACCGTCCCATATCCGGCGACAGTGTCTGACTATGGCATGGGCCGATGGCACCGTGACCTCTCCCTCATTGGCCAGAAACAGTGGGGGCTGGTAGCCATTAGTACAATGAAAGGAAGAGAGGCCCGTGGCAGCTGTGGGAAGTGTATTGTGCGCAAACTCAACTCAGGTGAGGTGGTCGCTCCAGGTGGCCTGGTTCTGATAGACGAGACAGTGTAGGGTGGTCTCCAGCTCTTGGTTAAGCCGCTCTGACTGGCTGTTGGATTGAGGATGGTAGCCGGAAGACATGCTGATGGTGGCGCCAAAGAGTCGGCAAAACTCTTTCCAAAAAGTGGAGACGAACTGTGGACCCTTGTCGGACACAATATCACAAGGAAAACCATGAATTCTGAATACCTGGTTCATCATGACCTCTGCTGTTTAGTTGGCCAAGGGAAGCTTGGTGAGGGGAATGATGTGAGCCATCTTGGAGAACCGGTCCACTACCGTCAGAATCGTAGTATTTCCTTTTGAAGGTGGAAGTCCAGTCACAAAGTCCATAGAAATGTGAGACCAGGGGCGTTGGGGAACGGGCAGCGGCTGTGGCAGGCCCACCTGGGCCCGGGACAAGGTCTTGCTCCGGGCGCACATCGGACAGGCTGCTACGTACTCCGCCACCTCCTTCTCCATGGCAGGCCACCAGAAGCGCTCTCTGATCACAAACATGGTCCGCCTAACACCTGGATGGCACTTGAGCATAGATGTGTGAGCCCAGTGGATTACCTTGGAGCAGAGAGACAAGGGGACAAACAACCTGTTGCTTGGGCACTCACTAGGCGCCAGGCTCACAACATTAGCCTGCTTCACGTCTGATTCTATTTGCCAAGGAACTGCTCCGACCACACGGTTCAGTGGAAGGATTGTTTCGGGTTCTTTGGCAAGTGGTTCTGGGTCATAAAGACGAGACAGAGCATCTGGCTTGCGGTTCTGGGAACCTGGGCGAAAAGAAAGTGTGAAGTGGAACCTACTAAAAAACAAAGTCCACCTGGCCTGGCAAGAGTTGAGGCGTTTAGCCTTTCTGATGTATTCTAGGTTTTTTATGGTCTGTCCAGACTAAGAAAGGCTGCTCTGCCCCCTCTAACCAATGCCTCCATTCATAGAGTGCAGCTTTCACAGCTAACAGTTCTTTATTGCCCACATTACAATTATTGTCCGCTGGTTACACGACAGGTAGGCACACAGGTGCATATTGTTGTCTCTGGAAGGCAGTGTCAGCCTGGGGGGTCCATTTGAAGAGAACCTTTGAAGAGGTAAAAACATGCAAAGGGTCAGCAACAGAACTGACATTTCTAATGAATCTCCTATAGCAGGGTTTCTCAACGGGGGCGTTCAGAGAACGTTGGGGGTGCTTGAAAAAAACAAAAACAGCGCTGCCCCCCTCAGCCACCACTGCTCGAAAGCATGTTTCCCAGGATACACTATGAATAAAACTAATCGGAATTAATCATAAATAACTAACGCTTTGGTCGGGACTTGGACCAGCAGCAGACGAGCTGCACTCTGGCTCCTCGTAGTAGTAGAACTAACATCTGCATCACTGGTGCTGGATTCAGGCTGTGTATTTAAAAAACGTGGATATTTTTGCAGCTCCTCAGACTTGTTACTTTGTTGACTTCTCATTTTCCGTTGGAACACTTAAGAGGTATTATAATTGACGATTCTCTTTCTTTTAAGCTTCACATTTTAGAACTTTAAAAATAATTAAGAATAAAATTAGGTTTTTACTTTAGAGACAAGTCCTGTTTTTCTTTCAAGACCAGAAAGAGATTAGTCTCTGCAACGTTTCTGTCTGTGCTAGACTATGGAGATGTCGTTAATATGAAAGCATCGTCTCAGTGCCTTAGCTCTCTGGATACCGTCTACCACGGTGCACTGAGATTTATAACAAACATAAAAACCCTTGTGTTGGATGGTCTTCCCTGACCACCCGTAGACTGAAACACTGGCACATCCTTATTTATAAGGCTATTCTTGGTGCTCTTCCTCCTTACTTAAGGATCTAAATTAATCGAAAATGTAGTGGATGTTATCGGCTTCACTCCAAAGACTCCAAGTCCATACTTAACTGGGGAAAAGGGTGTTTAGTTACTCTTAGTGGTGGGCGGATCGATCTAAAATATTGATGTATACCAACGTTGGTATCGGTATTGATCAATACATGCGTGATGAGATCGATACTTAAGTTTCAGTTTCTCTTCTCTACGTTCAGTACACAACTCCCGTTATATCATTGTGGTTGTGCATGTGCAAACACCACTCCTCTCAGTTACTTCGCTCATGGTCAGTGTTGCCAATTTGGCGACATTCTAGCTAAATCTGGCGACTTTTCAAATTCTCTTGGCGACTTTTTTTGTCAAAAGCTACTAGTGACAAATCTAGCAACTTTTTATTTTGAGAAGTGAAAAAACAAAAAAAAACAAGAATCAACAGAAGAAAAATAATTTGTAGTTCTAAACATATTTTGGGTGTTTTTTACACACTTTTTGTCTCTCCCGCAACGTTATTCCTCTCTCCTACAACGTCCGTTACAATTACATGCAAATGATTATGCAAATTAGGCGAAGACGTCATTTAGTGACTTTTAGGACAGCCAATAGCTACTTTCCTTACTGAGGAGTTGACAAGTGCAGTCACGTCACTCAGCGGCATACTGCTGGCTATATTATGGCAGAGAAGAAGAGGAGCGCCGCTTGGTGATATTTTTTTCGGCTGCAGACCAAAATACTGCAAGCTGCGATGTCTTCAGAAAACAAATAACGTACTGTTGCATCACCACAAATGTATACAAACATCTAAAAACACACCCAAAAGAGCAATCCGAGCTGCAAAGTAAACGGAGGGAGGAAGAGGTGAATCCCCAAACCACAACCAGACCCCCATCACCGAGACAGAAGTCACTGGCAGAGGCTTTTCAAAAACAGTATCGTATCGGTATCTGCAATACTGGCCCTGTATTTACTTGTTATTGGATCGATACCAAGTTTTGCAGTATCGCCCATCCCTACGCTGCTCCTGTTGCTTGGAACCAGCTGCAAAATGAACTGAATCTCAGAAAGCTGTTCTCTCTAAACAGACTTAAAGCGACTCTGAACGACATTGAAGCAGGCCACTGTGTGTAAATGCTTTGATTAATGTTGTGATTGTGATTGTGATTGTGATTGTGATTGTGTTGTGATTGTGACTGTTTTGATTTGTCTGTAACTGTGCTGCTGCCTATCTTTACCAGGACTCTCTTGAAAAAGAGATTTTTAATCTCAATGAGACCTATCCTGGTAAAATAAAGGTTAATAAATAAATAAAGAGTTCAAATTGTTTCGCAATGCTGATAGGCGGCTGTGTTTAACACCAATTAAAGTTTTAATCTCAAACTTCTTACCGTTGCATTTGTTTAACACTCCTGAATAACATTTATATTTACATGGCTTTGTTTGCTCCCTGGGTACATGGCGTTTTAGGGAAATTGAAGGTAAAAACAACAACAAAAAATAATAAATAATAAATAATAATAACAGTATGTTAGGTTCTACCTAAAAGACAGGTCAGCTACACAGTAGGGTGCCTCAATGATTGGGTGCTGGGTCCAGTTCTCTTTTCCATACTCCCTCTCGGTCACCTACGTGGACATATCAGTTTTAATTTTTAGGCAGACAATACTCAGATCTATCTAGGTTGTGACACTACAAACAACTAGGCTATTTAAACAGAAAATTATTATAGGTCAAGAAGATCATCCAAATATCAAACAGTCTTGGGTCTCTGTCACAGTCCTTAACTCAGCATTGCAGCAATCTTGGTGTATTTTTTGTTGAATCAATGTTTTCATCTGGTTTTCATCATCTCAGAAACAATTCAAAGCTCTCTCTCATTTCTTTCTCCCAAAAATCTGGACTCCGTTATTCATGCCTTCCTAAATAGTCAATTATATTACTATAAATCCTTGATCTAGGATTTTAATTCATGACCACATCACACCAATCCTCACTTCCTTACACTGACTACCTGATTTTAATTTTTTTCTTAAGATTCCCTTCCCGCATCCAGGGTCCAGATACATACATAAAAGTGATAGGACCTTTGCAGTCAGGGCTCCTACACTCTAGAAAGTCCTGCCTGAGGAGATCATGGCTGAAAGCGCTTTTAAATCCCTTTTAAAAACCTGAAACCTGAAACCTGAAAGTAAGAATAGCTGTGTTTTCGTTAGCTTAGAATGAGTCTTTTATGTCTACATAGGGAGTTGAGTCCGCCATGTTTCTACCGTAGCCCAGAATGGACAAACCAAACTCTGGCTCTAGAGAGGGCCTTACGTGTTGGAGCCACCTGAAGGACTGTAGGTTATCCCAGACACTTGGAAAGGGAGGGGTGAGCGGAGGGCTTTCAGTTTGTTACAATCTGCAGGGGTGTGGAGGTGTGAAAATGGGCAAGGTTTAAATCCCCATTTGTATGATTAATTTCATCAAGAATACAAAGAGACGCAGCTACACAGAGTTCTAAGATAGAGATCAGCGAAGTAGTGGAATGCAACCAGTTAGAGGCTATGACAGCCTTCAAGTGTGACCACACTAACCCATTGCAGATATACCTTTTAGTATACAATAGTTTTCTTATAACAATGTATCAAATGACAATGTAAAGAAAAAACATGAAAGGGGTAACTCGTATGGGATGAACCTACAGAGAATTATCACCTGAATCTGCAGCTCCCCTCAGCTTTTCATTGTTTGGTTGTCCGGCCAACATCATTATTGTTTTGGTCCCTCTCACAGCTCTCATGTTGTCGTTTTGGCTGTAGCAGGCAGCTGTTTACACTGAAGAAACACTAAAACCCAAAGTAGACTACCTGCCCAGCACCTAACAGAGGACAGTCACACTAGCTGGTAAACATAGTGTAACATTTAGCAGCTAAAGATCCAGATATTTCCCTCAGAAGTTGGAATAGACCAAAAACAGAGCTAAACTAGAAACCATCTTGCGTTTGGATCACACCACCTTCTCTGACTGTTGTTTGTGCCTATGCACCAAACAGCAGTTTGGAGTATTCAGCCTACTTGGAGACCCTGAATGGAGTCCTGTATGGAGCTCCAGTAGGGGACTCCATAGTTCTGCTGGGAGACTTCAATGCGCACATTGGAAACAATGGAGACACCTGGAGAGGCGTGATTGGGAGGAACGGCCTCCCTGGTCTAAACCTGAACGGTCGTTTGTTTTGGACTTCTGTGCTAGTCATGGAATCGCCATAATGAACACCATGTTCGAACATAAGGATTCTCATATGTGTACGTGGTACCAGAACACCGTAGGCCAAAGGTCAATGATCGCTTTTGTGATCGTATCATCTGATCTGTGGCCGCATGTTTTAGACACTCGGGTGAAGAGAGGGGCGGAGCTTTCAACTGATTGAATTGGATCAAGGGGTGGGGGAGAACTCTGGACAGACATGGTAAGACCAAACGGGTAGTGCGGGTGAACTGGCAACATCTGGAAGAAGCCCCTGTCCAGGAGATCTTCCATTTCAACCTCCGGCGGAGCTTTTCAGGCATCCCTGTGGAGGTTGGGGGCATTGAACCTGAGTGGATGATGTTCAAACCTCCATTGCTGAAGGTGCGGTGAGGAGCTGTGGTCTCAAGGTCTTAAGTGTCTCAAGGGGCGTTAACCTTCGAACACCTTGGTGGACCCCAGTGGTCAGGGAAGCCGTCCGACTGAAGAAGGAGTCCTTCCGGGATATGTTATCCGGGAGGACTCCGGAAACAGTTGCAGGGTACCCACGGGCTCGAATGGCTGCACTTTATCACCAATTCTGTTTGTGATATTCATGGACAGGATATCAAGCCTTAATCGTGGAGGAGAGGGGTTGCAGTTCAGTGGCCTGAGGATCTCATCGCTGCTCTTTGCAGATGATGTGGTCCTGATGGCACCATCGATCTGTGACCTTCAGCAGTCACTGGATCGGTTCGCAGGCGAGTATGAAGCGGTTGGGATGAGGATTAGCACCTCGAACTCTGAGGCCATGGCTCTCAGCAGGAAACCGGTGGATTGCCTACTCTGGGTAGGGAATGAGTCCTTACCCCAAGTGAAGGAGTTCAAGTATCTCAGGGTCTTGTTCACAAGTGAGGGGGCAATGGAGTGAGAGATTGTGAAGAAAAATAATTCTCTCAGACGGGTGGCTGGTGTCTCCCTTAGAGATAGGGTGAGAAACTCAGCCATCCGTGAGAGACTCGGAGTAGAGCCGCTGCTCCTTTGCATTGAAAGGAGCCAGTTGAGGTGGTTCGGGCATCTAGTAAGGATGCCACCTGGGCGCCTCCCTCGGGAGGTGTTCCAGGTACGTTCAGCTGGGAGGTGTTAATTTCAGCTGCTTACAGTCCGAACCACCTTGACTAGTAAGGAAGGGCAACCTGTATTTAGCCTAAACGGTGAAACCCATGACAAAAAAACTATGTAAAGCACTCACTGAACAACCTTCTGCAGCTGATAAGTTCATAGCCACAGTAGATATTAAGCCCTTGGTGAAACTGCTTATAATAATAATAATAATAATAATAATAATAATAATAATAATAATAATAATAATAATAATAACAATAATAATAATAATAATAATAATAATAATAATAATAATAATAATAATAATAATAATGATGATAATAATAATAATAATAATGCATTTAGTTTATATAGCGCTTTTTACAATAGTAGGGGAGGTGGAGTGGAGGGGTTGGGACGAGAGAAGAAAAGAGAAAGAGAAAAAGAAAGAATAATACGATTAACAGGGGGCTAGTAATTGACAGTTGAGAAGAGGTGCGTCTTGAGGCGGGACTGAAATATAGTGAGGGACTGAGAGTCATGGATGTCTTGCGGGAGGGAATTCCAGAGCCTGTGTGCTACCCTGGAGAAGGCTCTATCTCCAAAGCTGTGCAGGTTGCATTTTGGGGTGGAGAGGAGACCAGCTGAGGTGGATCTGAGGGATCGAGGGGTTTCGTAGGGGGAGATGAGGTCAGTGAGATAGGAGGGGGCTAGGTGGTGGAGGGTTTTGTAAGTGAGGACCAGGAGTTTGTAGTTGATTCGGAGGGAGACAGGTAGCCAGTGGAGTTCTTTGAGGACTGGGGTGATGTAGTGTCAAGATTTGGTGTGTGTGTGGAGTTGGGCGGCAGAGTTCTGGACCAGTTGGAGTCTGTTGATGGAGCTTGCGGTGATGCCATATAGTAGGGAGTTACAGTAGTCAAGGCGGGAGGAAATTAAGGTGTGAATCAGTCTTTCAGCTGCTGGGCGGGTGAGAAAAGGTCTGATTTTTGCGATATTGCGGAGGTGGTAAAAGGAAGTTTTGACAATATGACGGATATGGGGCTCAAGGGAGAGGGTGGGGTCGAAGATCATGCCAAGGTTGCGTGCCTGAGGGGAGTGAGAAACAGTGGTGCCGTCAATGGTGAGTGTCAGGTTGGAGGTTTTGCTAGGATTTGGAGCCGATAAGGAGGAGTTCGGTTTTGTTGCTGTTAAGTTTGAGGAAGTTGTGTTGCATCCAGTTTTTTATGGCTGTGAGACATGATTCGATGTGGGAGAGGGTTGGGTTATGGGAGGATTTGGTACTGAGGTAGATCTGTGTGTCGTTGGCATAGCAGTGGAAGTCCAGGTTGAAGTGGCGGAGTATATGACCGATGGGGAGGATGTAGATTGTGAAGAGGAGGGGGCCTTGGGTGACTGGCGCTGTGGTAGAGGAGTGGTTATGATGGGAAATGAAGTGGGATTTGTTGGACAGGTAGGTCTATTGTCTATTGTTGGTAAAAGAAACCAACAAATTACCTATTAGGGCAGTGTTGCTTTTCTGGAGAGGACAGTCTCACTGCATAGGCTGGTGAGAGGATAAAAAAAAAAAAAGAACAGAATTTGGCTGTAGGTCCTTTTTTATGTTCACATACAGTTCTATTCATGGTGCTTTATCAAAATATTAAATGGAAACAGATGAGAATAAAAGCTGTGCCAAATGAAAATGCCACAGCAACACCATAGTGTCATAAAAACACCGTTCTTTATCTTCCCACTGACAAGATGTTATTCCTTTGTGTATCTGCAGTGACCATTAACATAACGTCCATATTTAAACTCACCTACTGCAGAGAAGCAAATCATTGATTGTAGCTGTTTGCAACTGTGGCCTTATGTCTTAATTCTTTCAGTGATTATCATACATGCAGCATTAATGTTAACAGAACATGCAACTACTCTGCCCATCTCTCTCTGTTAGGCGTCTATCCTTCATATTGTTGTGTATTTGACTTTGTGGGTGTGCGATTGTGGGTGGCTGCTGTCTGTGTGTGTGTGTGTGTGTGTCTGTCTGTCTAAGTGTGTGTGTGTGTGTGTGTGTGTGTGTGTGTGTGTGTGTGTGTGTGTGTGTGTGTGTGTGTGTGTGTGTGTGTGTGTGTGTGTGCGCGTGTGCGTGTGTGTGTGTATATAATATTCTGGAGAGATTCAGCAGCTCCTTTCGTCCTTCTTTCTTCACACATGCAGTGCATACAAACAGCTAGCACCCACACAGAACAACACACACACACACACACACACACACACACACACACACACACACACACACACACGCACACACACAGAAAGACAAGCATTCAAGAATACAAAGTAGAAAGAATGAGGTTTCAAAGTTGTATCTCAGGCTGCACGGTAAGGAGCCATACATACTGTAAATTGTAATAATAATCTGGGTTTCTTTTCACTGCCAACAGCAACACTCCAAAAAAAAAAAAAAAATAATAATAATAATAATAATAATAATAATAATAATAATAATAATAATAATAATAATAATAATAATCAACATCATCATCAGTATTTACAGGCACCTACTTGTCCCAACTAAAAATGTCCTGAAATATGCAATGCTGAGATAGAATAAAGAAATGTGCAAATAGAGTAGGATGTCAAGATGTTTCTTAAACACATAGCAGGAATATATTGGCTGCCAGGAAGGAAGGAAGGAAGGAAGGAAGGAAGGAAGGAAGGAAGGAAGGAAAAAAAAAGAATAACTTGCCATTAAATCTTTCGTCATGGAAGTCCAGAGATGCTAGATGCTAGCTGGATTGATGCTAGCTGGCTGATCATGGTGATCAAACATTAACACCGAGCAAAAGGAATCGCTAATATGTGATCTCAAATTGATAATTGAAGTGCACAAATTAACTTCATTACTTCTAACAATATTATTAACATTTTAACACATTTTTACTCAAAGAGTAAATGGAGTACCGAGCATTTTTTTATGTCTAATGTTACAAGTTTGTTCAGTTAAGGTTTTCCAACAAAAGCCACTAAGAAAAGCTTTATTTTCACAGCTTGAGAGCAAACGCTCGAACCTTTCTGTTTTTGGTCATGAATTAGTGGTAAAATAGCTTGAGACTGTAATAAGAGAGCTCTGCAGCATGCATGAAGTTGATAAGCTACTTGTGGGGGATTGCAAGAGGTGAAATTGTCACAAAATAAACAGGCTCATTGGTGAATGTAAGTAAATAAATGTAAATAAAATCCAGGACCATTAGCACATTAACACCCTTTACATTTCATTCATCAATTACCGCGTCACAAAAGCTCCAACAAAACCCGAAAAAAAGGAGGATTTTAATGTTTGCCAGTTTGTCTGAGCTGGAGCAGACCGGCTACATTTGCCATGAAAATTACTGACAATCTTTTTTCTCTGTCAAAGCTACTAAAGAGAGAGTGAAAAGAAACAGATACAGGCAGGCATAATGGGATACAAGCGCTAGGATGAAGAGGAAGAAAAGATCAGGAGGTGCCGATTATATAAGACCATAACAAATATCATGGTAAAGACCTGAGATGGAACGGGAGCTATTTTAAACCTGGAGCACAGAGAAAGAAGCAGTGTGGGCTGATATGTTGGCCATTACAGGAAACTGTGTGTGTGTGTGTGTGTGTGTGTGTGTGTGTGTGTGTGTGTGTGTGTTCCCCACCCTGCAGAAACCTGGCAGATTGCGGACTGAGACTTTGAAGACATATTACATAATGCTGACTGAGGCTTTTATCACAGTGAGGCACCTCCAAATTTGGCTCCTGTTCAAATCATTCCAAAAAATCTTGACTGTTGTTTCAGGATTTTGTAGAAAATGGACAGTGCTGAACAAATCCAGACTGGATTGCCCAGGGTTATAGTGACATGTACAATATGATAAGGAATAACACATGTCTTGCTCACTGACCAGGTAGTGGGGTCTCACGTCTTTTTCACATAGATATGTTCTACACTGTATTTCTGGACTTTTTGTAATGCTTTTGTTTGCATTGTCACATTTGGAATATCTCACTTTGTTGGTGGATTTATGGAACAGAAAACGCAAATCATAAGCAATCAAATCTCGGAAGTGAATCTAAGACCGTGTGTCATCAACATATTCTAGGTCATTTCTTTGATTGCATGTTTGAAGTGCTTTTTCCATTTGTTTATTTTATTAAAGTAATATAATTATTTGTCTGTGTTTCCAAAAAGTACTAATTCTTCCACTTGACTGAAATCTGAAATGTTGAATAACAAGTGATTCCAATACAGCAGTGAAAAAAACCTTTTAAAAAAAGGTATATATATTTCTAATTTATGATCATAAACAATTATTATAACAACAACTCATAACATTCATTGTGTGCTTTAACCTTTGTGGCAAATGATCAAATAAATCCCTCCTGCTCAGTGTTCAGTTTTCACACACAGTTCTGTTTACGTATGTAAATCAGCAAGCAGTGCCAGGTGATAAGACCAATATTAAACATTTATATAATAATCTCCCAAGACTATGCCTTCAAAATAAGAATGACAAAGGTTTGTCTGCAGGGTATTAGTAGCCTATATTACCCAGGTGTTGTTAGTTAGAACCAGTGGCTGAACGGTAGGAGGCTGATAATTATGAAATGTGAAGCAGCTGAGATCGACATATTCTGACGTTCGTTTTTCTTATAGGTATAGCATTCCAACAAAATATGAACTCTGATAACAATAAAGTCCAATAAACTGTCTTTGCTTACTTTTTTTGTGTGACGTAGTACACGTGGACGAGGTGGCCGAGTGGTTAAGGCGATGGACTGCTAATCCATTGTGCTCTGCACGCGTGGGTTCGAATCCCATCCTCGTCGGACATTTTCACAGCGGGACATGGTAGACAAGTCACGAGAGAAATATGTCGAAAGATTTTATCAACTGGGAGGGATTTCTACGTCTTTTAAAGACATATTTTCTAGAAGTACTTGGAGTCAGCAACGTAGGTTTTATGCCTAATATGGTTGAAGTACATCCACTGTCCACATCATCTGCTGTTTAAATGCACGGCACCAGCACGTGATTTTATATACACGCTCCACGGGTATTTGTGGTTGTTCTTACCTTGATAATTGATCACTAAACAGTCAGTGTGGCTGCGTTTTTTACCCTTTGGACAAAAGCACCAAAATGTCTATAGATAGATAGATCGATCGACAGATATAAATGTGGTTTATAACTTGGAGAATGCTCTCCAATGCTACCATCTAGTGGTAACAGGGTTGAAATTAAACATAATGAAATGAAAAAAAAAAAAATTCTGTCCAAATTTTCATTGATGATGTCTTTAACCAACAAAAGAAATGCATTCATTTGCACAATATTCTATGTATTATAAATGTTATTTTGATTAAGCCTTCCCTTTCTCTATTAAGTTTGTCACTGATATTAGGAGCAGCATCAAATCCTTTAAATCTGTGAGGAAAACATAATATAATAGACCTTTTTGCAAAGAAAGAAAGCCTGACACTGAGCTTGATCAGCATTTTTATTTTACAAGCACTTAAATATAGCACAATGTGTGTCAATAAAAACAAGTTAAAAGAAATTGAAACACATTATGACATTCCAGTTGACTCATCAGTAGATGTCTTCTCTGTGTCTGGGGATTTGACCAAAGATGAAAGTACATATGACTTTGTCGTGTGACATCCCCCTGTCAGCTCAGCTAGTGTCCAGTCTGTACAATAAGATGGTTAGAAATATCCTCTTACCAATATCCAAATCTAGATAGAGACCATCTTCCATGGTGCAAAGAGATACACCTTGATGGATAACTCAACGCTTGATGTGGGGCATCAGCTCATCAATTTCCCAGCGGCATTTTGGCCCCTTTAGTAGAAGAAATATGAACGCACAAGAGGCAATCTTCTCATTCACACAATTAATAGAGTTATTAACAGTGTTAAAGATAACGAGTGCTGTAATTCTGTAATTTACCATAGTGTTACATACAATTAAATTGACATATTGATGTATTGATGTTGATTCATGATAAAGAATCAATCAACAAACACAACATCTGATTCCGTGTGTGCTATAAAATCCAGCTCCTGGATGATTGTCCTTGTATATTCCACCATAAATTGATGAGATCTATAGTACAAAGAAATAAATGTGATATCCAAACATAGTAATACCAGTCGTCCTCTTCTTTAACAGTGTCCTGCAGCATACAAGCGGTCAGTGTTGGAGATCCTTCCAACGGAGAGTCATGAATATTTCATCTACAGCTGTGTCACAGGATCAGCCCTTGAATCAGTCTTTTGGTTTGTTAACTTTATTAGGTAACTTTTGGTCCTGTTGTGTGGTCACCCGTTAGAAGACAGACCCGTCCTACAGGGTCGTACTTATACCACCTTCTCTGATCTTCTCCCTTCTGTTTAAACTCATTTGGCTGTCTGACAGCGTTGGATCAGTCCTACAATACTGGGACCTGGGTGGGGCCATGTTGGTGAGCTCGTGCTGCTCAGCGAATAGGAGCCTCACATTGTCTTGGCGGATCCTTACCAATTTGGCAATGCGCTTGCCGATGAGATAAACCATCTCGCAGATACACATGAAGATGCACAGCGTGCTGGAAACCACCATGAACAACATGAAGATCTTTTTCTCTGTTGGACGACTAATGAAGCAATCCACGGTGTTGGGGCATGGTTCCAGGGAACACTTGGATAACCTAAAAGAAAAGAATAGACAAGATTAAAGGCGGAACAGGAGAAAAACAAAAACAAACAGTAGATAGTCAGTTTGTTCTGTTCAATGTTCATGTTTTTCTGTAATGATGAAAGTAATGATATGAGCATTACTTGGGCAAGTCATATCCATGGTATATCCGATACAGAATGTAGAGAAATGCTATGTCGAATCCAGCTTTGAAGACCAAACTCAGCAGGTAGGTCCACCACAGCCCCCCTCTCTTCTTGCCAGGGTTGGCGTACAGGTGAGAGCCTTGGTGCAGCTCAACATATTTCTTGTCCTTTCCTTCGCGGTATTTAACATGAGCCATCACCATCAGTGACGGGCAGGTGACAAAAATCAGCTGCAGCGCCCACAGACGGATATGAGAGATGGGGAAGATGTGGTCATAGCAGATGTTGGTACAGCCAGGCTGGAAACAAAGTAATATATATATATTTTTTAAACGTATTGCAATTGCTTTTACTATAATTATTGTCTCATATGGATAAGATGAGGCTTAGGTTGCATTTGTGAACTCAAGAATTTGCAGAATAGGCAATCATTTTCTTTAATACCACTGCTAATGCAACTGTCAGGAAATAATGAATACAAAAAAAACACCACTAGTGTTGCTCAAATTAAATCTGGAGGATGTGATGGAAGGCTATAATACCTCTAAAAAAAAAAAACATTTAAACCTGCAGCCCTATTTAAGTGATCTGTAAAATAGACATAAATCTTAACAAAAAAACAGGGACATTCCAAAAGCAGAACTTTTCCCAGCAAGACTTACAGACAAATATAAAGTAGACATTTTTCAGTTGATTTCAATTGGGATTACAGACTAAAAGAATGCTACATTAATAAAAGGTTTGCTTTAATAAATAGTGCTGATTGTCCTTACCTTGTGTTGTATAAAACACATTAGCCCATGAACTTAATAAATTGGCAAGAGATGACTTACCAACCCTCTAGCAACGGGGGCAAGTTTACTAAAGTATCAAAGTCCCAAGTAATCACGTTTCTTTAATAAGGCTCCTTCTCCATCAATTTGGTGTTTCGCTTTCATAAAGTTGGGGGACTCACAAGAGAAAAACTTCACTAGTAATTGGATTAATTTGAAAAAAAATAGTTTCCAACTGGGAAGATTCACTTGAACGTGAAGTCGGAACAACTCGAACATTTTGATACAAAACTTGTCAAGTTGATGTCATATTACGCAGAAACAAGGCGGACAAAAGTAGGCTAAATGTTAGGTTGATGGTACAAAATGTTTTATAAATTCACGTATTTCGTATAATCTTTTTCGCTTACATGTCATTTGTAATATGGTATTAGGGTTGTATTGTAACCGTCCATGTAGAGTGACCTAGATTCTAGATAGAACACACCAAAGTCGGAAAAAAGACTTCCCAACTCAGGAAATGGGACCATACGGGTACCTGAATGCACCATTAATGAGGTGCGAGTGGGAAACGAATTTCCCCAATAAATTAAGTAACATTTAAAGGTACAGTGTAAGTACAGAAAAATAGTGTGTTGAGCTTACCTGTCGAGTATTACACACAAAGTCTTTGCTCTCATCGCCCCAAACCCTCTGTGCTGCCACCACAAACACCATTACACGGAACACAAGCACCATCGACAGCCAAATCCTCCCAAACGCAGTGGAGTATTTATTGACCCCACTCAACAGACTCTCAAGCCCTGACCAGTTCATCCTTGCTGCTGCACTGGCCTGGGTGATAGACACATGTGCACCTGTAACAGAAAGGGAGAAAGAAAACAGGGTCATGTTTCCAACAGAAATCAATTACAGTTGAATAACTTGTGTGATTAATTTAGATATTGCTTCTAATTGGCTTAGCTCTTTATTACATTAATAAGGTCAAACGTAGGCTTGCTATGTTTAGCCACATCTGGCCCAATCCAACAGATGCAAGCAGGTTACATGAAAATAAAGGAGCTGCACCCGAAACTGCTCTGTCTGACACAGAACCTGCATGGGCTTGTTGGAAATCTTTATTACAAACTAATCTCAGATCTGGCAGGAGAGGAAGCTGACGTTTAGAAACTGTTTTATCTGCCTGCAGGTGTGTTTTTCACAATACTGTTGAGTAATAGAGTGTAAATCCTGTGGACTTTGTGTTCATGCTTCATAAATTGTTATTCAGGATTAATAATGTTCTCAGCCCCACTAATGAAAGCCCATGCTTCAGTAGTCATAACAAGATGTGCACAGGCCAGAAAAGATAAAGTCATCTCAGGGTGAAAAATGAATGCCTTTGTCAACTGGCTGCAGTGTCTGGTGGATAAATCAATAAGCACCATCTGTTTGTTTCTTTTGTTTCATCTGTTTTACCGACAGAGATGTAGACAGGATAGTTTTGCTATCTTTAGAATGTAGCTTGACAAACCAGCATTTCTGAGTTCATGTAATCGACACATCAAGAAAGTCCAACACTTTTTGAACACACAGGACAGATAACAACCTCAATTTTAAAGAAACAGTTCAACATGTTATGGAAATACCCCTATTGTTAGAGCCAGCAAACCAAGTTACATTACAGGTCATTTAGCAGAGCGACGTACATACATAATAAATACAGGGAAAGTCTCCCTGGAGCAACTCAGGGTTAAGCACCTTGCTCAAGTACCTTACAATGGTGGCAGCCTGGTATTGAACTCACAACCTTCTAGTGTTTTGTTTAGAAGGCGTAACCACTAGACCACTAGGCCATCACCACCAAGTCTGCCTATGTTTATGTCCAGTCTCCACTGGTTGCCTGGCAACTGCTCTTGACCAAGAAGTAGTTATTTTTTCCCTGCACACAAACCCCAGTGAAACAGTGAAACAGTGACATTTGAAGTTTTTACTTTGGTTTAAGCTAGCTGTGTCCCGCCTTGCTAAAGTCTTTATGCTAAGATAAGCTGTACGGCAGCTAGCTTCAGTTGCATATTTACCCTGACATGAAAGTGGTATCAATATGCTCATCTAAATCTCAAATTCAAATTTATATAGCCCTTATAGGGCTATCCCCTATAGGGATTGTGCACTTAGAATTGTGGACCATGAATAAAGTTGTCTATTCCATAACTAAGTCCTAAGTAAGACTAAGTAAGTCCTAATAAGTCCTTTTAAGTCATCTATAACATTATTAGTTACACTTCTCACACTAACACATTTCAAAATGTCTGCAGAGGAAAAAGCCCTATTATTGGGAAACTGTTACAAAGCAAATCCGTAAAGCTCTGTTTTCTGTTTTTCTCTGTGTTACATAACATAAAATACTGTCTGAAGTTGTCAAGTCTTGGTGTAATGTAACGACACTAATATTGTTCAGTAGTAATTGCTACTCAAAATGGCCTTATAATGATATCACATAGCAAATACCTTTGTTTGTTTGCTGGCCCAACAGCATTTAGTGTATGATGTTTACACTTAATCGTTGTGCATTTGGACACAGGGGATGCACATGTTGTATTGAAGCATTAAATAAAAATACTACTCAACTTAAATTCCACCAAATGTGGCTGCATGTTTGTGTGCTGTGTTTTTTAAACCCCAAAAAGTTATTTAGTTCTCCATCTTGGACGCTGTTAATTGTGCACAGCTGCTGTTGTTATGTTGTATGTTAAGAGTAATCATTGCTGCTGTTGCTGAATGAACAATGTGTGCAAAGGTAATGAGACAGCCTAGTGCCATTAGTCCAGTATAAATATAACTTCCTGGCACGTGTGATCTCAGAGTTTATGTTACCTAGATACTAAGTTGTTTGTGTGTGTAGGTGTGTGTGTGTGTGTGTGTGTGTGTGTGTGTGTGTGTGTGTGTGTGTGTGTGTGTGTGTGCGTGTGCGTGTGATCCTTAAGAAATAAGTCTTTGTCCTTGCAAACAAAATCAAATGTTTACAGTCAGTTTTTAGTTTTACATTGAACTCTCATAGTTTCCAATGGTACATGAGGCTGGCGTACAGATTATTCTTATTTTTCTATTGTGCAATACAATAATTTTCATTTGGTGTAAAACACAATAACAGACATCTTTGCGGCTATGGCTCAAGAGGTAGAGTGGTTGACCAACAATCGGAGAATCGGTGGTCGATCCTATTTGCTGTATTTAAATGTTGAACCTGGACTTGAAGGAATAGTTTGGATTGTTTGAAGAGGGGTTGTTTAAGGTACTTATCCACAGTCAGTGTATTATCTCCAGTAGGTGGCGGTCGACACGCCTCCAGGAGACAGACAGGATTACCAGCACGCAAGATAAGGTATGTTCTGCTATGGACGGGGGTGTTTAGAAACAGGTAAAATATTTAGATTTCACTAAACAGGAGTGACTCAGGAGTGACTCAGCACTGACGGCTTTTCGGTGTTAACATTTTAAACTCTGGATTAACTCCATTACCATTTAGTTATGGAATAGAGGCTGAATAAAATAGGTGGTGATATTACTCTGACCTTTAATTAAACGTGACATCTGGTCCAGTTAGTACCACAGACTACCCTGCTCTGATTATAATGAGACAGTTTAAAAATACCAAACGTTGGTGAAAAATATTTGCATGGTCAACTGAAAATTAAACTGTAGATTTATGTTATATAGTAAACAGAGCCAACTGTTTTCATTTTAGGAAAGCATTAAAACTACCATAGAAAGCCCAATCCCATGGTACTTACTATAAAGTAGATCTAGTTGATATACATGTACTTTCAAGAGGGCTACATTCCACAACGCCTGTCTGTGGGCTGAATCTACAGTTTACATGAAAACCACATTTTCTTTATACTGATTGCGCAACATCTTGCCGTCATTCTCCTGTCTCCCACCACCTCCACAGTGTCCAGTGGGCTCCCCAGGACAGAGCTGGCCTTCTTCACCAGTTTGTTCAGTCTCTTCCTGTCAGCAGCCGAGATGCTGCTGCCCCAGCAGACCACTCCATAAAACATAGCTGATGCCACCACAGAGTCAAAGAAGGTCTTAAACACTAGTCCTTTGGACTTATCTTTAGATGGAATTAACCTAGTGTTTTTGTACATAATTGGCATAAATAACAACTCTTGTTTTAGGGTAAATAAGAAAAATAACATCTGTAACTCAGCCTGTATTCAATTTAAACACTGCTGGCTACAGTCTGTTTACTGTTCAGTCCTGCGTGTGATACAAAATTAATGAAAATCCAACAAAAAGAAACTTACCTAGTGCTGAAACCCGGCTCAAATACACAATATGTAGACACCAGCAGGAGAAGATTAATATACAACAGTAAAGTTAGAAATAGTTTAGTGAAAACTATAGTTTAAACTATGCTGCTGCTTTTCCTCTCTGTCTGTCTCTGCTCTCTCGCCCTTCCCTCAGAAATCCTGCTAAACCAGATTCAGCAGCTGCTACGTCATCACACACACAAACGCACACACACACAACACATATACACACTTTACAGGTTCTATCTTGTCAGTTGCATACAGGAAGACTCCACTCCCTGTTAGTAATGTAACCTAACACCTTATAAATAGGTAAAGAAACAGACATAGTATGCTTTGTTGAGGTGACAAAAGATCCATCCTGTGGACCAGAATGTGTGTGTGTGTGTAGGAAAAAGAGAGTAAGAAGGGAGAGAGAGAGAAAGAGAAAGATGCCACACCCAAGAAGCCTGGTGGGAGGAATGAAAATGTGTTTTTACAGTGAGCAATGTGTTCACATGGTAACACACTAACATAATTAAATCGGATTTAAAGGAATAAAGTTTGACAGAAAACAAATAAAAAAGAAATCCATTCTGTTTTTAGGTTTTGTGTGTTTATTTGTGAAATTCAGGTAAAACCCTCATACAACTTAAAACCCTTTTAAAAAACATTTATATACCGTATAAACCTTTAACATTTGTGTTGATCGACCGTGCCTTTCGCAAACAGTAGATGGCAGCAATAGCTTCAACATCAGTCTAACAGTTACTATTTGCCTGCTTGCAGCCTTATTATATCACATAGTATATTAAATAAATATTACAAGAAAGTTAGAAATTTCCATTTAGTCTGGATTTTGGGGGCAGAGAACATCAAAACCAATCAATGAAAGTTTTGACTACTTTCCTGAATAAACCTAATTGTTATGAACGTAACACAATAGGTTGAACTCAAAAGCAACAACTCAAGATCAAACTCAAGGTCTTTACTCAAGATCGTTTAAAGTACAACAAAAAATCACTCACTGAGGAAAAAACGTAGAAAAAAGGAATTTGCAAAAAAACATGAACAAAACTAAACTTGACTTGACTAAGGCAAAATTCTACAATGGTTCTGGATTCAAAAACACTGGCTCTCTTGGTGGCAAGACACAAGACGAACTGGCACAGGACAAAGGGATACAAGGACTATATATACCAGGGACTTAGCTTTTCTTGTTGACATCACACAGGAGCTGAATGTACTGAACAAGACATTACAAGACCAGGGGCAGTTGGTCAGTGTTGCCTATTACAACGTCAGAGCATTCTCCACAAAACTTGTGTTATGGAAAGCCCAGCTCTCTCAGACAAACCTCTGCCATTTCCCAGCATGGAAGGCACTCATGGATGTGGGCACACCATTCAGTGGTGAGAAGTATGCTGATGCCATTGTAAAGCTACAGGAGGACTTTGACCACAGGTTTGCAGACTTCAAGACACACAGAGCCAATTTTCACATTTTTGCTGACCCTTTCTCCTTCGATGTGCAAGATGCCCCTCCTGTGCTTCAAATGGAGCTCATTGACCTGCAGTGAAATTCTGAACTCAAAGTCAAGTTCAGGGAGGTGAGTGGAAAAGCAGACAAGCTTGGACAATTTTTGAGAGAATTGCCCCCCACCTTCCCTGAGCTTTTCAGGATGTTCAAGCGGACCATGTACCTTTTTGGGAGCACATATCTGTGTGAAAAGCTCTTCTCCACCATGAACTTTAATAAGTCAAAGTACAGGTCCAAACTTACTGATGAGCATCTTCAAGCCATACTGAGGGTCTCAATTGCTTCCTTCCTCAAGCTGAATGTGGCTCTCCGTGAGACACCGCGGGTGAAGCAGCCTGTCACTGAAGGAGCTGCACAGTGCGGACAAAGTGTCCTTGAGGGGTGGGACATATAGAGAGGACAGCTTGGCCGTCATTCTCCTGTCTCCCACCACCTCCACAGTGTCCAGTGGGCTCCCCAGGACAGAGCTGGCCTTCTTCACCAGTTTGTTCAGTCTCTTCCTGTCAGCAGCCGAGATGCTGCTGCCCCAGCAGACCACTCCATAAAACATAGCTGATGCCAACACAGAGTCAAAGAAGGTCTTAAGGAGCCCCCTGCACTCCAAAAGACCTGAGTCTCCTCAGCAGATAAAGCTGCTCTGTCCCTTCTTAAACAGATAAGGGACAGAGCAATCCGTCAATCAAGGTAAATTAAAAGTTGTGGGAGTTAAAATCCATTGTGTTTTAAAAATACATTTTCAAGGGAGCATGAAGGAAAACGATTTTTATAACTTGCTTTTTCCAAATGAATCAATGGGCCGTTTAATTAAACGGTTTTGTTTGGTATCAACAAAACATGTCGACCTCTTAATGATGATGCTGCCCTCACACGCGTACGTTAGACAAGTTGCACTTCCTCGTGGCATTTTAAAGTGTTAATATACCACAATTATGAAATGGCTTTTCTTTTAATTTACGAAAATGTTCAAATGGTTATAAAGACTAATGCCTAACAAAAATGAACTCTCGAATATAACGACCATCAGTCAACACTTCATGCAGACAGTTTCAGGGAAAGTATTTTCAGAATTCTTTAAATATAAAAACACTTAAATATTTTTATAGAAAATACAAAACCATCTCCATCAAGTCCTTGAAATAGAAATGTTAGAAATAGGACTGGCAATAGTAGAAAAAAATATTTTGTATTTCAAAGGCTTATTTCAAATATATTTATCAGAAATACTGCCCATTGGTGACTATATTACTTACTTAATGTTACTCATCTATCATACAGCAGAGACAGTTTTAATACCAGCAGAAAATGACCAAAAACAACAGTAATCTGTAAATGTTAAGATTATAAATACTGCAGGGGAACTATTTAAACAACCAAATTAACAAAACAGACACATATTTGGACACGTCCCGTGTGTTATTAGCATTTGCATACGGTGGCAGCCAACATAATGTGAAATAAACTTCAACAGAGCAAATTTTAAGAATTACAGTGATTATATATTTTTATTTGTCAAATTAGCAAGAGACAGTCTGAACAATACCGGAAATGTAGTTACAAATTAAAACCGCAATGAACCCAAAGACAGATCAAGGTGTATTAAATAAATTCATTTTATTGTTGAAAGCTTGCGACCGGAAGAGGCGTTGTTTATTGTGGTTAACGTGACATTTCTGATCAACATGTCTCCTTTGCAGACTCTTCTCTGTCATTAGACGCGTCTGGACTTTTCGTGAAACTACTGCGTTTTGTAAGTAGCTAGCTGTGCCAGTCGTGTGTGTTTGATGTCGATGTAGTGACTGTTGTGTACCTAATGTTGGCTGTGATAACGACACCAATGTATCCGCTGTCATTTGACTGTTATTGAAAACCTGCCAACGGTTTAGCCTGGAAGTGTTAGCTTTCTGTTTATTCTGGGAACATGGTTGTTGACCTGGTTTTACACGATCTGGCTGGCGGCGAAGCTTTTAATGACAGATGGCGTTGCGGACAAGTCTAACGTTAGCGAGGAGTTTCTAAATGGTTTGTCTTAAACTGGGTATGTTATAACCTTCGTGGTATAAAGAATCATTTTGTGTGTAATCTTTAAAAAAAAAACAGCCACCAGTCACGTTAAGCTAGCTGGCTGTAATTGAACGTTAGAACATCGCCCGAGCTAATGTTAACGTTTTAACGTTTCTGAACATACCATGATTGTTAGCGGTAACGTTACCTATATATTTAACCTCTATAATGCGGTAGGCTACTGTACTGTTGATGCATTAACGTTAGGGTTGATAAATTGCAGGTGCAACATCTATTCTTTGGCACCGTTATTAGAGTATGTACGAGCCTTCAGTTTAGCTAGGTGATTACTGAGTTAACAACTCATCAGCTAATATACTGGTCACGTTTGGAAGGGGAGGTTCGTGTGACGACGTTTTCTCATAAACACGCAACGTTAACCTAATGCAGGGAGCTAGTAAAGTATGGCAACGTTAATGTTTTTCTTTACAGGTTAGCGGCACGCTAGCGGGCCGTTGTCAGCCAGGACCCAGAAAAGCAGCATCATCATCAATGGTGTGTCTACATCCCGGAGCCGTCACATCTTCCTGTGTCCGCTCAATGAACAATCTCCTCAGCTCTCATCGCAGTGAGTATATTACCACGAGTCACTGCTACAGTCCCATCTCTTAATACTGTGCAAACTACTGTACACATCACATTTGCAAGTCATCACTCTGTCTCTCACAGGCTGCACATGTATGGCGTTTGCGAGGCTTGGAGGGGAGTTTTGCCAAGCCCAGCACCTGCTGCTTATTGTGGACAAGTGAACAGGAGACATCAGCTAGGCGCAAACACTGCCATTGACTTGCACAGGTGTGTAGTACAAATGCCGTTTGGTGTCTTTATTCAGGTAGATCATCCATAGCAGCAGAGAGTAGAGGTACACTGAACCAGTGGCGATACAAATACTTATTTAAGTACATGTCCGTATATGTAGCTAATCATTTACATCATCCAGTGTTGTCCTATAAAAGAAAATATGTTTATCTGATTTTATTCACACTAGAATTACAGATAAAACAGTAGAAAAAATACATATTAAAGTAACAAGCAGAAAACAATATGGAAGGAAGGATACCTTTATGATCTTCTCCATGTCCCCATAGGTCCTTACTGCCATCCTGTTGAACCCATATGAAAACAAGCCAACCTTCAGCCTGTCACCTGTCCTGGGGAGTAGGAGAGGCTTTGGTTCTATCCCGGGAGTTTCCTCACAGATCTTCTCATTTCCTGCGTTTCCTTTCTTCTACTCTGATTCGTACAAGTCTTCTCTGAATGGGCTAGAAGGGTCTTCATATTGTTTGGCTGGACTTTGAGTGTCTTCTCTCCATTCTTTTTGATTGCAATCTACTGGAGTTACATTTTTGTTTTTAACAAAGCCAATTCTAGTTTTTCCTTCATTGCCAAGAAAAGGTTAGAACCCCCCCCCATTTTTATCCCAGGAAATTTGTCATTATCTTATTTTTTTTTCAGACAACAAAGGAATATAATATTTACAGACTTTACCCATAAATCATACGGTTGCGTTAGTTTGTGAAATTAATTGCAAAGTGGTTTTGCATTTTTGTGCCGTATGCATTTTCTGTTTTATTGAAAACCTTTTCTTTTTTCTTCTTTAGTTTTAAACATCAGAACACTTTCGATTTGATTCCTTTGAAGATCCTGCCTGTTACTCCACTATTTGAAGCACAGAACTTTTCTGATCTATTTTTCTGTATTAATAAATCTTTGAGGATCTAAAAATGAACCGGCCAGCCCCCGTGGAGATCTCTTATGACTGCCTGAGATTCCTAATTACGCACAACCCTACCAACGCACAACTGGGAAGGTTTATAGAGGTAACGTACTTTCTTAATAATTCATTTATACCCTTTATTCATTTTCTTTTAGTTGTAGAGGAAGCAATATGCTGTGTGAAAAAGTGTGTTTTGATGTGCAGGATCTGAAGGCATATGGAGTAAACACCTTGGTGAGAGTGTGTGCTGCTACATATGACAAGACACCAGTGGAACAAGAAGGTATACAAGTCCTGGTAAGTGGCCGATACACACCAGATTAATCCTACGCATTAACTTACTTACAAAGTCTAAACACAAATGCAAATCTTAAATCCAACAATGCAATGTTGTGCAATAATAACATGTACGTAATTATCAAAATATGAATATTCTGCAAGATAACCTAATGCCTCCGTAAGTAGTTTGAATATTAGGTGGAAATAGAAAAATATGTTATTCCAGTACATCTGCAATGAAAACTAGGAGCAAAATGCATAGCAGGCCACCAGTTGATCTTAACTTTAGGTTGCTGTTATTATTATTACGCAGAGCAATGACCAAGTGAATATTAGTGTTCATTATTTCAGCTATTTTTTAAATCAGTCTTACTTCTGTGTCAAATGTCCTTGTTAGGTTTAACACAATACTGTTAAGTCAATATTTAGTTGACTAAAAGTCTGATCTTGAATTGTTTTTATTTTAGTCTTTTCTAATCATCCGATTATATTAAACATTTATATCACTTGCCTTGCCAAAATATCATCTTGTTTCTTTCTCCCAAGCCCTTCTTTTGTCATTGTTCACTTTAATTTCAGTAAGTAAGTTATTCTGTGTGTGTGTGTGTGTGTGTGTGTGTGTGTGGGTGTGCGTGTGTGGGTGGTAGGTACAGGAAATTAAACTTCTGTATTGAGAAGAAAAAAACAACAGTCTCTAATATTTTGTCTCTGCTTTTTTGTCAATTAAAATAAAGACAGATTATGGTGAAATCTTTATTTTTTAAACTACATGTTAGTCTTCGTCAACAATATTGCATGTTGATATCGTCACAGTTAGTGTTTAACTGTTGCCGTTTTGTCATTGTTTCATCTTAGTCATGGAAGAAAAGGTCGTTGAAGAACATATTTAGTCATAGTTTTCATTAACAAAATGAACACTGGTGAAAATACTTTAGACACTTCTGGAACATTCTGGATCCAGGAAGCGATTTTACTATCTTTCTGCAAAACAGAAATCTCTTGGACTCTGGGCAGTAAATCAGTCTAGGTCTAGACCTAACCATTAAAACAAAAATGTTTACATTTGAAAACATGTTGCAACAAATTGAAGAGATCAAATAACGACTTGATCGCCCCTCCAGGATTGGCCATTTGACGATGGTTCCGCCCCCCCAGACCAGGTGGTTGACGATTGGCTCAACCTACTGCAGACAAAGTTCAGAGAGGAGCCTGGCAGCTGTGTGGCTGTGCACTGTGTTGCTGGACTAGGACGGTTAGTATGCACAAGACACAGGATTTAACATGTTGACTTTATTACGTATGAACTGCCTGCCAAGATGAATTAATGTCCAACCAAGTCCGTTTTGTTTCTGGGTTTTTTCAAATATGCACATAACTTGGCATTCAGTGTCAGTTGTACTAGTGTTGCACTAGTGTTGCAGTTGCACTAGTGTTGTACTATCAAATCAAATCAAATTTATTTGTATAGCCCAATATCACAAATTATACATTTGTCTCAGTGTGCTTTACAGACTGTACAGGTTACGACATCCTCTGTCCTTAGACCCTCGCATCGCACAAGGAAAAACTTCCTAAAAGAAACTCCAAAATTAAAGGGGAAAAAATGGAAGAAACCTCAGGGAGAGCAACTGAGGAGGGATCCCTCTCCCAGGACGGACAGACTGTAATAGATGTCGTGTGTACAGGATAAACAACATAGTACAAATACAACATTTGACAGAAATTATGTTGTGTTGAAAAAAAAAAGAGAAAGTTTGGATGAATCCAGGAAAATGTCAACAAGGCTTCCCGGTGTCCAGCAGGACCAGGGCAGCAGGCGCAGCCACGATTCATGATCCTGACGTAAACTTTATCAATGGCAACCTGCCACATGAGAGACAGACACTCCGGGGATGATACCCCGGATAGTTAGTAACATACATTTACAATAACATGAGTTAGTAACATACATTTACATAAATGCATACAGATAGAGAGGGAGAAGAAGAGAGAGGGAGGGGAGGGGAGAGGAAGAGAAGGAAGAGAGCAGGGAGGTGTCCCCCGGCAGTCTAAGCCTATAGCAGCATAACTAGGGGCTGATCCAGGGCAAACCTGAGCCAGCCCTAACTATAAGCTTTATCAAAAAGGACAGTCTTTAGCCTGCTCTTAAATGTGGAGAGTGTGTCTGCCTCCCGAACACAAACTGGAAGCTGGTTCCACTGGAGAGGAGCTTGATAGCTGAAGGCTCTGGCTCCCATTGTACTCTTAGAGACTCTAGGAACCACAAGTAACCCTGCAGTCTGGGAGCGTAATGCTCTAGTTGGTTTATAAGGTACTATGAGATCTTTAAGATATGCTGGAGCCTGACCATTAATTGATTTGTAAGTCAGGAGAAGGATTTTGAATTCTATTCTGTATTTTACCGGGAGCCAGTGCAGAGCAGCTAATACAGGAGTAATATGATCCCGTTTCCTTGTTCTTGTCAATACACGTGCCGCTGCATTTTGGATCAACTGAAGAGTCTTAAGCGACTTTTTGGGACAACCTGATAATGAGTTGCAGTAGTCCAGCCTTGAAGTGCATGCATGCATGGACTAGTTTTTCTGCATCATTTTGAGACAGGATGTGTCTTATTTTTGCAATGTTACGTAGATGAAAGAAGGCAGTCCTTGAGATTTGTTTTATGTGGGAGTTAAACGACAGATCTTGATCAAAGATGACGCCAAGATTCCTTACAGTGGTGCTGGAGGCCAAGTTAATGCCATCCAGAGCTTCTATGTCATTAGAAAATGCGTTTCGGAGACGTTTAGGGCCAAGTATAATAACTTCAGTTTTGTCTGTGTTTAACATCAAAAAGTTGCACTAGTGTTGCACTGGTGTTGCAGTTGTACTAGTGTTGCACTAGTGTTGCAGTTGCACTAGTGTTGCACTAGTGTTGCTGTTGCACTAGTGTTGCACTAGTGTTGCACTAGTGTTGCACTTGTGTTGCACAGTATAAAGTTCTGTGGTACTATATTTTGTAAATGGTACAATAACAGCCCCTCATGTGCCACTTTGATCTGTAGCTACAGGGGCCCAAGGTAAAAATATGTCCTTAACTTGATAAAAAGGAAAGCTAGAGCATAAAGTGAGTAGAAATAATGTTTAAAAGTCTGTGCTTCATACAGGGCCGTAGGATTGTTGCGCTAACAGATGGTTGTTCATGTTTATGTATATGTTGTTTGTCCCCAGAGCTCCTGTGTTGGTGGCCCTGGCTCTAATTGAGTGTGGGATGGAATATGAAGATGCTGTGCACTTCATCAGACTGTGAGTACTAAACACTGATTCTGTTCTCAATTTAATTTAACTTATTCAGTACAATGACAGCGTGTATTTGCTCACACACGCTGTCATTGTTTTTAGAAATAATGTTTGTTTTGATCATAATGTCTCTTTCATGTTGTCAGGAAGCGCCGTGGAGCGTTCAACTCAAAGCAGCTGCTCTACCTGGAAAACTACAAACCTAAACTGTGTCTGCGCTCCAAAGATGCCAACGGACAGAGCTGCTCTATACAGTAGGAATCTACAACCCCATGCATCTTCACTGCAGCTTCATTGGAGACTTTCACCTTTTGATGTTAAATGGAAAGCTGACATGTTTGGGTAAATGTTTTGGTAGCATTAAAGCCCATTGACAGGAGAAGAGGGAACTCCTACACACTGTTGTTTACTTGCAATAACATTTATTAGTGACGCAATGTTTCGGCCTTTAGACCTCCTTCAGGTAAAGCATTATTACAATTATATTATTTGAATATATTTTAAGCATTTCATGTATATTCCAAAAGTTTAAGGACCTCATGTCAAATTTCTGCAAATCTTCTAATAAGACCTAGACTGACTTTACATAAACAATGTACCGAAGTAAATGTGTATTTCTGCTCCTTGGTCTGTGACCAGACATAATACATTTGAACTGTCAGTGTCACTGTGAAATCATGTTGTTTGGCTGTAAAAACAACAACAACCATTTATTCCAAAGGTTACTCTCACATCTCATCCTCTGTGAACAGACTTGTTCTGATTTGAGTTTACTTTGACATCAGACATTATAGAATTGTTGATTCATTCTTTTGATGTTAAGATGGTCTGCAGCTTGACTTTTATTCTAAGCTCCAACACTTCAAATTGTGAATAAATAGTTGGCAGTATGTTCTTTCAGAGGCTTGCTGGTTTATTGCACATCAATCCACACAGTGGCTCAGACTGATTAGTTTATTCCAATATTTCCTCATTGATCAAATCGATGTCCTGCAGCCAGAATGTGGGTACATAGTTATAAAGCATACAATATTAAAGAAATTAGCTTAAAGAAGATTTTAAAATATTTATAGATGTGACGTGCTGTATTAAACAACAATACAATCTAGCCACGTACTCTAAGTCCCAAGTCAGAGTCATAGTGCACAGTCTGCTTCTCCAGAACAAACTTGTGTTTGCTGTACATGTTTGACACTGTCCTTCATAATGTCGCCAAGGCAAGAGGGCCAACATGTACAAATGTCAGTTGTTGAATGTATTCATTGATGAACACTTAAAGCCTTTGGTAGATTGTCCTCTACGCTGTGTAGAGAACATGATCAAAGCATCAATATGTCCACTGCACCATGCACAATGTTGACAGACAAAGGGTATGATGGAATGGCAGAATATGAGATGTGATATTAGTTTCTTGCATAAATTATATTGAGTGGTTTTTGCGTGATAACATTCCAGAATGTACTGTTGACTGATGGCCGGCTCTTCAAACACACGAGCATGTACTGTTTAAGATTGTTAAGAAACAAGTCGGCATTTAACAAAGTAGGATTGAGCTTTTAGTGGTACCAACATGAAGGTTGTTTTGATGCCCCAGGTTCTCATCACTGAGCAGTTAAATGTACTAATGGGACAATCCTCTGATTACTTTCTGTGTTCCTAATACAACCGCCATAGAACAGGACTGTGGAGCCAACATAGCTGCCCACTGGAACCTTAGTGGCCATCGCTGGCTCTGTACCTACTGAGCTGTCTTGTCAGCTGCTGTGTTTGTAAGATGCTGTTGGTTCTTTGTGAAGTTATTATGTTTCTGTAGGTTTTATTTTCTTTCTCTGTACCCTTGACGTATTTGTACTTGTTATTTATTGATTGATTCCAGTGTTTCGTTGTGAAATGTCTCTCCGCTAGAAACACATCTAGCAGTCTTGTTGGTAAATTAAAGTGTTGAGTAATGTTACTGTTGCTTGTTGAAGAAACTATTTTGAAAATCATCCTAATTTTAGTTAGATGTGTGTGTGTGTGTGTGTGTGTGTGTGTGTGTTGTTAGTTTAGAAAAGAGTTGCCATACTTCCTTATTTTATTTTCAAGACTTTGCATAGAATTGATCAAATTCTGAAAATAATTTCCGATTATTACTGATCAGTTCCACGCTGAAAACATAATCAGTCAGACTACATAATATCACCAATGACATCACATTTTTTGTTAATATTTTTTTCAAATGAAGCTTTACAGACTGTCTGGTTGCTTTTACAACATTTCCAGGTCACAGTGATTGGACTGCATGTAGGGCTGTAGCTGTAACATGGCAGCCACCCAACATGCTGCTTTGCCTGAACTGACCCCAGTGAACTCTCTCTGTCTCTCTGTCTGTCTGACTGTCTCTCTGTGTGTCTCTCTCTATCTGACTGTCTCTCTGTCTCTATCTCGCTGTCTCTATCTCTGTGTGTGTGTGTGTGTGTGTGTGTGTGTGTGTGTGTGTGTGTGTGAGAGAGAGAGAGAGAGAGAGTAATAAATTGCCCATGGCTTTGTGACTGGCCGTCAGGGTGGAGTGTCAGCATCACGTGGAGCCCATTCAAGGTTGATTGATTTTATTGACTGACCCGACAACACATGCACACGAACTAACGTGGGACAAAAGAGCCACAGTGGATGAATACAATAAATGCGACTTGGGTTTGAGACTAGAGATGTATCGACAATGTTGCTTTTCATTACTGTCTTCTTTCATGTTCATGTCCACACAAAGACACAGCTGTCTGAATTTCACATTACATCCTGGAGCAGGTTTTTAAGACATTAGGTCAGTGAACTGAGTGAATACAATTATTTAGGTGGACTTCATAGTTGGAGGAAAGTACAATATTATTTGCTCAAGTTTATTTTTTATGTAGAGCACCATCTTCAGTTACAATTAAAGTGCTGTACAGTGTGATTCAAAAAGGAAACCTAGATTATACAACTGATACAGACAACACACAAGAAAAAGAAAGCTTTTCTAGCAAAACTACCAGTGTTTTTGTTATCTTGGCAGTTTTATATAGTGCTTACTGAGTGTAAGGGGTAAATGCAAATTGGGAACTATAACTTTAGCCACTCGTCAAAAGGCAATCATGTTATGTCTGCAACATGCCCCTGTGTACAGTTAACATTTGTTTGACACCATGAACTGTAATGTTTGAATTACTTAAACTAATAATAAGAAGAAAGTGAATTATTCCCTCCTGAGCACTGAGCAGTCAGTGGAGAGAGGTTAAATTCAAACTCCATGTTTCCTGAGTGTTGGTTCATTCTGTGGACAGTAGAGGGCGGTAACGTCCTGCCAGATACTGAACTTTATAATTGAGTTATTTGCACTTAAGATGTAAAACACTTTCTCAATATGTTAACTATTTTTTTAGGGGTGTTGAACTAACTCATTTCTGTTCTCAAGGTAAAACACATGTCAACAATAATGTCCTGCAGTACAGTGTCAGACAAGTACTTAACAAACGTCAGCAAAGGTACTACTGTAATGTTCCATATTATTATGGTTTTTACATTTCACTTGATCAGAACACACACACACACACACACACACACACACACACACACACACACACACACACACACACACACAGAAGCCTACAGAGGACAGCTCTGTGATAATCTGCTGAATATATGACAGTTGAACATCTCTAAACTCGCTATAAACTACACAGCACTAAGTGTGTGTGTGTGTGTGTGTGTGTGTGTGTGTGTGTGTGTGTGTGCGTACGCGTACGCGTGTGTGTTCAATGTCCTGTGGAATCAAAAACACTGCTACCTTTTTAAAACCATGTTTTTATTACATATGGAGGGATATAAAGAGAGAACTGGAGTCCTGGTTAGAAATGCATGGGAGTGGTGTAAATATATATTTTTTATTATCCATTTAGAAAATACTATAACATAAAATAACGTTAAACTAAAATCACCATTAATTGCCACGGGAATGGTGAAATAAAAAAAATATCAACATATTATAAGTGCCACATGCTTTAAGTTTGAACACTTAACTGTCACAAGTTAGTTGTAATATTGTAGGAAAGCATTGTTGCTGCCCACACAGCCGAGGGAGGGCGCGCTCACTCAAAACAATATGAATTTAATTATCCAGAAAAAAGTATTGATTTTTATGATGGTGACAACAGAAAATGTTGCTACATATATTTCTGAACCTGGAGGCTATTAATCGCGAGGAGGTCGAGGAGGAGGAGACCGGGGGCAGATGGGAGGGAGGATCGGGACGGTGACCCAGTTCACCCTGCAGACCAAACCGGAGCACCGCCTGCTGATGGTCGTCCGAAGAAATCAGTGACATTCTGATAATGAAACTACAACTGGTGTTTCCAGCTTTCTCACATCCAGTTTTATTTCCAGTCCCGGTGTAAAACAGCAGAGAGAGACTCAGTGTGTGTTTGTGTGTGAGAGAGGAAGGAAGAGGGAGGGATTAAAAGAGGAAAGTGGATAGGAGCTGAAGCTTCAGTTTTCTGAGCATCTGGATATTTGGTTGGAGATAGAAGAAGAATTTGGATGTATGGACTATTACCTGAAAGCAGAGGAAAACACCGAAAAAGTTCTGTAGAAGAAGAGTAGAGTAGAGGAGAAGTTATTTTTCTAACGGGACAGGAGGACTGACCAGCAGGAATGTTGCCGGTGAGTTTACATTTAAGGAATGTTTAAAACTAAATGCTTCGTAGAAAATGTTTCGTCTTAGCTAACATATGCAACTAATCACTGCTAAAGACTTCAAGTCCTACAGTTGGGGGCTTTTCGGACGTGCAGCTAAACGAAAAGATGACATTGTTACCAAAGTACATTTTAGATTTTGAAGTAGGCTTATTCATTGTGACTTTTTAAAAATGTTTTCTTTACAATTAAAAAACAACAACTTTTTAATAGCTCGGACCATCGGCTTATTGTCACGTCAACAATTCCCACAGTTGACGTACAAGAAAGCAGGGCGCGTGAAACTTTTACAAAATCATTTTTCTTTTTCAAAAGGTAGTCCGGGCTAGAAGCCTTAAAGTGATAAGCATGAAATGACTATAGAGAAACAAACGTTTCAACACCATTAAACCCCGTGATATGTTCAGTGACTGAGTTGTATCAATATGTCAAATTTAAATAGAGCAAAACTGGAAGTTGTGCGCTCTGCTTTCAAAATGGCAACCAACCATGTAGGGTTTACTAAGTATTGGAGTTTGTGTTTTGAGCCTTTCCTTAATAATCCTTCAAAGCTACTTTCAAAGGACAATGGTGGGAGCCTAGTGTGTGGTTCTAAGCGTGCAAATGATGGACAATCATTCAATATTTTAAATCATCACATCCGCCTAATTTAGAATAATGTTGTACGGTACTTACCAATAATAACACTTTTCTATTATTCTGGCTGGTTAAGGTTGGTTCTAAAATTGGGAGGAATCAGAAAACTCAATGCCACAGTTTAGGTTAAATGTCCTAAACTTGCAAAGTTGTCTGGTAGGCTATATGACAAGTATGTTTTGTTTTGTGACATACTGTACATCAATGCATTACATATACCTACTCTCCATATATCTACTGTTTCTGGCAATTAATCTATGCATTTTTGATTTTCACTTATTTTGTATTACTCAAAATAACACAAGCATGCATTTTATGAAGTTTTTCAAGAGTTTTAACGATGTCTTACTGATTCATGATCGCACAAAATAAATTATTGTAAAAATCTCTTATCCCCTTCACATCATAAGAGAGTTTCTACCTTCAAACCAACAGTAAAATCAATATTCATGTTTCCATCCATCCTGTCCTTCCTCTCTCAATCTTCCTCTCTCTTCATCACTCCCACATACACATTGAGAACTACACTGCTTTGTGGCTGGGTTGGGCTGCTGTCAGCTTCGGACAATACACTGAAGATATAGGGAAGTGTTTACTGGACAGAGAGAGAGAAAGAGAGAGAGAGAGAGAACACTTCTACCTTGACCTTTGACCTCACCTTGAATGTTCTTCCTGGTTCAGGCCTTCTTTTCATCCTTTTTTCCAAACTACAGGGAGTTTTAGCTTCTACCATTGTCCACTCAGCGTTCACAGCTTTGTACTGTTCAGTTCTCACTCCCCTTGTAAAAGTATTTTCCTAAAGCTATCAACAAGTCCCATTAATTATTCAGACTGCTGGAGAAACTGTATTGACTGACTCCTAAAGCACCTTTCATACGGCTCTTCTCTCAGCCTTGCCCTTTTGAAAACATTTTTTTGTACCAGGCTGTAAACATGCTTACTTCCGCGGTAAAGTTGGGCATTTTAACAGTATTCACATGTATTGTCAGCCTCAATCGGCCAAGGAACTGCAGTTTTTCAGCACTCAATGTTGCATTCAAGGAAAGAGTTGTCCTCCTGGTCAGACTGTTGTTATGACTACACTGCTTATGTGTTACATTACATTATTACAGGTCATTTAGCAGACGTTCTTATCCAGACAGTGAACTAACTAGAGGGACAGTCTCCCTGGAGAAACTCACCACCAATTAGGAAAATATTACATGCTGAGGAGAAAATAGCTCTGCAATACTGTCCTTACCAGTGAGGCAGCTTCAAGTAACACCTGCTCAAAAAACTGGAGGGATTTACAAGCCTAAATATGGAGTCACATATGTGGTAGCACTCATTGAAGACAGACTGATGAATCTTTATTGCATTAAAATTGTCCTTTTGGAACTGGGCTGTGACTTTAATGAAAAGTGATGAGCTTTATCATTTACTGAAGTACATGTTGTTCCTAAATCACCGTAATAAAATAAATGATACTCCCGTGGTATATATCTCTGACTACAGAATGATCGTGACAAAACAGGTTTATTTATATTATATACTATATTATAAGACATTTAGCTCATGAGTGAAGCAAGAGTCGAGAGAACCAAATCCCAAAGTAACACCAACCATGCTGTTTGCAGTGTGTGTGTGTGTGTGTGTGTGTGTGTGTGTGTGTGTGTGTGTGTGTGTGTGTGTGTGTGTGTGTGTGAGACAGAGCACAGTGGAACAGTGACAGCTGAAGGTGATTTGCGTTTCAGACACCCCAGCTCCCACCGAAACACACACTCACACACAAACAGGAATCAGTGAGTGCTGTCTCTATAGGAACTGCATGTGACCGGTGAAGCACGAGCTTTCAGCTCATTGAGAAAAAAACAATCCATACACTTCTGAAGAAGTATACAGCACCTCCTACTGTGTATGTCTCTGAATCGTTTATGTTCATATGAGATTTCTACAATATACGTCTCCAGATCAGCCTCCCAAAAAGTCCCATACCAATCTTAATTAGCAAATACTTAAGCCTATCAATTATTGAAACCATTGTGATATAACATATTAAATATCAGTCCACCTTAAGTGAACCTGGGCCGGTGTTGTTGCTAACTTCACTTTATCAGCATGTGGCTATCAAGAAATGTGAGCTTGGTCTGAAGGAGTTTAGCTTTTATTCACCAACAAACAAACTGCACAGACACAGCTACACACAGCTATAATGTTACTGCTCAAAATAAGAGAGAGACTCTCTTATCAACCGCACTCACGGCAATTTCATGCCGCCAGCACCGTTTGCTAGTGGTGATATGTATTGATGCTTTCACTTCGGATCGCTGACAATTGAATTGTTAAATACAGGACTGTCTCAGAAAATTAGAATATTGTGATAAAGTTCTTTATTTTCTGTAATGCAATTAAAAAAACAAAAATGTCATACATTCTGGATTCATTACAAATCAACTGAAATATTGCAAGCCTTTTATTATTTTAATATTGCTGATTATGGCATACAGCTTAAGAAAACTCAAATATCCTATCTCTAAATATTAGAATATCATGAAAAAGTATACTAGTAGGGTGTTCAACGAATCACTTGAATCGTCTAATTAACTCGAAACACCTGCAAGGGTTTCCTGAGCCTTGAAAAACACTCAGCTTGGTTCAGTAAACTAAATCACAAGTATGGGGAAGACTGCTGATCTGACTGCTGTCCAGAGGACCATCATTGACACCCTCCATCAGGAGGGTAAGACACAAAAAGAAATTTCTCAAAGAGCAAGCTGTTCACAGAGTGCAGTTTCAAAGCACATCCACAAAAAGTCTGTTGGAAGGGGGAAATGTGGCAGGAAACGCTGCACAACCAAGAGAGATGAGCGCAGCCTTAACAGCATTGTGAAGAAGAGTCGCTTCCAGAATTTGGGGGAGCTTCAAAGACAGTGGACTGAAGCTGGAGTCCAGGTATCAAAAGCCACTGTTCACAGACGTGTCCGGGAAATGGGCTACAATAGCCGTATTCCCATGGTCAAGCCACTTCTGAACTCAAGACAACGGAAGAAGCGTCTGACTTGGGCTATGGAAAAGAAGCACTGGACAGTTGCAGAGTGGTCCAAAGTCCTCTTTTCAGACGAAAGCAAGTTTTGTATTTCATTTGGAAGTCAAGGCGCCAGAGTCTGGAGAAAGGCTGGAGAGGAGCAAAATCCAAGTTGCTTGAAATCCAGTGTGAAGTTCCCACAGTCAGCGATGGTTTGGGGAGCCATGTCAGCTGCTGGTGTTGGTCCACTGTGTTTCATCAAGCCCAGAGTAAATGCAGCTGTGTACCAAGAGATTTTAGAGCACTACCTGCTTCCGTCTGCTGAAAAGCTCTATGGAGATGAGGAATTCATTTTCCAGCATGATCTGGCACCTGCCCACAGTGCCAAAACCACCAGTAACTGGTGTACTGACCATGGCATTACTGTCCTCGATTGGCCTGCCAATTCCCCTGACCTGAACCCCATAGAGAATATGTGGGGTATTGTGAAGAAGAAGCTGAAAGACACCAGACCCAACAATGCTAATGAGCTAAAGGCCGCTATTGAAGCATCCTGGGCATCCATAACACCTCAGCAATGCCACAGGCTGATTGCCTCCATGCCACGCCGCATTGATGCAGTAATCCGTGCAAAAGGATTCCCAACCAAGTACTGAGTGCATTAATGGACATTTTCAAATGTTTGATTTTGTTTCGCTGTTATAAATCTTTTTTTTTTACTTGGTCTGAGGAACTATTCTAATTTTTTGAGATAGGATTTTTGAGTTTTCTTAAGCTGTAAGCCATAATCAGCAATATTAAAATAATAAAAGGCTTGCAATATTTCAGTTGATTTGTAATGAATCCAGAATGCATGACATTTTTGTTTTTTTAATTGCATTACAGAAAATAAAGAACTTTATCACAATATTCTAATTTTCTGAGACAGTCCTGTATATGGATCCATATCGATGGAGCGTGACACTCCAAATGTCTGCATATGAATGCAGAATCTGTTGGCAACGGGACAAGATTTTGGAAGTATTGGAAGCGTTCTCGTTTCCAATCTTAGTCCGTTTGTAGTCTGAGTATTATCAGAGAGAAGAAAAAGTGCAATCTCAAAACCCATCTGTTGTCTCTGACGATGATTTAGCTTTTTATTAGCTTGTATACTGGCTACTTGTGAAGCAATCAGGTCATGACGTCGCATCTTAACTTCATTTTGACATTTATCATGTGCTGTTTCGTGCAGAAACCTGTGCTAAAATATGAGAGATAATTAACTGTAGCAGCTGCAATGTCATTTGTAAATTGAAAATATGTGGCTAATTTTGTAAGTCTTGTGAAGATTGGTTAAAAGCAAGAAAACACATCACTGCTTTCAGCTAATTGCTAACAACAGTATGCCAACATGCTTCTGTTTAGTAGTTTAATGTTTACCATGCTCACCTTTCAGTGTGTTCACTTGGTAATGTTTGATAATTAGCACTAAACACAAAGTGAGGCAGAGGCGTTCATTTAGCAGCTGTTTGCTGATAAACAGTATAAGTATAATACAGCTGAAAAGTCCTGAAAACATCAACTTAAACCAGGCAATGTAAACCTCTCAACATTCTCTACACGTATCACTGTCAGACTTTTATTAAACGTTCTTCAATATAACTGAAATTAAGATTGCAACAGAGCAACAGAATGAAGGTTATGTTCCACACACAAGCCTTTTACAGTTAATCCTACAGTAAACATGGATGTGTGTGTGTACCAAATTTCATGGGAACTTATTGTCAAGACATTTTACCCAAAACCACAAACGTGAACCTCATGGTGGCACTAGAGCAGGGGTGGGGAACCTCCGGCCTCGGTAATTCGTAAAATGCACGCAAAAAAAATCCACTAGAAAAAAAAACTAGAAGCCAATATTTTAAACGGGCGACTGACTGTTTTTCCTGGCCAAGGTCAGGGTTCTTGAACACAACACGAGTGGAACATGTCATCACGTGGTCACGTCATGTCAAACTTCAATATTAAACGAGACATCATTGACATCAGTGAACGCAGCGCGGCGAGTGTAAACAAGAAAAAGGTGGATGCGGAATGTCACACTTTCCAGGAGAAATGGACGAACGATTATTTCTTTGTGGAAGTAAAAGGCCAGTGTGCCTAGTTTGTGCGTAGTTGTAGTTGTAGACTAGTTTGTGCGGACGCGCTTGCGGTGATGAAAAATAATCTCAAGCGTCATTACTGCACGAAACATGCCGAACTGCACGAGCTGAAAGGACGAGTGCGTTTGGATAAAGTTAACGCTCTTTGGCGGAGTTTGGCCCAACAAGCAGCTCTCTGCAGAGCGGAACATACAAACATGTAAAGATAGATCGGTAGACCACCACACCAAGAACAGACTATTCCACCACTGCTGTGCAATTATCACTGCCATTTACAATACTCACTTTATTTTCTATCATCAACCACTTGGTACTTATATTATTTTTTATTCTAATTATTGCGTACTGCCACTTTACTTCATATGTTCTTTTGCTGTGACAAGATACATTTCCCCGTTGTGGGACTAATAAAGGATTTCTGATTTCTGATAAAACAGAAAGATACATGGATAAAAAAGTAGATTTTTTGCACAGCATAAAAGAAAAGTGAAATGAATGGGCTGTGTCTTAAAAACAATTGCAGAGGTTATGAGTTCAATAATTAGTACGGCCCTCGAAGGATGTTGTAAAAAATAAAAAGGCCCTTGGAAAAAGGTTCCCCACCCCTGCATGAGAGGAAAAGTCAGGTGATCACCAAAGTAAGATTCATCATCTGAGAGATACTGAAAATACTGTGAGATACCTGGGCTGAATATCTACAGTACACACACACACACACACACACACACACACACACACACAAACCCAATATACATCAGTCCTTTATGATGTTCAGGCCATTTTAGCACCAACTCAGCAATCTTCTGGACATTTGATATTATGGACTTGTCTCTTTTGTCGACAGTGACTTCAGCCTGAGATGGTCCAGAACTTATGGGAAATGGTGTTTGTTGAAGGTCGTTAAAAACAGAAATAGTAAATAATGATATTGAATCGTTGTAAACATGTTCCAAAGTTGGATGCTTTTGTTATTAGCTCTGTTACACATGTACACACGTACAAAATGGGCTTTTAAAGATTTTCTTACTTCTGGAACAGAAGCTGGAAGTGTTGGTGTGACTGCAGCCTTCTATACAGCCGGTGACAGCTGGTGACAGCTGATGAGCATGGTGTCATGCCCATGTGACTTGTTCAGCACTCATAGTATGCCATAGCAGCAAGACACACATTCACTGTGGTCAGCTGACCTGATTTTCCTCTACAAAAAACCCAAACTGTTCCAAATGTACTGGTTTTTTTTCTAACTTTAATATATATATTCTTAATTACAGTTTGAACTCAGTGTGTGTATGTGTGTGTGTGTGTGTGTGTGTGTGTGTGTGTGTGTGTGTGTGTGTGTGTGTGTGTGTGTGTGTGTGTGTGTGTGTGTGTGTGTGTGTGTGTGTGTGTGAGAATCTGACTCTCTGTAACAGTATGTGGTTGTATTATCTGCAGTGGGTGGACGTACAGTGCTGTCCCTTTGAAGAACTTGGAAGAACATTTTGTTTATAACAGTCCAAGTTCCTGCACACACACACACACACACACACACACACACACACATGCACAAACGCTCTTACAAGGCAGTATATCTTAATTTCCTCTGAGGGCCATAAGAATAAATATGAGTGTGTCCCTCGACCATTGTTTCTCTGATAAACTCAATTTACTGTTTTGATATGAATATAATGATAATCGTTACCCCACCCTAAAATGGCTAAAGATCCTCCAGATTCCTTTTCCCCCTAATTTCTTTAAATGAAATCAGTGATGTGCTTTAGGTAAATGTCATGGTTTAGTGCTGCGTCTCCTGGACATAAGTCAGTCAGATCCAGCAACAAGTAATTGACTGAAGATGTACTATCGTGTGTGTGTGTGTGTGTGTGCGTGTGTGTGTGTGTGTGTGCGTGTGCGTGTGCGTGTGCGTGTGTGTGTGTGTGTGTGTGAGCAGCAGCGACAAAGAGGCCCAGGGGGACGAGAACAGAAAACAAAAAGAAAAAGAGATTAACTTGTTTCTTATTGTTGGTGTGTTGACAAATGTATGTAGTAAGTATACAGGGCATATTAATGTTATGACGAAGACAGTAATTCATAGTCATGATATCACACGTCTTCTGTTGCACCTCTCCTGTATATCCTGTTTACTTTGCACTGTCTACTGATTTTATGTGTGTGTGTGTGTGTGTGTGTGTGTGTGTGTGTGTGTGTGCGTGTGCGTGCATGTGTGTGTGTGTGTGTGTGTGTGTGTAACAGTGCAGTCATGCTGCTGTATATCAGTGTAGCCTCTCTAATCTCCCCTCCAGCTTCACCACTGCTGCTTCTGGACAGCTTCACTTCCCACCACAATAACCAATCAGTATATTTATATTTATAACATAATATTAGTGCGGATACTTGTGTCGATATTTAGAATATAAAGTAGTAATGTTTTCATGATTATTATTTTTTCCGGTACATTCCTTAGTCCACTCATAACTGGTGCGTAATGTCAAAAAAGGCTGTTTGTCATTTATCAGACGCTCTCATCCGAGCGACTTACAGTGAACTAAGTACAGGGACAGTCCGTCGGGAGCCACTACACCACCACCAGCACGTTCTACAGTAATTGTCCCTGAAACATATACTACATACAATAAAAGCACTGTTAGAAATAGTTAGATGCTCTGCTTATTGTTTCCTACAATATATTTATCAGGCATAATCAAGACATGATTACATTCAAATCAAAAGCTCATGAATCATCATGCATCGTGTTTACAAGTAGTCGTTGAACAAAGTACCTTATAATGTTTCAGTATTGGGCCATTAAGGATTTAGTAAATGAAGGTGTCAGTGTTGACCCTAAGTGACCTAGCTGGCTCCAGCTCTGCTGGACTTCTTTAAGACTCGACCACACAGTTGTCCCATGCTCAGACTATTCAAGAAGTTAGTAGTTTTATAATCTACATCTCTATCTGGTGATTTGTGGACTACTGCATGACTTATTGAACATTATTCTATAAATGGAAAATATTGACATTTGGTGTCAGGCAACTTTAAGACTATTTAAAGTATAGTATATAGTATACACTTAGAATACACTTGACGAGTTGATTTCTTTGCAGCTGCAAATATGCCGGCTACATTAACATTTAATTTATATAACGCTTTTCAAGGTACACAAAGACGCTTAATAACAATCTACTCCCACTATAGACACAGGCAGGAAAAGTGTCCAGATTCCCTTATTTATCTCCCACCATCCTCCCCTTCTCACCCTCTCTCCTTATATCTACTGAAAGGCGACTCCCCCTCTCCCCTCCTCCCTCACTGACACTCTCTTATATTTGTATTTCCTACCTTGCACACACACACTCTGACATTCAAACACACTTTCTCCTAACAAGACACCACTTACTCTATCTGACACCACTAATTATCTTATTACCAAACAGTCTCATGCACACGTACACGCATACACACACCGTGTGTGTGTTGGGTCGATGGTTTTCCAATGAAGCGTTTCTTTGGGTTGGTGTTGGAGCGACTGGTGTTTATGTCTAAGAACCTCAAACTGAGTCAATGCCACAAACAGAAGAAGAAGCTCAGAACCAGGAAAACCAAACCATCGGTGAGTGAGGACTAAACAGCTTTGCTTTATTTTGAGTCAGATATATTTACAGTATATATATCACTAAAAGATTGGTTCTTGCATTAGTGAGGTTTTGTTTTCTTTTGTAGAAGTACTTTTACCAACACAATTGGTCAAATGAACATTACAGTGACATGCAGTGTATGCTAGGAAAGTGCAGTTTGTGTGGGAGTTTACTGTTGCTTAGTTCCAGGCTGGGTTTTAGTTCAGAGGCTCTATGCCCACCACTGTGCCATCTCACCACCATCCCCTAAAAGGAACACACTGTTAAATCCCCCTGGAGTAACTAATAAAATGAGCATTGATGTGGTTTTTGTAGACACACTAACAGGGAAGAGTAGGCTGTTTGTCCCTCTTGCCTACACAGATTCTCCCTCTCTCCCTCTGTGTGACTATCTCTTTCTCCCTCTCTAATGCCTAAAATAGCCAGAGTCAGTCCATTCGGCACCAGGGGCAATTTAGGAACCACAACCCAATCGGTCTCTGTGTCTACGTGTTTCTGTGAGTCCTGTTCACTGATAGACAGAAAGACGTCCTCATTGTGAGTCCATTATGTTCAAATGTACAATGTTCAGAACTAGAATGCACTGGTGACTTAAGTTTGTCATGATTAACAGAACGTTCTTAAATTGATATTTTATGATTTGTTCTGTGATGTATTCTTAATATCTATTATACATGCCTAGATATGGACACGTTCAGTCTTATTCTAGTTAGTTCCCTGCACATAATGAAATACCTACAGGATATGCTGGTAATGGTAGGCATCCAACGACAACATAAGGTTTGGTGCTTAAGTCTGGCCTGCTTTTGACCGATATACTCTGGTCTATCTTTGGAGGGTTTTCAGGTGATATACAGTATTGTAATCTATACTGTAGTGGCCTGTCCACAGTGGGTGTTAACAGCAGGTTGAGCTTCTAAAATGAATTAGGAGGAATGTAATGTATCAGCCTCAGTGTCCGTGTGCTGGTATTGTGCATGCTGACTCACTGTCATGACTTACTCTCCACTTGAACAGAACAGAGCCTTGTACACTTGTACTTCTCTTTATATGACAAGTCAAAATGTCTGCTTTGATAAAGGGTATATACATAGTTAATTTACACAAGTCATCATTTCACAAATATCAAATTGGATCAATTGTGTACAGATAGCGCTTCATAGTGGAGGTGCCCAATATCATTTATCAGCTTGTAGGCATCAATAGTTTGAAGTAGAAGAAGTAATTCATGTTTAACTCCTTTAATGATTGTTAACACTTGGAAATAGTATGGGAATAAATCAGGATACTGAAAAACAATAGATTTGTCATACATCTGCACAATGCAGCTCATTTATGTTACAAAAGGTGAAGGCTCTCATCCCAGACTCCTCCTGTCCACGTGTTGAAATGTCCTTGAGAAAGAACCCAAATCAGATGACGCAGGGATGACGCAGGCCAACTCAGACAAAAAGTCAATAGCATTTTCCATTGGATTTTGGATTATTGTGGAACATAAAATCTGTGGTGATTGTTATGTTCTGCAGGATAATCTTCACAAATAAACAACCTCTGTAGTCCCATTCACACACTTGTTAGCAACCGCCTTTTTTAAGACACGTAAAAGCTTCCAAATGGAGTTGGGTATTTACTGTCGTATTTAATGTTGTAGAACAAAACATTCAAATCTCTTAAGATTGCGTTTACCACAAACCTTATTTCAGGCATCTAACCAAAAACATATTCAAAAAACAAATTGACTTTTAGACTTGGGAACTGGAAGTTTGAAAATGCTAAGTCATTTCTGGGCTTTAGGACTCATTCCTGCAGCACTTTATTGCTCCCAATAATGAGGCCAGTGCCTTTCATGGGAGCTCTGCCACTATTGGTGTGGGTGTGGGTGTGTGTGTGGTGTGGGTGTGTGTGTGTGTGTGTGTGTGTGTGTGTGTGTGTGTGTGTGTGTGTGTGTGTGTGTGTGGCAAATGTCAAGTACTTTTGGTAAAGTTCTACGAGAATGCAGTCCAGTGAAATGAAGAACATCAGAGGGTGTCCAGCTCAGGTTTGACCCTTTTCATCTTGCTATTGTACTTCTGTTACAGAGAATACAACCACAGTAGGGGTCGTATGTTTTGATCGTCAAGTTGTGTTTGTGTTCCACGTACATAATGATCCAGCATCCCATTTAGTACTTCTAACAATTCCAGTTTAATTCATTTCAATTTTATGTGCCTGTTTCTCACACAGCTAAACTTTTCCCGCTGTTCTCCTACCACTGGCCCTCTATGATGGTGCCGGATATTAGAACATGTGCTGCATTTTCAGTGACTATTTTGGATAGCGTTTTTAGGGATTTATGTGTATCTTGTTGATATCTGCCTCAAAGGAGAAAAGCACTCTCAATGATTTGATTATATAAAACACCCTTTCATCTCTGCCAACAGTCCTTCAGTGTAACAAATGTGGTTTTCTACCATGTAAAGCAGAAACATTACAGCCCTCGTGAGGCCACGATTAGCCTACTTTAAATGATTTGTGGACTATTAAAACCCCTGCTGTGTCTGCAGGGTTTGCTTGTGAGTGTGTATGTATGTGTGTTTGTTTGTTTTTCTATGTGTATTTGTGTGTGTCTAATCCAAGCTTTAGAGAATGTGTCCATGCTGTCCGTGTCCGTCTGCATGCAAGCACAGATTATTACTTCACATGATCTGGGACAGGTGTATAGAATACTGTGGATTAGTGTACAGTGTATATTTTGAGTGTGTCTGCCTTTGAATGTGGACAGTGGACTGTGTGTGTGTGTGTGTGTGTGTGTGTGTGTGTGTGTGTGTGTGTGTGTGTGTGTGTGTGTGTGTGGAGGGAGAGAAAGAGAGAGAAAAAGCAACATAGAGATTAAAAGTGTATCTGTATCCGTGTGTGTGTGTGTGTGTGTGTGTGTGTGTGTGTGTGTTCCTATCCCAGATTACCCTAAATGTATCTTTTAACTGCCGACTGACTATCTGACATGACATGGAGTGGAGCAGTGACATTGGCAATGACATCACTGCCGATAACACAGGATGTCCTTTTCTGATTTCTATTTTAATCTTTTGCCTGCAGAATTTGGAGGATTTGATAACAAAAAATGATTTCAGAGGAGATCACTCCTGCCCAGCTGATACTTTGTAGTTATGTATTGCTTTTTCAGTTTGTCATGTTAAAAGGGATAAACCAAACTGAAAACTTCACAGTCATAATGTTGGCAATATTACACAATACTATACCGTATACGTCTGAACTAAACTAACTGAAGAGTTTAATAAACCTGATTTTGGAACCTCTCTGACTGATATGGAGAGATAAGATCAATAACATTTTTATTTTATTACTTTTAGTTAAACCTTTGTCCTAAGCCCAGAGGGAATTGTATGTGTGTGTCCGTGTGTATACAAGCAGTTATTGATGGGTAATTAAAGCGGTGATCAATGTGTTGTTCAGTCAGACGGATGTTGTTACAAACTGCTGGTATCAGCGTCTGTTGAACAAAGCGCTTCTTTTCTCTTCCCACAGATCTCAACGGCCTTCTTATCACTTGATAGTATGTAGTATCTTGATGACTTGAAGGATAATCAGATCAATATTCACATCTTCAGCTAAGGTTTCTATGTTGCTTTCCAGGCCAAGTTGCCTTAAACCTCCCGGGTGTCAGTGGGCTGGTCCTGATTGGACTTCATGCAGTTTCTGTTGGTCTATGTGGCTGTGCAGACACGCTGCATTCACAAACACTTTGTTTGTTAATGTACCTCAATGTATCTTCAGCTCTCTGCTGGTCTGTCTTTATGTGTTCATCTTGATTTTGCACTTTAATCTGTGATCATGTTGCTTCTTGTTACTGAGATTGGAACATGACTGAGTCCGTTATCATTGACAACATTGATTTATTGGTTAACCAATTGTTAGCAAAGCTTATTAGATAATCATATCTGATCCCAATCAGCAATCGGTGAAAAATACTTCATGCTCATTTTCCAGAAGTGCTAATGTGATAAACATTAAGACATTTTAAGACATTTGGTATTTTTGTTTCTATGGTTACAGGTGATCCTGACGGTTTACCTCAATGACACCCAGCAGATGCTAACTGAGGTCCCAGTTACTCCGGCAACCAGAGTGATTGACGTTGTTGAATACTGCAAAGAAGCCGGAGAGGGGGAGTGTCACCTGGCTGAGGTGTGGAATGGGCACGGTGAGTCCTTCCGAGAATTAAGAATTCAACTCATATGACTCTAATATAGTATTCAACACAGTTTGGGCCTCATGCAGCGTTGTATATTATTAGCATAGGTTGCGCCCTCTAAACACTATTTAAGAGTCGGTGTTGTGCCATGTGCAAATTCCTCTGGCACATGGCAGTAATTGGAGAGATTCCATTAAAACTGGCTGTAAAAAGAACTTCAGCAGCAGTGAAATTGAAGAACTGTAAACATGTAAAGTAAACAAGTAAACATGTGACTTTACAGAGAGTCAGTACTTGTGTTACAGGATTATATGATATTCATGCGTTTTTATGTTGCTCAAATTAAAAAGTTATGTTTCCTTGTGCTGATCAAACTATTTGTGAAATATGAAAAGAAGATGTTTTTTTCTTATCTTGGTAAGAGTACTCCCGACTACTCGTACAATTAAGTCAGACAACAGGTGAATCCCAGAAGTCAGTTGGTACGTAGTATATAAGTGGAGATGTTGTTCTTACATAACTTCCTGCATGAGGCCCACGTTGTATTTGTGTGGGAGTCGATATATCTACATATTCCTCATTGTTAGTTTGTAGAACATTGATACAGTGAAGCATGAACCCATCAATGTTCCTTTAACACAGTATGATGATAATAATTAATATGTTCTACATGCAGACATCTACATGCTCACACACAATACTCCACCATGTCCATTACTAATATGATTACTATGGACACTCTTTAACAGTCTTTTTGAGCATTAGAGTATTACATGATTATAATGACAGTGTGACTCGGTGCTTTGAAGCTGATTATAAACACAGTCAGAACCATATCACTGCTACACCTCGTGGAATCAATAGAGTGCTAAGTGTCTACTGTGTCCTGCATCCCTACGCAAACTTGAATAGACCAGTCCGTCACATGCAGACACTGAGAGCTACTGTGTCCATTAAAGCGTGGCCTACATTCGTTCAATCATAGCAATGCACACGACAACACAGTGTGTTTGTGTAGCTCTGTGGTGTGACTGAGAGGTCAGACAGGCTATAAATGGCTCTAATGCTACACTGTTTCTCAGAGGGTGACGCTGTGAAGCAGCACATAATAAATGGTGCTTTAAATTGTGTTGCTTGTGTGACGAGAGGCCATGCCTCAAGGCCACAAGTGACCTCACGACTGGTGTGTGTGTGTGGCCACTAAGCCATTGTCTACATGTGTGTGTGTGTTTTGTTAGTCGGGGTGGGAATCAAGATTCTTAGCTTCTGAAATTCTAACTCTATTTACAACTTGTTTTGTTCTACAAAAGAACTTAAATGTTTCTACTGGTGGACAGTAATCCTACACACAAGGTCAAAGTAGTGTCAATTATTAATCATTATTGTGGGACATACAAATTACATGTTATTTTGTGAACAATTTATTTTTGAAATTGGCAAATGTGTGAGAAAAGAAAGTCAACTAGCTTAAGCCTGGCATATAACACGCATAATATGTAGAATTCAAACTTGTTATTAAGTCACTAAGAATTGAGAAATACTATACTATATTTTATTTGTGCAAGTTTAGCATGAATAGTTGTTGCCTTTGTGTGTTTACATTATTGCAATCAGTTGAAATCACTTTTTCTAATATGGAATCTCCATAATCTTATACACACTTTACTCTGCATGCGTGCCATCATTTGCCACGCCACCTTTAATAGTGCACAGCTGACTGGAGGAGCTCCTGAAGTTAGTGTGGAATCGTCATAGCAAACACATTACACCTAATTGTTTGCTATGGATTGATGTATTTTGCTGGGAGAATATTGCTGCTGAATTTCTGAAAAGACTAGAATACAAAGACATTTCCTTCTTTTCAGATTCTCTGCTTTAATCATTTAAATGTTTAAATATTCACAGACATTTATAGATTATAGATATAGATAGAGTTATAGATAAAGAATATTCCAATACATTTTACAGTGTCAGACATAAATGTATTGTTTGTGAATACAGGTGGATCTACAATTTAGTTTAGTTTTTTTTTGCAGGGGTGGATTAAACCCTAATGAATAGTTCATTCATGAATGAATAATGAATCATTTGAAGATTGACTGACCTTCTGACAGGACAGTGCGACATAATGACAGAAACAGAGGAGACTCATTGAAATTTCAAATCAATGTCATCCAAAGCAGATCAAAATAGTTGAAAGATCATTCCATAAATTCACTTATAACTCAAATCATCTCGTAAAACACTTCTTGAATTTTAAGATGTGTTTTACAAGATAATATGATTTTAGCCATGATAAGTGAATGAATATAATCATCTAATTTATAAATCACAGCAAGGCTCAATCTAATAGCTTGGCTCACCTTTTGTCACCCTCTGTCTCCTCCAGAGCGTGTTCTCCCTCAGGAGGTGTTATTGTTGGATCTTCTCCAGCAGTGGGGAGCCAGGAGGCCAGAGGTCAGCTTCTACTTAAGACACTGCCCCTCCTGGACACAAGGTACATCAAAACAAACCCACAAACATACAAGCCGATTACACCCAAACATCTTATATAAGTATAATAGCTGACTGACAAGAACAGCTTTCAAATAGATTCATTTTCTTCCAATATTGATCATCATTAATTCACATGTAGAAGACACACACAGAACCAGTGGTGTGTGTGAGGTGTAGAGGTGAGTTCAGGGGCTCGGTCAGTAATTAGCCAGATAAGATGATTAGTGTTACATAACATGACCAGGGTAAACCAGACAGAGGGCATACAAAGGTTTGCTCTGCTGCAGAGATACAGTGTTCGATGATATTCTGCCAAAATAGCAGTTTCCCCCATTCATTAAAACCCCATTATTACCATATGCTTGAGCTATGTATTAATAACACTATTTTAGCCAGATTTGTTTAAACTTCACAGTCATAGTTTTCACATGTGTCTGTTTTGATTGATTACTCTAATATCTGAGCTTTAGTATATGTATCTGAACCTTTATTTAAATGCTACACCTGCTCTCATCTATCAAACCTTCTGTCGACGATGAACAGATTTTAGAGCAAATGTCTATCCCTGTCATTTCCCATCCAGTCACAGTTCATGTGCCAGCAGATCTGTACTAGGTTCAGGAGCAGCAGGGTGAGATCAGAGTCAGTTCATTTGCTGCTGTGGAGAGAAGAAACTGCTTTCCCCTGGACCCTCAGTTCCCCCTACAGCAGCAAACTGTCCTTGCAGTTTGCTGCCAACTTGTCTTTGGCTCTTCGCCTAATATCATAAAACAAACTTCTTAAACTAACTGGTCTCCATGGAGCAGAGCAGCACATTACCCTCATGTACTACTTCTCCCAGGCTAATAACGCTCTGCCCTCAGTGGCTCGTTGAAGGTGCCTGTGGCGAGTTTGCACCTCCCACACAAGGACACCACCTTCCTCTTCCGCTGCTCTCCGACCAAATAATCATCTCCGTAATGGAGAGGGGTACCTTTGTAATCGGATGCAACAGAGGTAATTCATCATAAGTGAATCCTGGCCCACCACAACTAATGATGCAATATTTCTTCCTGTTACATATATGACTCTTGAATATTAGCACGCTATTTTAACTGTCCTAGTGTAATAGATTCCCTTTTCAAATCTACAGGAATTAAATAAATTAAATTCAAGTGAATGTAAATTGTGTTTTAAATTCTGTATTGATTGGCAGATACTAATTCATCAGCTCAAGCACTGCACTGACTGCTCTATTGACTGGAGGTGAAACTTGGAGCTGGCTGGGATTAGCCCAGATTGAGCCTGTCTGGTTTTAGTGGAATTAAAACGAAAGAGGCTATTTATAGATTATACACAGAGAGAAAGGCAGAGCTAGGTATAGATAAGATGAGGGAGATTCCACTTGTTTCACTTTTTTTCTCTGATATGTTTTGGATCTTCTGTGGGAAACATATAGCAGTGCATATAAAGTCAAAGAAGTCAGTCTTATTGCAACACCTTGTCCTCTGTGTTTCAGGGCTATTATAGCTGGCAAGTTGCCAACAACGTCCTCTGTATCCTTAGCAGGAATACATTGATATGAAATATATAAAAATATATACGTACAATATGAACAATTCTAAAACGGTTGATTGGTTAGGGTTGTAAGTAACAATAAAGGCCAAGACTAAACAAGAATATTTCATGCTTAGATCCTTTTCATTGTTCATCTGTATGCAGGAAGTCCGCAGCCTTTGGAGCCGAGCTGGACCACAGAAGCAACAGAGAGTGCTAATGACAAGGTAGACACACACACAAACACACACACACACACACACACACACACACACATACACACACACACACACACACACACACACACGCGCACACACACACACACACACACACACACACACACACACACACACTGGAGCAGGGCTTGGTTGGGCTGAGGGAGCAGGACAGGCTGTGTTATGCATCTCTAAATAGCTCCACATCCAGGATCTGCTGTGCATTATGTGTACAAAGATCTCTACACTACAACTCATAATGATGTTGTTGAAGCTCCAGTTTCTCTCCAACACCTACAGAATACAACCAATGAAGTAAAGGCCTGTTCCTGAATTTATCCTTGCGTGATAAATGTGATAAATATACTCATATGTACAGTATATACAGTGCCTTTAGAGCATGAGAAAGACCACATTTACCAAATACTGTTGTATATCTAAACCTTCATATCAAGAATACCAGTATCTTTCAACCCTCAAAAAATTAATATTAATCAAAATCCCCAAAACTCAATACACAAGCACCTTAAAGCTGCACATACAACTAAAAAAAGAAAGGTTTTGGGAAATACATGCAATGAATGTACAGCAAGGTGATGGTGTTAGCTTAGGATAAAGGCCTAGCTCTGCCCAAAAACCTTCAAAACCACCCCTGTAAACAAACGTTTTCACACCTCCTTTTTTTGTATGGATGAAAACAACAAGATATAGCGTTTTAATTGATGAGCTTTTGAGGTACTTTAGACAGATCCGTGCTATTCCTTGTTTCCCATAATATTGAAACATTCCTTCCCCACACACACACACACACGCACACACACACACACACACACACACACACACACATGCACACACACACACACACACACACACACACACACACACACACACACACACACACACACACACACACACACACATACGTAAGTACATACTCTAAAAGTCTCTTAAATTACTTTTAATGAATGCAAGATTATCTAAATGTGAACTTTAGGGGGGCCAAACCTTTTCAGGAAGATTACTGGATATCAGAATTAACACACAGACATGAGAAACAACGCTTTGCATCAATGTGTGTTTATTAAAAAATTAATTATCAATCCAACTAGAAGAAATCAGATGATATATATTCTCAATATTGCAATTTTAGTGCTTTACAAAGTCTTGGAAACTGGAAAGTCATCAGTAGCATGCCCCACTTTGCCTTTTGTTATGTACATTTTTCATTCTTCATATTTAGAGAAAATCTTTTTACAAAAGCATGCTTAATAAGATGAGGCTCAATTTCACTTTTGTACAATTACTGACCTACACATCTCGCACCAACTGATCTATATCACTTCTTTATAGGAGAACTGTTTTCACGACAAGTTGAGCCTGTGCATTTCAAGCTCACTTGTGTACACTGACATACACTAGCCTGACTAATCGCCGCTAGCTAACCATGTTTTGTTTTGGTACCTTGCATTATTCTCTCCTCCCTACAAAATAATGAGTAATATGGTAAAAGCAGCAGCTGACCTCATGCTAGCAGCTTTTTATTTATCACTAACAGCTATTTTCAACCATGTTAGCTATTGTAATAAACCACAGACTAGACTGCTTTGTACATCTTGGTTAGGCCTCGGTTAACCAGTCACCCACCATGTTTGTGTGCGCGTGTCTGTGTTGGTCAGTCAGCCAGTGTGTGTGTGCATGTGTCGGTCAGTCAGTAAAGGTAGGATTAGCTTGGTCCCATGACATAACCAGGCTAAGAGGATTGTTAGCTAGCCAAGCAGCTCCTCCTCCTCATCCCTCTCCTCTTTCTCTCACCTCGCGCGCTCCTTCACATTCGTCTTGATGTATCCGTGTTTTGTTCGTCCTCTACCTTTAAACATTTGCTTCTAAGCAAAAACAAAGAGTTTGAGACAAGACAGGAGCGTGGGGGTGAGTTCTGGAAATGTGTTTCTATTCTGTGGGTGTATGTATGTATGCGTGTGTGTGGCTTAGTCTTTGTGAAGCTCAACAAATTGTGTGCGTTCCCGTTACACTTTCTACCCACCTTACACTCTTTTGCCTTCTTCTCACATCAGCTTGTCATACATAACAGAACAGTTAAAAAACTGCAAATATGAGTGTAGAGGTGACTTGGAAATGTGTTTTCGTGTGTGTTAATTAACATGTGCTTTTATGTCTTTTCCCTTTCAGTTTGTAAAAGTTGTTTGATTGACTTCCACAATCCAAACTACACACATACACACACACACACACACACGCACACATTGGCAGACAACCAGTTTGTCTATGTGTCAGGGCGGGACTGTTGGCAGTGTGTTTCTATGTGTGTGTTAGTGACACAAAATCAGAGCACAGTTTGTGTTTAGGTCGGTGTGGGGGCTTGAATGTTATTTTGTGTGTGTGTGTGTGTGTGTGTGCGTGTGTGTGTGTGTGTGTGTGTGTGTGTGTGTGTGTGTGTGAATGAGATCAGATGCATGAGTCCAAGTCAGGGTGTGACTCTCGGCTCTATATAATCATATCCAACAGCTCTCACTTACTCTCTCTCTCTCTCACACACACACACACACACTCACACACTCAGATGCTGTTCTTCCCAAATTTTGCAGCTACATTTATTTTTTATATTATTTAAACAACAGAAATTTGTATCCACCTGTTTGTTGTGTGTGTTTCCCTTTGCTCTGAGTGACAGCGGCCTGGGTTGGATTCCAGCCATGGAAACAGATTTAGTAAATAAATGATGACATACATGTGACTTCATCCACTGCACGTCCACTGAAGCCTCTGCTCAGCTGAAGACACACACAATTACTGCAGATTCAAATATTCTTCTACGTGCTTCTTACAGATCTGATGTCATCTTCCTCACATTAATACATGAAACATACAAAATGAGTTTTCTACATTGCTTTTCACCGTTTGAGCTTCGACTGGCGCTCTATTGATGACATCAACTTGTCTTCTTCTGCAATAATATAACGGTTTTCTGACTGGAGAATTGGCTCCACCTTCTCCTTATCTCTATGAACCAACTCCTAATAACTGCATTAATGATATTGGATGGAATATCCATTCAATCACATTTTCTTTTGCCAATTTTCACGAAATCTGGAAGAAATGTACTGTACATTTGGATGGAAACCTGGCTTGGGTTTCTTAATTCTCTTAATGTGTGCACAGTAAACATCAGAAGTGTCAATTTCCATACATGTGCCAGGTAGCTAGCTAGGGCTGACACATACAGTAAAAATAGCTTTGAAAACGTGCCACATACATATTTACTTTACTTACTCACTTTAGCCTCAGCTATACAGCACTTTGTGTTTACCATGCTGACAGACTACACTGAGATGATAACTATGGTCAATATATTATTATTACATGTTAGTATAGTCACTGTAAGCATGGTAACATTTGCATTTTGCTAACATCCCTAAGCAAACTTGTAAAACTAGTTTTATGATGACCAAGTAATTATGAAGAAAACTAAAAAGACATCTTTACTGTTATATTATGGAATCATTTTATTTAGCATGCAATGTACGGCCCAACACCAAAACAGCAGTCCTATCCCAACACTCCCTCCTTCCCCTCTCCCGATTCATATAAACCTCGCTCTAACCTCAGAACGGCCACAGAGACACACGTGCACACGCTCAGTCAAGTCTCTTGATCCAACTGTGTGTAACCTTACCCCATCCAGCTCTGTGTGAGAGCACTGCTGAGGTATATATTAAGAAGTTGTGTGTGTGTGTGTGTGTGTGTGTGTGTGTGTGTGTGTGTGTGTGTGTGTGTGTTCATGTGCTCTTGACAAAACACACGTGTCAGGAGTTGTGTTGATGTAGATAAAGATGAATATTTCCACCTTATGTCATCACTACCACTACCTACTATCAATGGGTTCGGGGGCTTCAGCAGGTTTGAATCACTCCAGATGTATATTATTCATACATCCAGAACATAGAATTTAAAACATACTTGTATTTTAGAAGGCATTTATTGTTGAATCAATTTATTTGGGAATTTTGTAGAAATGGAGGAAATATTTAGGAGTTTTTGAAAGACATGTTCTCTATTTTCATATTTCTTAATATCATATTCTGTAGTTGTAGGGAAGTCCCTCTTCGGATGAAAAGTGGGTGGTATTGTGTTGGATTACCTAAATCCAGCTGGCCGTCCTGTTTTTTTTCCTAAATCCGGCCGAGGGTCTTCACTGCTTTGCCCTAAGACACTGGCATAACACATGGCTGTTGATGGACAAGCTGTCAGTCGTGGGGGTTCGAAGATGTGACCTTTCCATAAATCGGTTCTGATAACAGAGTTTCTCGTTTGGTTCGGTCCAGGCTGCAGGAATGTCTGAAGTTTGTTATTGTAGATTAGGAGGAATATTTTTACTGAAGGCGTACAGCAGATGGGAAAGGGATTGGCTTCATCACTGGAGGGACGTATGATCAGAACAACGTGTGTGTGTGTTTGTGTGTGTGTGTGTGTGTGTTAGTGTGTGTGTTAGTGTGTGTGTGTGTGTGTGTGTGTGTGTGTGTGTGTGTGTGTGTGTGTGTGTGTGCCTAGTATTTATGTGCATAACTATGGGAACATACACACTGTTGGGAAATGAAATACTCACACACTAAGAAAGTCACATTTCCCCATGTGCTTCAGATTATAACCTTGATCGCAGCATAATGTGAAACTGCTGCAAAGACAGAATATGTGAGCAGCTGCAACATTCAATAGTTGTGGTGACCGTTACAATGTACACTTTTGTTGCACAAGTATAATTCAATATTAACAGCACTAAATAGAACTTGTTATGCAACAGTTGACATGTTGTCCTGCATGTTACTCGGTGTTCATCCTGAGTTAACCCTCACAGTAGGTTTCTACATGCTGAATGCATCAGTCCCACTAAGAAACATAGAAAAGCAGTGAAGAGACTTTTTGTGTCACATGCTCTGTTCAGGCCACACAGAGATGGTGCAACATGAAAGCCTGCAAGCAGCTCGACCAGCCAGAGCCTAAAGTAACCCAGCTTCTTTGTTCTTTGTATTTATGTAATAATATTAGTTTTTAAGTCTGTGAGATATGATATTTTAAGGAACACACATGCACATTTGTCACAACTCTGCCTGCGTCTAGAAAACATACTTACAGTATGTCCATTATTGGATATGTCCTGTGGTTCCAGGAAGCAATTGGGCGCCTCAGATATCTATATAATAACCTTATTTCTTATTGATTTTTTTTCTAAATAAACGCTAATAATTGACAGTAACTGTGTGGGGCTATTAGAACTGATATTTGTGAATTGGACTGATTTTTCCAACAAGATAGAAAGGGCCTAATGTCTGCAGTTTAGGAGCACTGAGAAGCTATTTGCTTGGCAGCGCAGTGAGGGGAGCATTTCATCCATTGCAGTTTCTTTGAGAATTACACAATTTATTTTTGTCTTATTTGTGCAGGTTTAACGCCTTCTAAAGCCATTCAATCCTTTTGTGAATATGCCCCTGTCAGTGCCCTGTTTATGTCCTCATCTTTGTCGATCTCTATGCTAACAGATCAGAGTAAGAGCTGATTCACTTGACATTGAATCAAAGAAAACTGACTATGTAGCCTAAATTATCACAAGCTGTCCAAAGTCATTTATATCTGCCACATTTCAGGGGGAAACTGTCCGATCCAGCAACACTGAGCTCCACCAATATCAAGTAGTGTTTCCCATTTCAGATGTAATCCTAACCTGCAATAAATTGAGCCATTAAGAGGAAATGTTTAGGTCAGTTGAAGACATATGATCCAACTCCAGATGTTAAACCATTAGATTAATGCTATGTTGTGAGTTAACAGCCAAACAATTACAGGGATGTTTTCAGAAGTGAATTAAGTGAAAGAAGTGAAAGAAGGCTTCCTGAAAACAATAGTGTAACAAATCCAATAGTGTACCAAACTATTATCAGACTTGTGAAAATGCAATGTGCAAAGTTCAGCCTGATCAACATTAATAACAATGTTTTTTTCCATTTAAAGAGCTGCCAAATTTCTCAAGATACTTGCAAAGCCATTCCAATGGTTTTAATGAGTTTTATTTCTATTTTCAGTTTCAGCCTTTAAAACCTACTGAATATGAATGAAAATGTATTTCAATATACCACCACAACTAAAACGTTATGTTTAATTATTAAAACATGTCACTTTTAATTGTCCACCGTGCAATGTTTGCAACCGACACACACAAAGGACACACACAAAGCCCTCTCACACCCACTGATGCCTGCACCCAGAACAGCAGCACTGGCAAAAATTCCAGTCTGCTTTCATGACTGGATGTGTGTGTCTGTGTGTGTGTGTCTGTGTGTCTGTGTGTTATCTGAGTGAGACAGATGTGTGTCTGTTTCAAAGAGTGAAAGAGAAAATGTGTGACGCAGCAGATAAGTCACATGTCACTGTGTGTGTGTGTGTGTGTGTGTGTGTGGGTGTGGGTGTGTGGGGGTGTGTTGCAGAGAGCAAGACAGAGAAAAAGAGGAGGACAATATGACGCAGCAGGAGTCAGCTGTTATTCTAGTGTGTGTGCACATGCATGTTCTGTCCACACGTGTATGTCGCTGGACGCATCCGGCGGGAATGTGTGTCACGAGATCGCCACGCTCGCTGCCATTGCCGTTAATCTGCCGGCATCACCGCCATCATCTTCCTCATAACACACATCTGGAACAGGAGGCAGAGGTTGATGGAGAGCAGCTAGTAACCCATCAGGCTGTGGTGCAGTGATTTCCCTTCTGAGAGAAAGTGGGAGAAAGAAAGAGGGAGGTGTGGGGGGGGGGGGGGGAGAGAGAGAGAGAACGGGATGTCTCTGCAGCAAAAAGCCAGCTGCAGATGGATGACAAGGATTGAGAGAAAAAGAGATGAAGGAATGCAGATATATAGTAGAAAGAGATTGGGGTTAAGAAGGACAGAGAAGGTGTGGAAGAAGGAGGGGTGGAGGAGGATACAGAAACAAGATGTGAGGTGTAAGAAGAGAAAGATAGAAGGATAGAGAACATGAGGGAGTAATACAAAAGGGATTGAGTTATGACTTTCCCTCTCTTTTTATACCGGTTTATAGGTTGTTTGTTTACTGTAGTAATTGAATGCAATGTAACATTAGTGGGCTTCACACGTCATATGAGAACGCACCAATGCTGGAGAGAGTTTGCATGAGAGAGGAAGAGCTGAGGTGGGTGGAGGGAGGGAGCGAGAGAGAGAGAGAGACAGAGAGAGAGGAGCAGTGTCGTAAATCACAGCACATCACCGGGCGGACGAGAGGGAAAGTTGTGATAAGGATCGCTCTCGCTCCAAGCTTCTCCCTGTCAAGCCTCTGGCAACATTTTTCTATCTGAAACCATAAAGGTTGGCTGTTTCTCTGAGCGGCTGTGAGGATGGAGTGGAATGAGGTGGATCTGGTGCAGGAATTTACTGTTGAAGGACAATGCAGCAAAATTAAAGTCCGCTCCTGCAGGATCACATGGGACAGCCTGCAGGTAAATACAGCACGGCGGGACGCTGATTGAAAATGCATGTTAATGTCAGCCGGGGCACTCTCAGCAGCGCAGTCTGCAGGCTGTTGTAAAGGTGTTAAGCAGAATTCATGACACCGTTGTTAACTTTTCTGTAGCTAGAGGATGCATGTCATCATTAGAAAGATTAGGAAGCACCCAGAGTCACACTACTGACACACTTGGTACTGACAAGTGATCTTTAGTCCAATCAATAACAATCTTTCAGATTAAGGCTTTTAAACCAAGCAAATCGGAGATTGCTGAGGGTTACAATGCAAATGAGGATATTTTGCTTTTCAAAATCACATATAGCCTTTTAGGGTTTCAGATTGATGACCAAGCCTTTTTCAGGCTGCCTGTAAAAGGTAGTTTTGAAAGCTCCAAGAATCAAGGATTTGTTACTAGTTGGAGTCAGAAGCTCAGGTTTAGTGGAGGCTTCTTCAATATTCTGTTTACTCACCTTTTAATACATCTTTATAAAGCATGTATGGAAGCAAAAAGGCCATAAAGATTTTAATCTGGCAAGACACTGAATACCTAGATGTGAAATGTAGTCACTACCTAATATTTATTAAAATACAACAAACACAGGACTTCCTCCCAGGAGACATCTTCACCTGTGTTACAGATACTTGACAAATTCCATTTTTGAAAAAGAAAGTTTGAAATTGCAAAACTTCAAATGAGCCTACCTCCCAGAAATTGTAAGCGGGGGGGGGGGGGGGGGGGGATTCCTTCCACATAAATTCAAATATATGGTTTTCAAAGTAAAATATTTCAACGCTATAAATTCAGTTAACTTGGTTAATTTTCACGATTTTGTTTGTTTTTAGCTGCCTATAAATTCAATGGCAACATGGCCTTTCTTTGCTTCCATACCAGTACATCTACAATTGATATTGTAGACTGAAATAAATGGTATAATGATAGATGTTGAAGGAAAACACATGGACTGAATGAATTCTCTGAAACTGAGTTCCGCTACATTGCATTTAAGGTTGTCATTGCCTTCTAATGATCACTCTCAGGAGTTCATGTTGTCTTATCTATCTATTAACCGCTGTATCACTTCTCACAAAGATGACATGATAACGCTGATGTTAAAATCGTGGTGTCCTTTAAGGTGAAACCAGAGTGCATTAGCAGATCAGTTTGTATCTGCAGAGTCTTCATAATGCATATGAAAGTGAGAATCTGCAGAATCCCACAGGTCAGCAAATAGCTAATGACATGTGGCACCACTGACTGGAAAACCAGTGTAATGTGCATAATGTCATCGTCTAAAACATGATGTAGTCTGCGTAATGTTGGAAATACAATGTGCCTGCATTATGTTTTAAAGAATGAAATAAGTCAGCCTGGAGGCAAAGATGCTGTCTATCGCACAGTGTGGCTATCAGTGTCGTTAATCACTGATACTGATATTTAGCATAGCGCTAATGCTGCCAGAGTTAGAGTTCCACTCTCTGTGTCGTGAAATGGCCTCTGTGTCGTAATTTGTGTCACTAATTTCATATCTAAGAATTGCGATAACCCTCAGGGCTCAGTCTAGGGTAATGGAGTTCTTCATCAGCTTCTTCCTGAGTCATGGCCTTAAAGACTCCAGTCAGATATGTGAAGACTTTTTTGAACATATACCTAAATTGACTGAAGCCTAACTACCTAAATAAAGTCCACACGATGTTGTTCAAGCCTTTAAACCTTCAGGCCTGGACCCCGTATATCCCAATAAATACAGGCCTCTACAAACATCTCCAGCTTCCACCTCCAACGGATGTTTCAGAGCAATGCTAAACAACAGGCAGTTAAAGTAACTATCCAAGTTAAGCAAGATTATGATGAAAGCTCTGTTCACCCAAAAAACCCAACAACATTTGGAAAGTTTTACCTTTAGTACAAAATGAAGCATTTTGACAAGTCGTGTAACTGGGACATTTCTTTTAGATAAAGAAGATTGTTTTGTTTTTTAAATGTACTTTCTCAATGCATCACATATTAAATTACAATGTATTGCTACTTGCTTATTTAAAACTTATTGACTTTGGAGTTCCTCAGGGTTTCACTTAAGGCCCCTTCATGTTGCTATTTACATTCTTAACACTTGACCACATTACATGTAAAGAAGATACACATTGACTGACTGACTATGCATCAACATCAAAAACTAGACTTATTTAAACTTAAAACGTTTTAATACACATTCATGTACCGGTATATACAGTATCCTGTAGTTCATGGACTTTTTTATCCTGCCATCCATATTATTATTTATTTATATAGTTTTAATGCTTAAAGCAAGAGAATATTATAAAATGTTCAGTAAAACTGACATTAGCTATTAGTCAAAATCTAATTTATTTATATAGCCCAATATAACAAATGACACATTTGTCTCAGTGTGCTTTACAGACTGTACAGGTTATGACACCCTCTGTCCTTAGACCCTCGCATCGCACAAGGAAAAACTTCCTAAAAGAAACCCCATAATTAAAGGGGGAGAAACCTCAGGGAGAGCAACTGAGGAGGGATCCCTCTCCCAGGACGGACAGACTGTAATAGATGTCGTGTGTACAGGATAAACAACATAGTACAAATACAACATGATGTTATTAAATATGAAAAAGATGGATCCCGGAGGATAACAAAAAAGCTTCCCGGTGCCTCCAAAAAAATGTATTAACGGGGGCGTCAGGCAGGACCACTCACATAATGACTCATAAAATGAAAGATACTTATACTCTAGGTGCCATTCATTAATCAGAGTTACTCTGGGCTGAGACACAAATGAAACTGTACACCTCTTTGAGGTCATTTGGCGATGCAGTAGTATGTTTTAATCCCAGGTAGAAACTACATTTCCGCAGTTCTGGTCCCAGGCATGTTTAAGTAGGTCTGGAATGTAATACATTAATATATTATGCAATCAGCTATACTGATAATGTTACATCACACTGAGTCATTTGCACACACTGTATGTGCTGATGGTCAAAGATCTGCTTGGTAAAGCAAGGCTTGATATAACACAATAGAATATTACGGAAGTTATTATTTGCAGTGAGCGTAATAAACCCGATGCTGGTATCTGACGCACATAATTCACGCTCATTATGTCAAACTTTGAGGAAGTGTCGACATATCGCAGCCCTACTTGCCATGTAACTGACAATCGAGAAGTTTTACAGTTGGATTTTTGAACAGATGCATAAAGTGACTGCCGTATTGTTCTAAGTTTGTTTTGCCCTGTAACTGTCAAAGTCTGTTCTTTTGGACTAACCAGTCTTTAATCACGGCCATAGCCCATACCATGTTCCCTCTAGTGTTTACGTCATGCCCGTCTTTTTCGTCGGTAGCAGCGGTCTGCTATAAAGAAATAACAGACCGTAGAATGCTGTCATTGACCAATTAGACTGGAGTATTCAACAAAGCCGTGTAATAATACAGCTTTATTTGATGCAGTATATGGTCATATAACATGCTTTATAGGTGTTGTAACTAGTCACAGTCTACAAGGAAGCTGTTTTCCATTGGACAACAAGTGGAAGCAGCCAGTGTTAATCAATCAAATACCAAATCAAATTTAGAAACTTTAAAATATGAACTGATGACTTCATAGAGGAGAGTCATTTGTGTCACTTTTCCTGCATTATCTTCACTGCATACTGAAAATGAATGTAACAGACCTGATGCAGTGTGTGTGTGTGAGCATACACAATAGCAGGATGTGACAGGGCAGATACCTTCCGCTGTACTTAGTACAATCATAGAAATGTTTGTTCTGAAGGACATCAGCACACAGACACAGCTGCATAACAAAGTGTTCTGATGTGCGCCCGGTTGGATAAAACTCTCCTCTCAGGTAAAATACGGGACATATCATCAGTGTGATTAGATTTTTTTCCAGCTGATGTTGATGTCTGTGCCATAGCCCTGAAATGACCATAGCGATTTCCCCCTAAACCAATACTATAATTCTGTCACTCTGCCAAGGCCACCAGCTGCGAGACTAATAACATTTCTGTAGCACACTGAAGGTGCTCCATGACCTAAAGTGTGAGGTGATATGTGTGTGCAGCTGTGCGCTGTAGTCCAGCATTTATCTCCTGTCACTGTTTGGGTTTTTCATGAAAACAGGGATACACAAGCTTTTTTCGATAGATATACTGTATTTATAATATATATATGTAACGTTTGTGTTTGTGTGTGTAGGTTCCCCGTGTGGAGCTGACCCTCTCTGAGCTGCAGGAAATGGCCACAAGACAACAGCAACAAATAGAGGCTCAGCAACAGATGTTGGTCGCCAAGGTAACTTGTGCTTGCACACACACACATGCAAACACACACACACACACACACAAATACAAACACAAACACACGCACATACAGAGCTGTTAGATTGCCTGTCAGTTAATGTAAGGTTATGTACATTAGAGTCTTTCTGAAAAGGTCGGCTTTGAGGCCCCAGGAGCTATGGCCTTGAAGGAACTTGTGCGTGCGTGCCTGCGTACGTGCGTGTGTGCGTGTGTGCGTGCGTGCGTGCGTGCGTGCGTGTGTGTGTGTGTGACAGATCAAGGCTCATACGTCTTTGTTGAAAACAGGACATATGATCCAGGTCAGGGTTTAAGGTCTGACCAATAGAAAACCATTCAGCTCTAGGTTTGTGTGTGTGTGTGTGTGTGTGTGTGTGTGTGTGTGTGTGTGTGTGTGTGTGTGTGTGTGTGTGTGTGTGTGTTTGTGTGTGTGTGTGTGTGTGTGTGAGAGAGACACACAGATCATGGCCATTCCCACATTAGGAAGTGACCTTTGAGTTGACAGGAAATGAGGTCATTAGGGAGCTGCTGGGAAGTTGAAGCTGAATTATACTCCAGGAAAGACTCAAAAGGACAAGCCAAAAAAAATTGATGTTTAAGTGTCTTCTTGGTCTAAAAATAATAAAAATGCTTTCAGCGGGGAACTGGGATATTTGATTTGGCCAATTTGGGTTTCTCAAGGCCAACTGTGGTACTATTTTTCTTTTTATTTGGCAATGTTTTTCTGATATTCAGCATTTTTAAAAGCAGCAATTGTCCCTCTAAATGGCAGCTATTAAGTCTTTCCTTCCAGTGTGTAAGTGTTCAAGCATTTCCTTGTGTTACTGAATGGAAAGGTCTCCCAGCTGCCCTGTAGAGGCACTTTCTATCCTTGTAACATTTATATAGTTGATTGATGACTTCCAAAACCCAGCTACTGTACTGGCACCTACCACATGCACTTTTACTCCTTCACTGTCTATGGAATGAAACAAGCTACCCTTATATAACGGGTTATCAGTGTGTGTGTGTGTGTGTGTGTGTGTGTGTGTGTGTGTGTGTGTGTGCTTCCAGTGAATTACGGAAGGCTTCTTGCCAACATTCCATCTCCCTCTTCCTCTGAGTGTGTGTGTGTGTGTGTGTGTGTTGAGAGAGACACACAGGTCAGCTGTACTACGTGCCAGCACAACACAGAGAGAGGTGCAAACTGCCTCAGTCAGCATCACACATGACAGGCCTCCCTCCCTCTGTCTGTCTGTCTGTCTGTCTGTCTGTCTGTCTGTTCCTCCTCTGTTGGCTATTTGCTTTATAATGTGTGTACAGATATGTGCATGCAAAATGAATATATATATATTTTAAAATATTATGTTTTTAGAATTGACATGAAGTATGACATTTTTCTCATTAGTTGTGCGAAAGGCCCTGCACGACCACACAGGTGTTTTCAATTACTGGCTAATTAGCCCTCTGGTCAGGTTGAAGGTGGGAGGAGCTATGATGGGATGTCTCCTTCTATGTGAACTAATAGCCATTTAAAGGTGGAAATTGACTTTTCATAACAGGAAAAGCACAAGTGACACAAATCAAAAGTTGTCCCAGTGAGCCAGCATGTACTACACCAGGAGCTCCCCTAAATAAAATGCATTATTGTCATGTGATTATTAATATTATCCGTTATAACTACTATAGTTTTCCTACTATCACAAGCTATGTGCTGTGAAAAGAGCTTGATTGTCCTGCCCTCTGGTGCAACAATTAAGTGAAAGTAACTTAAAAATAATGAAAGTGAGGGAACTATTAATGAATCAGTCTGTACAGGTCTCCTACATACTTAATCTGTATGAACGATATCTCCTGTCCTGTTTTTCTTCCAGGAGCAGAGACTGAAATATCTTCACCAGGGAGGCAGATCTCACCAGGGACAGACACAGGTGGGGTCCATGTGTCTGTCTGTAAAACAAGTTCTAAAGGGCAGCAGAACATAAACGTTGTACATTATATATGCTGTAGCGTGGTCAGTCATGACACTCTTTAGCAGGCTTACCCAGAAGTTAGCTCCACCAAGCCTTATAGGTTAAAGCCCCATTGTTAAATGCTGTTAAGTGAATGTTTATGAGTTGGTTATAGGAAGGTAACTTTAAAATGTTTATTCAACTCAAGTGTATTATTTATTTGTGTCACATTAAAAGCTGAGTACAAAGGAGATGGATATCTAAGCTTGTGTCTTTGCTCCTGTTTAGTCTGAAGCTGAGAAGCTGCAGCGGCTGAAGGAGCGAGTGGAGACACAGGAAGCCAAGCTGAAGAAGATCCGAGCCATGAGAGGACAAGTCGACTACAGCAAACTGATCAATGGAAACCTCTGTAAGCCTCCACACTCTGTAGACACTATGGGTTACAGGCGCTGCAGTTTATCACTACATATTGATAGTATAATAGTGAATATTATGAGGGGGGCCGGTGTACAACTGTGGCTGAAAATACACTTTTCAAAATGAGCATTTGAACTTAAATGTGTTGGTCACTGGATCCTTTCTAAAAGTAATAATATGACATATATATAATATAACATTGCAATATGTGATATGGACCACACATCTTTGGATCTTACTCTTATTTTGTTGTAGATGCTTGCAGGCATGAAAACATAGAGACAAACCTAAATAGACTTAATTAGTATAGACAATGGCAGTGATATAAAAGTGTAATTTGTACTGTCCTGGTGTGTGTGTCCAGCTGCAGAGATTGACCATGTTAGCAGCCTGTTCCAGGAGAAGCAGGCCGAACTGCAGTCTGCTGTGGTCCGAGTCGACCAGGTAATGTTGTTTGTCACTGAGGTCAACCGTCAAAATCAAGCAAAACTGAGTTAAAGTCGGGTGTGTTGTTAAGTTCTCTCTCAATGGTTTTACCAGTTGAGCCAGCAGCTGGAGGATTTGAGGAGAGGACGCCTTCAGCTCCACTCTGCTGCTCCAGCTCAGGGGGCACACACCGGGTCCCAGGGGGCACACACTGGCCAGAAAGGCTCACCTCTGTCTGGTCCTGCAGCCCTGGAACTGAGGAAACTCTACCAGGAGCTGCAGGTGAAATTCACCATCTCATAATCTTTCAGCATTAGAAAGCATTAATGCAAAATTAACAAATTCAAGTTCTTTTGGTCAGAAATAGTTTTCACAAAATTAAGTTTATACTTCTTATGCTGTGCATTTCAGGCTCGTAACCGTCATAACCTAGAGCAGAGCAGCAAGTTGGCCCAGAACAAGGAGCTGCTGAACAAGAGGAACACCCAGGTGACGGTGATGGATCAACGCATCGGAGACCTGAGAGAACGACTGCATAAGAAGAGAGCAGAAGTACAACGGACATTGTCTTTTCTTTACAACTAATCATTGAAATGCACATCAGTTGCATTTCTTTTGACAGTTGGTTTAAAGTCAGCTTGACAGTTGCTGTAGGTCTTATTCTGTCTCTCTCTGCACCTCTCCAGTTGAGTCGTATGAATGGAGGAGGCCTGTCCTCGCCTCAGACCTCTTCCCACCCAGGCGCTGGAGTGTCAGGGCGAGTAGCGGCTGTCTGCCCCTACATCCAGGTTCCAGCGGAAGGAAGACAGGAGGCGGGGTACCCCCTGCCAGCTGACCCACCGGCCAAACCCAACCCGCTCAGCCACATCCGCTCCCTCTCAGGTTGGTAGAATTACATTTTGTGTTTTTGTTTGATATTTTAAGGCACTGTACAAGACTTGGATCAGCTACTTTGTCGTGTTTGACTTCAGAGTGTCCTATATTTCTGTCTTGGCTCTAACTTGCTATCTATTTCCTTTTCCTGTCTGTTGGCTCCTTTTTTCCCTCTTCCCTTATCTGTTGTTGTTGTTATCTTAAATGTGATGTTTTGATGTTGTTGGGTTTTTTGTTTTGTCACTTGTTGTTGTGGTGCTTGCTTGTCGTCACTGTTCCTGTTCCTGTTGTGTGATGTCATCGTGATGATGTTCATGTTGTTTCGGTGGTTGTTACTGTCGTGGTTGGTTTTGTTACTGTCTTTCGTGGTGGGTGTGGCCATGCAGAGGAGGACAGAAGTGGCATCAGGAAGCCTCCCAGCCAATGGAAAGTGTCAGATTTAGACATCGTTCTGTCAGAGCCCACTGAGACGTGGGAGGGACCTGGGTCCCCTCAGGGGGGCCACAGTAACAACAGTGAGTCCCTACAAGGCGTTAGAGAAAATGACTCACCACTAGCTCCATTAGTGATAGATTAGCACCACCTGCTTCCTCACAACTTCATCTAAACCCTAAGGTGTAGTGGGTCTGTTGATAGTGTTTCCTGCATGATTCCAACGCAAGTATGTTTTTTTGAGCCTTAATCCAAAGGCGGACATGTTCTTAGTTCGAGTCCTGGGCTGAAAAAATCGAAGGGTGAATTTAAACCAAGAATGCTGTGGAGTGTATTTGTCTAACTATACAGAACAGATGGTTAGGAGAACATAATTGAATGAGCTACAGAAAATGACCTCAAAATGTAAGGGTCATGTGTATGGGACACAGACATGACATCGGATAGCCAGTAGCTGCTCGTAGTTAGGAAGCACAGCATAAGAAAATAAACTGAGGAAACCACAGTCTGGACTGAGGTGAATTTGAACTGTATCATCTTATTTCCAGTCCTTGTGCTAAGCTAAGCTAGCCGTCATGTAGCGGAATGTTCATATTACTGAACAGACATTGTAGGAATTGGTATCAATCTTCTCTCTCAACTACTTTTGGAAAGAAAGTGAACTGTGAAGTGTATTTCCAAAATTGGGAACTATTCCTTTTAATGTAGTACATTATTGAGTCGAGTTAATAATCACTCTAGTTTAATTTATTAATGTCAACATCCATCCACATAGCTAGTCAGCTTTGTCAACATAACATCACCTTGCATCATTAATCACTGACTGCAGTATGCAAACACTTGCGTATAGTAATATATCAGTACACCCAGGCTGGAAGTAGCAAAACATTTCTACTCACTTAGCTTAACTACTGAAGTGCCATGAACCAGTACTGATACAAATTCCATTGTGCTCTTGAATGCCAAAGCAAATGCCACAGATCTATTTATTGCCCCAGCTTATGTAACATGGAAAACACATAGTTGTAAATCATGTCAACAGACTTAACAGATGACAAAAAACATGAATGAAAGGAAGTCTGAGGTACGCTTGTAGCTACAGTATATACAGGGCAGTGTGTGTGTGTGTGTGTGTGTGTGTGTGTGTGTGTGTGTGTGTGTGTGTGTGCGTGTGTGTGTGTGCGTGTGTCTGCGTGTGTGTGTGTGTGTGTGTATGCGTGTGTGTGTGTGTCTGCGTGTGTGCGTGTGCGTGTGAGTGTCTGTGCGTGTGTGTGTGTCTGCGTGTGTGTGTGTGTGTGTCTGCGTGTGTGTCTGTGTGTGTCTGCGCGTGTGTCTCTGTGTGTGTGTCTGTGTGTGTGTCTGCGTGTGTGTCTCTGTGTGTGTGTGTGTGTGTGTGTGTGTGTGTGTGTGTGTCTCTGTGCGTGTGTGTCTCTGTGCATGTGTGTGTGTGTTTGTGTGTGTGTGTGTGTGTGTGTGTGTGTGTGTGTGAGTGTGTGTGTGTGTGTGTGTGTGTGTGTGTGTGTGTGTGTGAGTAAGATAAGAAGAGATTTTAAGTGGGGCAGCTGTTGTTGCTGTCATCAGAGAGAGATTAAGGCTCTCTAACAAATGTTATCCCTGAATATCTGTTATACTGTATGAATGCTAATACAGTATAAGCTTAGCAGTCTACAGTGTTCTTAGAGGAAACAAAACAGCAAGACATTTTATGCATTTCCATTAGCATTATAATAGAAGTGAATCATTTATTTATTCATTTTAAAGGATTGAGAGACATGGTTTCATATTCCACTGACCTAAGCTGCATGCTGTGGTGGAGCCAGGAGCCAGGTTTTCTGAAACTAAAGCTCTCTTTTTGAATGTCCTATGAGGACACTTAGGGCCTTTTCACACCTGAATGTTACATTGTATACATTTTATCCAGTTGGTTTTGGTTCACATTGCAATTGTGCGAGCGCACTAAAGAACTCTACATGACATAGCTGCGTCCCGTCTTTATCACCTAGGTGAGCTGTGTCTCCCTATACTTGACATTGATTGGTTTGTAGACGGGCATGTGTCTGACGTCGGCGGGCAGGTAGCCTTCTATTACAGTTTATATGAATGGAGAAAAAGGAATGAACAGATACATTTTATTAAAGCTCTAATAATATAATTATAGCATAACTATCTGCAGCTCCTTTGTTATCTGCTGCCGGAGGTGATTTTCAGGTAGCGCTGCTCTCCTGTCCTTTTGTGTCCTCTCTCTCAAGAAAATAATTGAAAAGTGTAAAACTCTTTGGTCCAAAACATCCCAAAAAATGTTTTCACACTAGAAACAAACTGAACTGTTTGACTGTTTGGACCGTGATCTGGGGGATGTTGGATCATACCTGTAAATTTGGTTCAAATTACACTGAAAAGTTTGAACGTCTGGACCAAACCAGTGGGTGTGAAAGGGCCCTGAGTTAATGACTAATAGCGAATTCTTTAAAAATCCTGATGCTTTTGTTTGAGAGAAAAATATTTTCAATCAGCTTGATTGATTACAGTACGCAATATTAAACATGGTATTGGTTAATCTTTAAATATTAATTGATTTTGTAGGAATTTTGAGAAATATACTTAATCGCCTTCTTGCCGAAAGTTGGATGACAAGATCGAATCTACTCTTATGTGTGTATGCTAAATGCTGTACGCTACAGCAAGCAGCCAATAAGCTTAGCTTAACTTGTATACCTGTGTGTAAAAAACAACAATTTGCCATTTCACAGGGACTATGTGATGAATTATTTATTGACAGTGTTGAGCTAATTCCTGGAATCTTGTCTTGTTAATTAGTAATCTTTAGGTGGTGCTGATAGGAGTTATTTTCTTACCTTTGGACAGAGCCAGGCTAGCTCCTTCCCTCATTCTAGTCCTTATGATAAGCTAAGCTAACCAGCTCCTGGAGTATCAGAATCAGAATCAGTACAGATACTTTTAACTCTGTTGATGAGCTGAACCCGAGCCACCCTTTGTCTTTTGCATCAAGGCGTATTGTGATGGTGCCAGTGCTGTACGGGCTACTGTCTTTCCTCTACAACACTGAGTAACTGCCTCTAATCTGGGCCCTCAGGCAGATGACCAAGTCTCCGCCTCTCACAGACTGTTTGTGTCTTGTCGTGACCATTTTCTTCCTGAGGTCAGCAGGTTACAGCAACAGTCAACATGTTGCACAGCACAGTTTACTGAGTCCAGAACTCCCAGGTTCAATAGTTAATCAGTATTAATCTGGTATGTGACGGGGCTGTACCACAGAGAGCTAGGCCAAGTGGTTAGGTAACATCTTAAAATGATACTGTACTTTGACAGTGGAATTTTAATGTCCCACAATAGACTTTTTCAATTACGTCGTAAGGTCTGTCCGCATGCAGCATGCTGACGTTAGCGTTTAGCTCAAAGCACCGCTTTGCCAAAGTACAGTCTCACAGAGCTGCTAGCGTTGCTGTTGACTCTTTGTCTTGCTAAAACATCTTTTTAGCATGCTCACCCACAGACATACTAGATATTAAGCATTTAAAGTGCCAAAATCTTCAGATTAATAAAGGTAGCACTAGTATGTTAATATTATTATTTTTTATTGAAACTAAACAGCTGCAAGCTAAGATTTACAAGGCTGCTTCCTTTCAGCTAGGCTTTAGTTTATATGGAAGTCATCTGAGGTTAAACTGCCTTGAAACTGTAAAGCATTAACTACGGTAGGTCTCCAAATTAACTGAACTCCAGGATTGTCACTAGTAAATAGGTAAGATTTAGTGAAGGTTTAGCTTTTCTTAGTTATGTAACAGCACCTCTGTGGAGACAGAGGCTGGGTTAAACTGCTACCTTTCATAGCTTGCAGGCTTCGTTTGCTAAGAGCTAAGGATTTTGTCACAGTCAGCAGTCAGGCAGCAGCTTTTTGTGATTTGGGGTTTGAGATTGCACTCACTGAGTTTTCCTCCATTTGAACCAACAACTCTTCTGGTAAAAATAGCAGAGCAGAACCCCCTCGTAAATGTTATGACTGCAATTGCCTGTTACCATGAATGTTTGTTTAATTATCAGATACATACGTTACCATGACAACAACTACCGTACACTACCCATACATTTGCAACCAAGCTCATGATCAGAGATACTTTAGTCCCATTGCCACTTACAGGATGTAAATCATATGTTTGCAGTGGAGAATACACTGTAATCATCAATTTAAACATGCAGAGTAGTTGTTAAGCAATTTAGCAATTGTCATGTTGCATTACAGTATTTGCTATGTTGAGACAAAACAATTAAAAGCTATAGTATAGTTAAAAATAACTTGATGACTTGGAGTTTGTTACAAATATATCATAGTTGTTATGTGGTACTAAATGATGGTGCTTGTTGTTCTTGGACTAAACTATATGTATTTATAACAATATGTTTTTATTTTAGTCATTTGTTTTGCCTTATATATTTGTATTGTGTCAATGGAGGGACACACTGTAAATGGCAGCTAGTGTTTAAGCTACAATTTAGCGTCCATTTAGCTTCCAACTTCTTCTCTGTGTAACATATGAGCTTATTACCTTCATATCAACATTTCTCCTATTTATATATCTCACCTTTCACCTACTTTAACCTTTTTTAACATTCATGGCACTTTTTCCTTTATGTTTGTGTCTGTCTATCCTCTTCCTCTACTTAATTGCCTCCTTAACCTTTGTCCCTTTTCTCAACACTTGCTCTCTCTCTGTTTAGCTAATGAAGCGTCATGGCCGAGCATCAGTAAGAGTGTGTCAGATTGGAGGACCAACAGTCCAGAACAGGTAATGTACTGTTCTACACAAGATATGGGGAGATAATAGTAAAAGTTATCATAAAAGTAGTCAATCTCATTCTCAGGCTTTAGAAAAATATTTTTCAAACTCTCTCGCTCTCTCTTCATATCAATGTCCCCCTCTTACCAGCTTTCCTCTGGTTATGGCACCTACCCCAGTGCCACCCACCAGGCAGCCGGGCATCACTGTAGCACAAGCTCCTTGCCCCGTTCTGCCCCCGGTACACTGGGCTGGCCCCGATCCAGTGCAAATGCCCCCTCGTCCGCCTCTTCATCATCTTCCTCTTCACAACAAATACAGCATCGAATCTCCGTCCCTCCAAATTCAAGCCAAGGTAAATAAGAGTAACTTAAAGGGTAACTTAGGTATTTTTCAACCGTAGTGCCTGGTGCTACCGTAAGGGCTCGAGACATTTGTGGTGTCGTGACATCCCTCGCGTCCACTGACAGTGCTTGTTTTTGAAGCTGACAGGCTCATATTAATAACATATGTGTTTCTTTACCTTTCATTTGGATTACATGGGGGATTTTTTGGGAAACTGAAGGATGAACTCTGCAAATAATATATTTCTGTCATGGAGATGTATGTGTAGCATTTGGAAATTAAATGTTTTCCTGTCTCTACTGTCAGGCTCCACCTCCCAACCATCTCCCTTGTCCCCACAAACAGAGCGAACAGATCCCCCTCCAGCAGTGGCTGTACGTCCCTACGTCCCGGACCACCCCTCCAGGCCCCAGTCCCCCAGGAAGGGCCCCGCCACCATGAACAGCAGCTCCATCTACAGCATGTACCTCCAGCAGCCTCAGGCCAAAAACTATGGATCTCTCACTAATAGGACTACTGTCAAAGCAGGTCATTTAACAATAGATTACAATACATTTTACAGATTGAGCCACATATAACAATAGTGTATGTTTACTGTTGATACAATGTCCACAATGGAAAATCCATCTAAGCACTATCTGTCCCATTTCCTCTCTCTCTATAGTCTATGGTAAACCCATCCTCCCCACCTCCTCCACCTCTCCGTCCCCTGTCCCTTTTCTCCAGGGAGGAGGCGTAAGAGCAGGAGGAGAGGATGTTACAGACAAAGAAGGAGGGAAAGGAGGAGGAGAGAGTAGTGATGGGCAAATCCTCCCACCACCCACTGTGGACAACATCCCTCGTCCTCTCAGTCCCACTAAACTCACCCCAGTTGGTAGGTACCAGATAATAAATATGCTGTAGCCGATCATTGTGCTGCCATACTTTTGGTTCCATGTGATATCGTAGATTTTGCATTTTGAATTGAGCATAAATCTGTGACAAATGTCTATTAAGTTTTGATACTCTCTGCGTTTGCATTATTTTTTAATTGAATCTTTTTTAAATCAAGATATAATTTGAATGACATTTGCAAAACAAAAGACAAAGCCTAATAAAGCAACGCAAGGAAGACAAAAAACAGTGAATACAGTTATCCAAATATTGTTAGGGAACAAGAAAACAAGGAGATGTTAGTTTAGGTGTTTGTACTAAATTTGAGAAATAAATCTTCTGTGCCAACTAAGTGATGGTTTGGGACATGGGGATCAGATTGATAGCAACATTTCAATAAACAAATACCAGAAGAAGAAATGTGTAGTTGTAAACATTACAGAATGCCACCTCTGCCCTCCACAGCCCACTCCCAGCTACGTTACCAGAGTGATGCTGACCTGGAGGTTCTCCGCCGACGCCTCAGCAATGCTCCACGGCCCCTAAAGAAACGGAGCTCAATTACAGAACCTGAGGGCCCACAGGGGCCCAACATCCAAAAACTACTATACCAGAGGTCTGTGCTATTACAAAGGTGCTGGATTAAAATGATACAATTACGGATAATGTCCCGAATATACTGAGAAAATACATGTTTTTGTCAAGGAACTACATCAGGGGTGGCCAACCAGTCAGAGGTTAAGAGCCAAAAATGTTACTATGTTACTGCAAAGAGCCACATCATACACACAGTCACAGTCACAGTCAAATCTGGCTTGTATTCCGTTGTGGTCATTCGAAGCAATTCTTTCACGTGTCAGAACAGATCGATACTTTGATTGCACGTGCTTCATGGTAGAAAACACCGACTCACAGACGTGTGTTGACCCAAACATTGATAGTAGCTTGAGTGCAGCCCGTTCGACATTGGGATATTTTTTCCATTGGCAGTTTTCCAGAACTCAAGTGTCCCTTCCCTCAGAGCAGGTTTCAGTCGGTCTTCCTCAGAAAGTTCAATCATCTCCAACTGGGCCACCGCCTCGTCCGTGACTAGCGCATACCTGTATACCCTCCCGTTTTCCCCGGGATTATCCCGTATTTTTAACCTTTCAGAATAAAAAATATAGGCCTAATTAAAAAAAGTGTAAAGTGTAAAAGTGTCCTCCGGTAGAGCAGATGGCAGTATTATGTTTAACTTTAGCTGAAAAACGTTATCTGCCAGTAAACACAGAGACGAAGAAGAAAACAGGAACAATAACACAGAGGAAGACGAAAAGAGATGGATGAGAGTCACAGTGAACGGGAGATAGATGGAGACGCAGTTGTACCTGCCAAACAAGTTAAAACTTTATGCAAGTAACTAGACAAATGGGAGGAGACCTTCCCTTATTTATTAAAAGCAGAGTCGGTAGCTCAACCGGTAGCACAAGCGTCCCATATACAAAGGCTTAGTATATTGCCTTCCCACAGCGGCCACTGGTTCAAGTCCGACCTGTGGCATTTGCTGTATATCGTTCCCTCTCTCTCCCCCTTTCACAACCTGCATGGTTCTATCATAAAGGCATGAAAGCCCAAAAATATAACTTAAAAAAAAAAAAAGTAGAGTCGGCTAAACTCATGCTTTTTGTAAAGTCTGCCATTCAGATGTTAGCATCGCACACGGCGGAATAAGCGATGTTTGCCAGCATGAAAAATCGTCCAAGCACGAGGCACAAAAACATCCACTGTCAATGACTTCATGTGTGACAAGAACTGTGTCGGAGGCAGACCAAGTGACCAGAGCTAAGGGAAAGATGTCGATGCTTTGCGCTAAAAACAATGTAGCCTTCAGCTTCTGCGATGATTTCAGTCGCAGTGTAGCGACATGTTTCCCGACTCTGCCATCGCAAGGAAGTCCTCGTCGGGGGAAACAAAAGCCACACAACTCATCAATCATCAAATAAATTGATGATAACTCATCAAATAAAATACATAAATCTTATAAACATGTCTGTACAAGTAATACATACTTTAAATAAACATGTATTTCCTGAATATATACCCGTCCCTTATGTGTTTACATTTACATTGGTGGCTGAGAGCTGTTCAAATATGGGCGGAGTAGATCATGGAACCGGGTCACAAAGTTTTCGTGCAGGGTTTCAACCAATGTTGCATTTCGGCTTGTCCGCTTGCTTTTAGCATAGAGGGAAAATGTGCTAATTCTCCCTTTTGAAGAAGTGTCTTAAACAGTTTCAGTTCGTTAACACACGCAAATACACTTTGCACTAGGTCAGGCAGCATTTGTATATGAATATGAACTCTCCCACTCTAATAAAACGTCCTTTGTTGGTCTTCATATTTTCGCTTAGCTGTGCATTTTTTCCCTGCCATTTTAGGATCGAACTCAGATGGTCAGATAGTGTTTACTCAGCGATAGGTTTTTCCCCCCTCGAAGGTGATTGGTTCACTACATCGCAGACATTTTTGTGATTGGCTCTTGGGCCACATCAAAATTAGACGCACTGTCATGCTCTCATACTGACAGCACACATACACACACTCACAAATAAAATTCGATATGAACTGAAGAGCCGCATGAAACTGGGCAAAGAGCCGCATGCGGCTCGAGAGCCGCGGGTTGGCCAACCCTGAACTACATTGATTCACTTTGCAAGGTTTGTTACAATGGTTGTAATTTGTAGTAGTGCTATACTGTACTGTACCCCACCATTAAAACATTCAATTTTTATGAAAGTGATATGAAACAGAAACTTAATGTTGCAATAGCTGATTTCTGTTGTGGATTGCAGGTTCAACACGTTGGCGGGAGGCATGGAAGGAGGCTCAGGTAAGACACTGATATGATGATGTGGCCTTGCCTCAGGACAGTTTAGTTGGATTCAGTTGGTCTATGTAGCATTTTTCATTGATCTTAATGTTTTTGACGATGCTTACATCAGCCGTTTCACTCTAAATTCCAGGTAATACTTTCTACCAGCCTGACTGCCTTTTGGGTGAAGTGGACAACATCCATTCAGCTAATGGGAACGTAGAACCTGGTGACAAGCAAGTCAGTACGGCTATCGTGGAGGGAGAAGTTCAAAACCTGAATTCGGGGTCCCATCGCTTGTCCCCTCCTTCTGTTGCCATTGAAACACCCAAAGAGACGACAGCAAAAGCAGAAACTACCAATAATGTGCCTCCACCGACCCAAAGCAGCCCAGCCCCTTCAGCTGATAGGCCAGAGGACCAGAACAATAACAACAAGAGAGGCTCTAGTCCTGCACACAGTTCTGTAGGCCACGCCTCCCCTTCAACATCACCTCCTGCACCGCCTTCACTGCCTAAGGTACGCATAGATTGTAGGTACACACATTAAAGCTACGGTTTCTGTATGCTAAAATGGAGACTAATAATACTTGTGCCCTACACATTTGAACACTGCAAGTATTCTGTTATTCTGTGCTTTGTATTATGTTACCAATAACCTAAACACAAATAACTGTTCTCTGTAAAAGCTAATGTGTCAAATTAGGCAGTATCTACTTACTTAGCAATTCGTATTCTGCACTGTCAACTATTTTTCTTGTTCTCCCTGTGTGCTGCAGGTGAAGAGAACCAACCTGAAGAAGCCGTCATCAGAGCGAACAGGTCATGGTCTGAGAGTGAAGTTTAACCCTCTAGCTCTGCTGCTGGACGCATCCTTAGAGGGAGAGTTTGACCTGGTGCAGAGGATTATATATGAGGTAACACAATGTTGTTACAGTATTTGTATTATATTACAGTCTCATATTTCAAATTTGGAATGCTTATTAACTGTCTGCGAAGTTCAAAGTCTAATTGAGGCAAGTGTATTTGTACTGCTCAATATTACGGTGAGTCAAAGGGCTTTACAAGCGTACATTAGTAGTGCTTCCAAACTCAACTTGTACTTTGGAAGAAAAGAAGGAAAACTACTTTCCAAAAATCCTATGGAGACACTTCTAGAGATCCACTCTCAGACATCTGGGACACATTGTTTCTATCAAGATCTTTAAAGCTAGGGTGGGTAATGTATTTAGGAATATGTTTTTGTTTTATTTGTTGAAATACTCTTTACATTCCGACAGCAATCAATAAATCAAAAGTTGCAGGACTGTAATAAGTCTGTCCAATAATTTCAATCACTCCAAATGAAATGATTGGACAGCTGACCTGCCTTTCTACCTTCCTGCCTGCATCTTTTGAAGCTAGTGCTGCTAGCCATTTTCATTGGAAAAGAGTTGGCAACATTGGGCTGGGTTTTTCGGTTGGATAATTTTTTTAATCTTCTTCAATGTTATTTACCTAAGTTTTAACACAAATGTAATGAATCTAAAAAGATAAGTCAAGTATCAGGTTTTCACACATTCAGGTCCAAGGGGCAAGGAGGTGTAGGGAATAGAGCAAAGAGTCATACAATGGGGCAGCTCGGAGGATGCGTAGCATGGAAGGCAGGGAAGACAGCTTAACAGGTGGGGGAAGGAGCAGTTTGAAGATGGTTGGTGGGTCAGCTCTTTCAAACAACCAGGAGGACAACTTGGACTCCTGGAACCGCTGAGGGGATCGTTAGGTTTGATGGCAACGTAGAACAGATTGTCGTCTGCGTAGAAGTGGGATTTATGCCATCGCTGCAAACTAGGTCACAGAACAGTAGCACATACATGGTGAAAGGTATTGGAATGAATACCAAGCCTTGAGGGACACCATACCCTACTGTGTGGAGAGACTAATTGTTATCATCAAGCAAGACAAATTGTGACCTGTCTCTTACAAAACAACATCGGGAGTGCTATTTTCTTTACAGTTTTTAAGATGATCCAGTTAAATATTATGGTTAATAGTATTATATGATGGTATTAGGTCAAAGAAAATTTTAATTTAGGTTGACTCAACTACTGCCCTAACTACTACTTTGATTTGGCCATTTTCAGCACTGTGGTGTGGTCTAAACCCTGACCCAAAGTATCAATAAGAGAATGCAGCACTAAGTCAGCTATGGAGATTGGTCTGAAGCAGGGGTCACCAACCTTTTTGATACCGAGAGCTACTTCAAGGGTGCTGAATAATACGAAGGGCTACTTGTTTGATACAAACTTCCTGAATAACATAGTTGCACGGTTCACCTTTAATGATAATATTATCATTATTAATAATAATCAGAATAAATATAATAAAGGAAACAGATATATTTAAACATGCAACATTATTTATTTATGTTCTCAATCAGTTCAACATTTGAAAGTCAGAGTTATCACATCTCTGATATTTTTGTAAATATCTTTGACAGTTTTGAATGAGCACATTTGAAGCATTTTGTTCAAAATTACACCAGTTATATTTTAGCACAAAGTATCACTTCTGTAAAACAATCTTCAGATCATATCCTGTTTGTACAAACACTAACTTTGTAACATCAGAGAGTGGAGATCACATCGGAACCTTTCTTCTCGTCTTAGAACACTGTTTTCAATAACATCATTGCACCTTTCAAGACCTCTCCGTCCGAAAAGGCTTTCTTGTACATTATTCAAAATGTGCAGCTCTAAATAAAGCTCCCGGTGCTTTCTGTGACTTGTTCACCGGCCTGGTGAAAAGAGATGCTGCTGCCCAAAGCTGCCTTTAACTCTCGGCTTAGTTGGTTAGTTAGCATTGCAGCTTTGTGACACGTACCGAAGTGTCTCCACAATGTGCCGCTTTGCCGTCGCCCCGCAAATGAGACATACACACTTTTCTTTCACTGTTGTAAAAAATAATTCTTCCTCTCAATCATTGTGAAAATAGTTTGTTTTCTTTCGCTTTTCTGCCATGTTTAGCTTAAAAAACGCACCTCGCGCCCCATCGTAGCTGCTCCCGCTAGCTTGTCTCAGCGAAAAGGGAAATGGAGCTTGCTCAGGGTTAGAGTTCATATATACATAAAACTTTTTTTTTTTCAATATTGTCATTTTAAAATAAAGAATAATTCAAGTGTTATTGATTTTTTTTTTAAACAGCAAAACAATTAAATACAGATTTTAGACGGAGCTTCATGGTGACTAGTGCTATTTTTAGAACATGCTCTGAGGGCGACTCACTGGTCCCTGCCGGCGACCAAGTGCCCGCGGGCACCGCGTTGGCTACCCCTGGTCTGAAGCCACAGAAGATTTCTAGAATAAGTGAGTGTAATATCACAAGATAATCTTCAAAGTGTGGGCTGTCTGTCAAATAAAGTGGACACATCCAATTTGGTTACATTTGTTTGGCTTATTCGAATCTATTGTTCTGCACTTAAAGGATTTCACCTATTTGAAGCTATTGTACTTGCAAGATTCTTCAGAGAACAGCGTCAGTTAAATGAACTGTAATGGAATGCTTCTAAAATGTGCTTTTGATACATTTCTGCGTTTAATGAAAAAAACCCATTTCCTTATGCAATAGAAGATATTTGTACAAGCCAACTGTGCACCCACACAACAGATTGCCTTAAGAGATAACTAGAATATTTTTCAATACCTTTATGACAGCACTTATTAATTATAATATCTTTGATCCTCAGTAGCTCTGTCAGGGGAGATGTGGTCTCAGTTGTCAGGTGGGGAAAGTTATTGTTGAAGACTCACTCACACTTTGTATCACAGAGGTTTTTTTCCCAGAGCTCCCGAGAACAAAGCCTCACATCTTTAAAGGCAAACCCCATCTATCCCTGACATCTTTCACTTGGAGACTGGACAAAAGTGCTTACTGACTCGTCAAACTCTAGCTGATACTCTGAAGGAAACATGCAGATGCTTCACATCCAACAAGCTCAGTTTGACGTGGTCATACCTCGAGGCAGTAACACCCAACAGCTCAACAACTTCCAAGCTGTTCAAAAAACGTTGCATTATCCCCAGTTTTGCAGTGAATTCAGCCATTTGACAGGAGTTTTAAGTGAAAGGTTTCTCATGGCTGATACCAATACGGATATGTTTGTGATTCTTCCATTGTTGCTGTGGATAGCCAATCAATCTATCAGTCTCATATCTCTATGTATATTTTCTCATTATCTTTGTTTTAAGGTGGAAAATCCCAGTATGCCTAACGACGAAGGCATAACTCCTCTTCATAATGCTGTCTGCGCCGGCCATCACCATATTGTGAAGTTCTTGCTGGACTTTGGAGTCAATGTAAACGCGGCTGACAGTGACGGATGGTCAGTACCTTCAGCCAGTCATTCAATCATGTAATAGTCCAGACTATTAATAGAACAGTGGCTGCTGAAGAGCCTAGAGGGTGTTTGGGTAATGAACACGCTCTGTGGCAGTGATACTGGAGCTCAGCTCAGAGGCAACAATGACACAGATAATTGCATTTCTAAATTCATTTTTGACTCCGTTGCCTTAGCAGTATTGAAGGAAGAGATTTCAAAGTCTAATGAGGATCCGCAATCAGAAGCTACTTGATTTAATTACCGATGCATGTGACTGAATTCATGTTTAGTTAATGTCAGCCTGTTTCATGATGACACTAATTGTGTTTTCAATATTTGATTGAAGTTTATTACTGGAACATCTTTTCTCTTTCTTGAATGAAGCTAGCAGGGACATTTTGGAGTCTGTTTTAAAAGCATATTTGAATGTTGTGCCTCCCAGGACTCCTCTGCACTGTGCAGCTTCATGTAACAGCGTCCACCTCTGTAAGATGCTGGTGGAGTCGGGGGCTGCCATTTTCGCCACAACAATTAGCGACGTGGAAACAGCGGCAGACAAATGTGAAGAAATGGAGGAGGGCTATACACAGTGTTCTCAGTTCCTCTATGGTAGGTACAGACAGACACATAGTGAGCCATCAAAAGTAAACTCAATAAAGTCTACTCCACAGGGGAAGAGACATTTTACTGAAAGCAACACAATCCAAGTCGTTGTTTAACACTGGATACTCCATATCTCTCCCAGGTGTCCAAGAAAAGTTGGGTGTGATGAACAAAGGCTTGGTCTACACTCTCTGGGACTACACGGGCCAACAAGCCGATGAGCTCTCCTTCAGCGAGGGTGACGCCCTCACCGTGCTGCGTCGTCGTGACGACACTGAGACAGAGTGGTGGTGGTCACGGCTTAACGACCGCGAGGGATACATACCCAGAAACCTTTTGGGGGTGAGAGAACACTATGACATTACAGCATGCATAAATGCGTGCACACATAGAGTGTTGTCTACTTTAATGACCGCCACAAAAGTTGGACAGGGGACAAGTTTTGGCAAAATCCAAAGCTTGAGAGACTTGCTGTGACTAGTTATGGTTGCAAAGCAATAACTGCACAATCATTTTTTGAGAGGAGGGGGTTAGCGAACAGTCGGCAAAGTAATCCTGTAAGTAGTTCCAATCAAAAAAAAGAACATTTCAGTATGCAATAAACATAGTGATCAGCTCTGTAATTATGTCACAATAAAGTAAGTAAAATAAGTTATTAAATCAAATAAATCTGGAAAACATATATAAAATGAGAATACATTGAAGTTGATTTCAGAAAAATATCCAAAAAAATTCTGTACACATTTATTTATAAATTTAGTTGACAGATCAAACTTGGGCCCAGGAATTAATTTCCAGATGATCATTATTTTTGAGCCATAGTTATACAACTAGTAACTAACATCATATAATCCTAAATTCAAAAAAGGAATGTTAACCAGACGACTAATGTATTTTATTGCATTGGCTTTAACACAGGGTAAGATAATTGTGCATTATTAGACAGGGCTTGTGCTTTAGTGCACAGTAGCATTCAAGCCTCAGGCAGGGCAGTGTGTACACACTCATGCCCAGAACTCAATTATTGTACCAGTAAAGCTGAACTATATATATATAAAACTGTCCATCACATTGCCTTTACAGCTGCAACTATAATGTATTACATGCAGTGTAAAAAATAACTAAATGTAAGATCTGTACATTTGCAGAAACAAGTACATGTGAAGTTTAAATGTCCACTTAAAACCAACGCTCATTTAGTGAGTAACCTGTGATTCTTTATCCCCACAGTGTCTTCAGGTCTGCCTTCATGATGTTCCGGCACCTTGAGAACAATGTTAACATGATGTAATGACCATGCCCTCTCTTTCTCTCTTGCTCCCTCTCCAGCTGTATCCAAGGATCAAACCCAGACAACGCTCACTGGCGTAAAGCCCAGATCAGGAGCCACGTGCACACGCTTGCACAGGGAGCATGCACACAGAGAAGAAGAGGAGCAGCAGCAGCATGTGGGCGGAAGCATTAGCCGAGGAAGAAAGAACAAAGGTAGTCAGAAGCAGAAACAAAGAAACAAAGATAGAGCTCATAGCTCTGATGAAGCAACTTTTTTCTGTTTGTTTGGACGTGATGCTGGAACCACAGAGCCACTTTATGGTAGATCCATAATATATTTTCACTCAGTTGCTGCAGATAAAGGAAATTGCCTGAATTTTATTTTGATCAACAGTAGCTTGGCAACTTCACACGAGTTCAGCCGCATGAGAGAAGCTGAATAGGAAAAAAAAAAAAGAAATATCCATAATTTGGATGCAGCTCTGAGTTCTTCCAGCTCAGAACATGAGCTAGGATTTAAAAGGCTGTATCTGACACTCATCCAAATAATCGATCTTTGAATGCAACTTTATTTTTGTATGGTGTTAATGAAAAACACCCAGATGGATCTTTATGAAGCCAAGCTCAACAACTGCACAGCAATGCACATAGTTTGTTGTCTGAAAACACTTTTGCACTGTGTGGTGAGAAGATTTGAATGCAGTACATTTACAGGCTGGATCAGGTAAAAGTATGTGTGAGAAGTGAAGCTGGAGACAGGAAGTGAGAGGAGAGAACAGAGAGTGTGTGAAAGGAAGTCAGGGTTTTGTCAGGTTGTAGATGGAGCAGCTATTAGCAGTGTTAGTCAGGGAAATGTTGGAAGTGCAACCACAAGACTAACAAAACAGAATCCAGCAAGCTTATGATGCATGGTGGCTGAGGTCCACATCAACCCACACAAGCAACAGATGTTGACAATATAATGTTATGGCATGGTAAAAAAAAGCACCGAAAAAACTTTAGTTTGAACTGATATCAGAAGAATATTTGAATTCTGATTCCACAAAATAATAAAAGAAGCATCTGTGAATAATTACAGACGTCTCAACCTTTTACTATTCTGTATTTATGTTGACTCAGCACTGATGCATGATTTCATATGAACATCTGTTCAACTGCAAAATGGTTGCTGCTGGTAAGAGAGGAGGAAAAGAGAAGGACATAAGGAAACCAAGAATGTGAGAAATGTGTTTGTGAAATATAAATGATTTTGTGAAACCAAAGCAGCCACAACATGGGAAGGAGGAGGTGACACTATTTTACTCATTAGAATAACGCTTCTGTCAGTTTTTATCCAATAACATACAATACCTTGTGCAGAGTAGGGCCGGGCACATATTGGTCCTCATACTGGGGCAATACTGATACCAGACTCAAACGCTAACAATATGATAAAGCTGTGTGTCCATCTACCGGAAGATCAGTGGCATATTTGTTTTAAACATGAGTTTAGAAGGTTGAAAATACAATTGTATGCATATTCCATGGGTAACTGCTGAAGTGTGAGATCAACCTTACTTTCTCACTTATTTTATTTTATTTGTTTTCATATTTACATATTTCAGTAGTTGTATAAAATGTATTATGCCCCTGATTTGTTGGTTTATTTAAACAATTGTTTTTTCTATTGCTATTATTGTTATTATTAGACACACTACTCTGGTTTCTTTGTGTCACTGCTGCCACCCAGTGTACAGAAAGGTTCTGACACAGAGCGTCATTTCCTTTAACATGCTGTGTAAAATATGAGGCAATAAGTTAAGTGATGTTTGATGCGAGAATGGCACATTGGTGTGAAGAGTGTGAACCATTACTTTGTGTATATGCAACCTGTAACTACAACATGTACAATAATAATAAAGAAATTATAATCCCTGCAGAGAATCAACGCTTTGACTGATTTACTCAAGATTGTGTGTAGGTGTGTGATAAAAACATGAAAAGAAATATCACACACACACACACACACACACACACAAACACACATCCAAGCCTTGGTAATAAACTGTGGACTTTAGAGTTCACAGGCCACTCAAGTGTCTGCACCAACAGAAGTTCTCTTCATATGTAAGTTTATTTCCATTTAAATTCCAAGAATTGTCACACTTTACCATTTGTGTTTTTGACTGAGTTTGTTTTGCAACATTCCGTATTTTCAAGAGCTAACACATGTTGACATGCTGGTACAATTTGACTTAAAATACAAGCAAGTGTCAAATTACCACATAAAAGATTATACGGAGAGAACAGACAACCAAGTTGGTGGAACAACAACATATAGGTCTGGAGGTTTAGCTGGGAATCACCCTGGCCATCACAAAGGTGTCACAGAAACATATATTTTATATATTTGTATATATAGTTTATATATTTAAGGATTTCTGCTCATTTTGTCCAACTTACTTCCCTTCTTTTTTTTTTTTTTACCTTTTATGTATTTACATTCTGTATTATCCTGCATTTATTTAAGATTGCCTCATATATGAGCAAAAAAATAAATAAAAAGTATTTAATGACCTTTACACAAAACTTAAAATCAGGAAAAAATGGGAGTTAAGCCATGTACACGATTATATTATAATTACCGGTCAAATATTATTATTTAATTTAATGAAAATTGGTGTGTACATTTGGTACAATATGATGTGAAAATATTGCAGATTATATTTATACTATTATTGGTATTAATGCTATTATTACTGAAAAACCAAGTGCCACGTTTATTTTGAAGTTCAACCGGAAGTGGTAGTGTTTTGACGGGAACTCTTCTGCTACATCCGAGCTACACCACTGAAAACATGATGCACTTTGTATCAAATCAACCACCTTATCATTTAAACATCAGAGGCTCGTGCTGGCAGATAGTTCATCCAAATGTAAGTCAACATTTAACACCTTAAAATACGCTGTTACCTAATGACGTAACGTTACAGAGTACACGTTATTAATGTACGTCATTAAATTGCTTTACCACTAACATTACGTCATGTAACTTTGTATTGATAAGGTATTGCTAAGTCATTCCTCAGGAATATTCCCAAATCTCACTTTGAAAAGTTTTCACTTGAGTTTTTCAAGCTGCACATTATGTACACAGATACAACACACTTTCTGACAAAATGCAACACAATACAGTAATTGTCCAAACAACTAAACTTTGTTAAAAACTACTTATGAATGAAAAATTAATAGAGTGTTAGTGCGCTAAACAACAGCATTTATCAGCAGGTAGCAGCACTTCCTTGCTTCTGAGAGACAATGGAAATTTGTAGACTTGCATAAAAACTAAATAAGTGGCCTTACCTGGTGAGCGAGGCATTGGACAATGCCGATGATCTGAATATGGCATTAATCGGCACAAATAATCGGTCTACCACTAATGTGTCTAGCTATTACTACTATTGGTGGTGAGCTAGCGGTATGGCTTCCAAATAGAACACCAGAAGGTTGTGAGTTCAATACCAGTCTGCCACCATTGTGCCCCTGAGCAAGGTACTTAACCCTAAGTTGCTCCAAGGGGACTGTCTCTGTAGTTAGTTAAGTCCCTCTGGATAAGAGTGTCTGCTAAATTAATAATAATAATACTATTACCGATAACTATGTTTGATATGTTTACTATGCTGCACTTGCAGGCAGCACAGGCAGTGCATAGCACACAATAGAACAGGAAACACCAGAGTGACTATAAATATAAAAAATCTGTAATAAAGTATTTTTTTTGTTGACCACCTGCTGACTCCTTCTAATACCCAAACCACCTCGCTGAAAATATCCTACTGGAGGCTGTTACTCACTTTCTATTTTGACCAAAGAATTCTTAACTCAAGGTCCTCTCATTAGCTCTTTTATTCCACTCGTTCTAACACATTGTTTGGTATTTTAGTGAAATTAGGTTGCACCATGGCAAAGCATTTCCACCTGAACACACCGCTGCTGGAGAGCCTCAGCATGACCAAATACGTGGGAACCTCCGTGTACCTGAAGATGGAGAATTCACAGCCCTCTGGCTCCTTCAAGATCCGTGGCATCGGTCACCTCTGCCAGCAGGTGGGAGCCCTCGGCCCGTGCTGTAAACAGCTTTTCCTTCACCTCCCTCATCTCAGACACTGACTTTCTGACGTGTAATTTCAATTACAGGCCAATGATGAGTGATTGTGGTGTAGATCTCAGCTAAGCATACAACAGACACTAACTTGCCCTTTTTCATTTCATCGCTCTCTTCTGAAGCTGGCTAAACAGTCCAAAGGGGTTGTCTGCTCTTCAGGTGACATTCCTACTGTGACTCAGCATGTTAATATGCACAATACAGAATCTATTTTTGACACATTACTGCTTTCTTTTAGGTGGCAATGCAGGTATGGCTGCAGCCTATGCAGCCAGAAAAATGGGTGTGCCAGCCACCATCGTAGTTCCCTCCTCGTCTCCTCAGCTGGTCGTTCAGAGACTCCAGGATCAGGGTGCCACTGTGAAGATTACAGGCAGGGTATATAGTATAATAGTATAATATCAAATATATGTAAGTGCTGTCTTTGTGGCTCAGACGTCACTTCTGATCTGATCATGATTGATCAACAGCAAATCTGAAATTGTGTTCAGTCTTTAGAATAGCACAAGAGGAGAAGAAGAGAACATTTATTCAAAGCTTCCTCTTAGGTTTGGGATGATGCCAATGCAGAGGCTCTCAGACTGGCAGAGACTGAAGGACTCACATATGTTCCTCCATTTGATCACCCCCTGCTCTGGTAAAAACACATATCACAATCACAATCTTTCCTGCAATCCAAATACAAAAATAACACAACTAACATCCAAACTACCCACCATACATCCAGGCAGGGCCACGCCTGCATGATCACAGAGGTCGCAGCCTCTCTGGGTCCCGGTGTGAAGCCCGGAGCTGTGCTGCTGTCTGTGGGCGGAGGAGGGCTCCTCTGTGGTGTCATCCAGGGCCTGAAGGATGTAGGCTGGACGGATGTACCCATCGTCGCCATGGAGACGGTGGGGGCCGACTGTTTCAACGCTGCAGTTAAGGCGGGGAGGTTGGTCACCCTGGATGACATCACCAGGTTAGAGGTTCAAGGAGTTCAAATGTTTTCTGCAGTTTAGTATTTTGAATGCAATCGGACTGACTTCATCCTCTGTGTGTCCACAGTGAGGCTAAATGCCTCGGAGCAAAGACCGTTTGCAAGAAAGCTTTTGAATACAGCCAAAGCAGCGAGCTCACAATCATTTCTGAACTTGTGACCGACCAGCAGGCTCTGTGTGCTGTCCAGACATTCCTGGGTCAGTGTGTGTGCTTGAACCTGCATTTTAATGTTCCTAAAAACTTTAGTTTAACTGGTGAACAGCCCAAATGAACAATCATCACTTTTGAGATGAAGTTGGCTTTGTGTTGGCTTTGTTTTATCTAACCCTTGTGCCTCACTTTCACAAGAATGTCTGTGTCAGAAACTGCCATAAATATTGACGTTAGAAATATTTTCTACTTTTCCCAAGTTAAATGTTTTAGCCAACTTCAGTCCTGATCATCACGACCAAATATTATAATATTATATAATATATAATATATATATCCCAGTTTGTTTACATAATGTCACTGTTGTTTTCTATGAAACCACCCCCCCACAAAGATTGAATTATCTTCTGTGTACAAAATGCTAAAGGATAGTAGCAAAAACATTGGTTTGATGCTTTTTTGCAAGAAACAAGGAAAGTAGCATGTATTTGCACCATAACATGAGAAAATGGCTCAATTCTGTTGGAAAATAGTAAAAAGTAGAATTTTAAAGTCGAGATTGAAGCCTGATATAATTAAATGCATTATTTTATGCTGTAATGGCCGTGTGATGGAAAACTGTGTCTTAATGCGCTTTAATTGTGACATTTTTGTCATTACATTACTGACATCACTGTCTGTATTTCTGCAACATGTATTATGGACTTATTATAGGAGGTTGAACTTCCAAAACAAAAAACTCACAAATTCGACAACATTTATGACATATGCAACCAAAAGGATCGAAAAATGTAAAAAAGACTAATATCCCTAGTGAGGCACGAGGGTTAAACTCTGTGTGTGTGTGTGTGTGTGTGTGTGTGTGTGTGTGTCATCTTGTAGACGAGGAGCGTGTGTTGGTGGAGATGGCGTGCGGAGCCGCACTAGCAGCAGTCTACAGCGGACTCATACGCGGATTACAGGATGAAGGTAACTGCTCAGGAGTCATCATCACTATAAACTATTCACCTCCATGCTTCTGTTGTGCACGTAATAAACCTCCTTATTGCTTCCTCTTAATTTACAACTCTTCTGTTTGTTGATACAACAGTGACACTGTCTTTGGGAGGATTTGAGATGCATCACAATGTTTTTACCAAGTAATCGGGTTGACAATTCATTGCAAACATGTCTTGTGGCAGTCTTTGTTTTTCTCGTGCTTCTTATACTTATGCATGTGCACATTATAAGACCTTTTCAGACTGCAGCCACGAATTGTCGCGATCTTGTTGTACTTGCTTCCTGTTTTATTTTGAAATGTTCACTCCCCCTTGTGTTATGTCCTTGTGTTTTTCCCCTCCTTCTGTGATTGTTGATTTGATCCTCCTGTGTCCATCCAGGAGTTTTTTGAGTAAAGCTAGATTAACAAAAAGAGAGTTTTATTTATAGTCTGCCGTTTTGCATTTGGGTCCTCACCTTTTCTCCACCGTGACAAGAATATGTATACTTACTGTATATTGTAATTGACTTCTAATGAGGGGAAACTTCTGGAGAAGATGATCAGTTTTGTTGCACTACTCTTTCTGTAGGACGGCTGCCGACTCTCCTGGGCCCCCTGCTGGTGATCGTGTGTGGTGGCAGCAGTGTCGACATGGAGCAGCTGACCCACCTTAAACACAAACTGCAGACTTAAAGTATTGTATGTGTGTTTATGTGAATGGCTAATGTTGGGCTGCAACAGCTAAAAAGATTTAATCAGTTCAGTGACTGATGTGTAGATGAATGGAAGGAAAATAAGAGAAAGTACAGAAATGTGTTCTAATATATGGTTGGTAATTAATACATTGGTGCTTCTTTCAATATGGCAGTGTCATTTTTAAGTTGCATAAAATATAAAAATGCAATTGAGTTTCTTAGAAAAACCCAATTTGTTTAGATGTAAGTAATAGAGTGAGTCAATGACTAGGTTTCCCCACATGGTGGTGTCACAGTTCACCTTTCAGAAATACTCCGATCCAGTCCTGATGCAGAAACCTTCATAGGAAAAAGCTTTTTCCTGCTGCAAACAGATATTTGTTGTGATTTATGAATAAATAAATAAATGGGACTTCAGCACTGACGGTCTGATGTATTCTGAAGTATTACACTACACCCTCATATTTGTGCTTCTCTTTTGTTTTCTTGTGCATGCAGCCTTGGGTGGTTTTCTAGTGCAGTAATATATTTTAAATGAAAACAACATTCCCTTTTAAAGCTGGATTGTTCCGTGTCATTTTCACCAACGCATTATATTTAGTAGTTCAGTCAACTTGTGTTGTGCGTAGGATGTTATTGCTATGGAAACGGCTCCTCACCGCCTGCGTCAGTGGAAAGTGTTGCATTAACAGCCGTCTGTGCCTCTCAGACAGTTCCACAAGATATGACAGAGGGTTCATAAAGAGTACATGCAGGAAATACATGGCTAACATTATAATCCTCTGCATGCTTATAACAGAACATTGTCTCATCATCAAAAGAAAATATTTATTTTTTAAATGCAGCCAAGAAGAGTCTTGAAAGAAAACGACCTCATATCCTGTATAAGTGACGACAACGACGTCTGATTCACATATTTGATACCAGATAATTAATCTAAACCTTGTCCCAGGTATTTGCACTGGTCGTTTGAATTCTTTACTCGGGGTAATTTATTAGGCTTCTTGCGGAGCCTTCAGCTGCAACTGGCGCTTGTTCAGTTGTCATGAAGATAGTTGGTAACAGGTGAACTGTAGAATATTCACTCATCTGAATGAATGAGTTATCTCGTAAAAGTAAATGTTTTATTACAGAAATACATAGTTGTCAGTAATTATTTAACTTGTTCATTCACATATTGATACAACCATTCAAGAAATTATTTTTCCACAGTGTCATCCTTACTGTTCACTTTTTTCTTTAGGTGCTATAGTTATCGCTTATTTATTCAAATATAATCTAACAAAGTTAGGTACATTTGTTATGTTTTCATGTTTTATTCTGTTCCAAACACACCTGAAATAAGAATTGCATCACTCGCAGTTTTTATTTATGGATTAGGATTTTACAGTAGAAGTAAATCTAGTAAATATTTTATGATGTAAAGCCAAAGAACGGGTTAGTTAGTTCTATTACTAAAACAAATACAATGACACTCAAAAAACACTTTTGTTTTACACACAGTCATTTTCATTTTCTGCTCCTGATTATTTGTTGTTTGCATTTTAGTTTGTTGTATTTATAAGAAAAAACAACAACAAAATAAGTAGAACTATAATTTAATCGTAAAAGGGATTTGTGTTGCTTTGACTACCAATTGGTTTGGAAGAAAGCACTTTAATATCCTCCTGGTCCTGCTTACTATCTTTACATCATAGACCTAAATGGAAATAAGTCTTAACTTAATTGTGTGAGATGTTAAATACAACTGAAGAAAATATACATGTTCTGCCTCAGCATTACTTTGTGATGGGAATTTCCAGATCTAAGAACTCCTGTGTTTTAATCATTTGCAAATCATAACCTGCTAGAGTCTTACTGAATGTCCGGAGACAATGATAAGATGTTCTGAATTACTCAGCTGTGTTGTAAAGATGCTGCTCTGTGTCAGCTTAGAGAACATGATTAATGTATTATCTCTTCCTGACCTTGCAAATCTGTGTGTGTGTGTGTGTGTGTGTGTGTGTGTGTGTGTGTGTGTGTGTGTGTGTGTGTGTGTGTGTGTGCGTGTGCATGTGTGTGTGTGTGTGCAGTATCAATGTGTATAAAAACCTAACATATCCTCTGCTCTGGACTTACTCGCTCAGCTCACTTGCTTCACTGAGCTTCATCTACAGATGAACAACCAGTGTTGACCTTTGACTTTGTGCTTTACAAACTGAACTTGCTATCACAACTTCTTAGTTCTTTGCTTTATTCTTTCACTCTTTATGTTTATCCCACACCAGTTACAGTTCATTATCTACATTCTGAACAATAAACATGAATACATTTAATATGAAAAAGGTGATATAAGTCAATACATTGCACTTATGTAACACCTCTCATTCAGTCACAATGTGTGTCTCCTCTAAAGGACCAGTTTCAGCACAAGGTCATACATGCAGTGGACATGTAGTGGACATGATTGTACGGTAAATACTACTCTCTCTTGTCAGACTGTGACACAACCGCCTCCATTCAGCAGAAAACTGAGACTAAAGGACTGAAGGAGAAATATGAGGTGTATAATGGGCATTATTGGAGATATTTCAATGATGAGAAATTATCTTTTCTGCTCATGTACGATGAAATAATTGTTGAATTCTTTGCCTCCTCTCATGGCTTAAACGATCTACCTCTTCAGGGGAATCTGGCAGACACACAGCGGTGCTCCTTCCTCTGGTGAGTGTGATACTGGCAGCCTGCAGATGGAGAAGTTAATGGACGTGCCAGCCCATTTCTATGACAACAGGAAGGAGCTGCTTTGATGAGCCCAGCAGAGGGCATTTGAGCCGAGCTGCAGCTAAAAATAGGACGAAGTAAACAAGAATGGATGAAGAAGAGATAGAAATGGAAACAGTACAAGCATGTGGACACGTGGACATGTTGGTGCATGTATTTGTTTGTGTGCACGTTTTACAATCTTCAACCAGCAAGCTCTTTTCCTAACACTTATCCAAATGTTGTGCCATCCATGTTTTGTGTTTTTTGGGATCAGTAAAATCTAATTTGATAAAACGTCCTTAACTTTAGAACACTAGCCTGTTCCATCCTGGACACAGCTTACCACATCTAGATAAAAGTCACCGTTACTATGTGTTTAAAAAGCTGTTTCTAACAAACACACTATAGGGGAAACCCTGTTTGTGCTCAAAGACAAAAATCAAATGTATTTATTTGATTTCTGGACACTTGCTTGGTATTGTATTTGTTTCCAATTGATCATTTGTTTAAATTTGGTGACTTAATACCTATTTAGTATAACCTTTTGAAACAATGTATTACATATTGCAAAAGTGCAACAACAAAAAAAGGTGAAGGTCATGGTGAGAGGTCAAGCCCGCTGAGCTAAGTTTACATTTCAAGCAAATGAATAGCATTAATCTAATATAGTTTTGTAAGATGTTCTTTTTTCATTTGTAAATAAGCTTTATGTGAACAAGCAGATGCAAGTGTTTCCTAACATGCTATTGGTATTTGTCTAAAGGTGTAAAAGTTCCCCGTTCATTTCAATGGTTCTAGGCCACACAAATTCTCAATGTGCATCTCATGGGGCTTTAGAGTGCTACGGGTCGGGACTCTTACAGATGAACCTAGCAGGATGATCGCACAGGTAGAAATTGAGAAATAAAACTCAACTTCTCATTCACCAATTTTGGTTTATTTTCAGACTTTTCTCTAATCTTTACTTCAGTCTTGTGAAATATTGTTTCATCTATTCAGACTACTGAAAATAATTGAAATCTGAGATGTTAAAATCCCTCTCACAAATCCCATGCAACCTATGACAAGTGGTTGCAAGGAGATATTGCATCGTATCAAGGGGTTACAAGCAAAGATTTTAAGAATGAGAGAAGAGATGTTTAACAGCCTAATGTATCAATAGTTGTAGTTATCCAATACAAAGGGGAATTGTCATTCTTTGTGTAAAATGATGTGTAGATTGCACCATGTCAGTAAGTGCACAAGCACCAGACTCATAAGGTGAGTAAACTGCCCAAGCATTAAGATTTCATCTGCCCTCCTGAGCATTGTGAGTATTGATCGGCCATCGCTCTCCTCTTTTACACAGCTTTACAGTATAGGTAAACTGCATGTCAGATTATATTACAAAGCAATTCTCTGATATGCAATCGACAAAGTACACAGTCTTTATAAGCATGCCAAATAATGTTGAACACAGCTCCATGACACTGAAAATTAGGATTCTAAAATTAGAGGCACAACAGAGTGAGAGTACAGAGAGTGTGTTACAACATGCCTCGATAGGGTAACATTTGTATTTGACAGGAAATCACAAGGTAGAGCTCAGCAGCTGGTATTTGTATCCATGGCAACCTCATGACGGTACAGGAGCGTATATTGAACCTCAACATGAAACTTAATGGGTTTTACAATTCTATTGTAACAACGGGTTCTTATACACATTCATACACTACAACAGCTGCAGAGGGCGCTGATGAACACAAGCAGGCAGAAGTGTTCTCTGACTGGTTTACAGAGACGGCAATAGCAGGATTAGCTTGATTACAGTTTGATTTGATAGAAATTAATGAAGGTTTAATGAACCTCAGCAGGAATTGGGATGACTGTAACAGTACAGAGAGCGAATTAGATCAGATTAAAATAAATACAGGGTACTGAAGGTAATTAGGTAATTACAGGATAACACATGTAGGTATAAATAGTCTTCATTATTAAGGCAGGTTCAGGCAGGGCAAAGGTAAACACTATTCCACATAGGTCGCACTGAGCTGTTTTTTTCATTTATGAATAACATATTGGGCTGTCCTGCAGCTGGTAGGATTCGATGTACAATAAAAAGCAAGTCCTATTTTTAAATATTCTCCAAATTCCTTTATGTTTTTTTATATCAACATCTCCGGTAAAAGCACAACTGCTATTGGAATTGACCCTGTGAATAGTGAACAGATATTCTCATTACTAATGATGCCTGCTTTATGAATATTTAATACCAGAGCTGTATTTAATACCTGACCTTTCAGATTGACACTACAGGGAAACAAATCACCACCTCATGCTTTTACATTCCTAGATATGGCCGTATCAAGCAGAGCAATTGAGGAGTTACATGGTGATGATGTGTTGCAATTTATGTTTTTGTTGTACTTCTCTTAGTGACTTCCTGTGGCTCCCAGAATGCTTTTCTTCCTGTATGACTGTCAGCGAGGTGAGTGTAGGAGGAGACTCTTGTTTTGATGGGCTGATACAAACTCTTAGCCTACTGTTGATTTAGCTTCTTCTTTTTTTGTTATAGCTACTTGCTAACAACACTGCCACATTATTTGTGATCAAAGTCACACAAAGTAGCCTATTTGTGCTATAAACATAAAATGAAACCACAGTGAAATATTACAATGCAATAATTATATTAACATACTTAGCATACTCTAAGAGTACAATGGGAGCCAGAGCCTTCAGCTATCAAGCTCCTCTCCAGTGGAACCAGCTTCCAGTTTGTGTTCGGGAGGCAGACACACTCTCCACATTTAAGAGTAGGCTAAAGGCTTTCCTTTTTGATAAAGCTTATAGTTAGGGCTGGCTCAGGTTTGCCCTGGATCAGCCCCTAGTTATGCTGCTATAGGCTTAGACTGCCGGGGGACACCTCCCTGCTCTCCTTCTCTTCCTCTTTCATCCCCTCCCTCTCTTCTTCTCCCTCTCTATCTGTATGCATTTATGTAAATTTATGTTACTAACTCATCATCCGGGGTATCATCCCGGAGTTTCTGTGTCTCATGTGGCAGGTTGCCACTGATAAAGTTTACGTCAGGATCATGACGCCTGCTGCGCCTGCTGAGCCTGCTGCCACTGATAAAGTTTACGTCAGGATCATGACGCCTGCTGAGCCTGCTGAGCCTGCTGCCCTGGTCCTGCTGGACACCGGGAAGCCTTTTTGACATTTTCCTGATTTCATCCAAACTTCTCTTTTCCAACACAACATCATTTTCTGTCAAATGTTGTATTTGTACTATGTTGTTTATCCTGTACATACGACATCTATTGCACGTCTGTCCGTCCTGGGAGAGGGATCCCTCCTCAGTTGCTCTCCCTGAGGTTTCTTCCATTTTTCCCCCTTTAATTATGGGGTTTCTTTTAGGAAGTTTTTCCTTGTGCGATGTGAGGGTCTAAGGACAGAGGGTGTCGTAACCTGTACAGTCTGTAAAGCACACTGAGACAAATGTATCATTTGTGATATTGGGCTATACAAATAAATTTGATTTGATACAGCTTTATAATGTAGCACATTTTAGCCAACTTTCCTGTTGATTAAGCTATTTTACATTATTCATTTTTATTAGCATCCTGCTAATACAACTAAATCAGCTTGTAGTTAGTAGCCTAGTTGCATCTATTGTAGTTTTAACGTATTTTAGCTGAACTACAAACTTTTGGGTTAATCTATATTTTCAAAATGTATTAGATTATAATCCGTCCCACATAAAATAAATATTCTGAGCTATGACGATCTATTTAATCAGTCATATGTTCAGCCTGTAGGCTATATTGTAGCATGTACGGTTTACTCCCCGGTGTCACATGGACTGTACCAAACTATGAACCCCCCTTCCATCAGCCTTGCAGTGGGCCGCTCCCCCTTCTTCACCGCCCGCCTCAGTGGAAGCCCAAACAGAACATCATGGCGATTGATGGTAAGTAGGCCAATAACGTCTCTCCTTTCCACGTAATTAACTTCAGCTGGAAATAATACATATCATATCTGAATTCTAGAAACTAAAAAGTACAGATGATTTCAGGAAAATGGTGCTTGCTTTAGCTGGAATGAGTGGAAGTTGTTTTTATTTATTTTAAGCGGTTATTCTCCTCTGCTGTGTGTGAGAGTAGAATAGACTGTTGAAGCCGGCGGTGTTTGTAACGCTGGTGCTGAAAGGACAGCTCCGCTAATTCAACTGCTCACCGTTTATTAGAACGGAGAGCAGCTGACACGGTGTTATGTGTCTATTCGCTGCCTTTGTTTCTACTCTTTATTCAACATAACTCTGGATGGTTCTCGTCGAAGTCGACTGGTCGTCTTTTTATCCTCGCTGCATGCCGGTACTTTACAACTTGGGGTAAAGAGAGCAGCCCTCACACAGATGGGCTTTGAGGTTTCATTCAGTGGCTGCAGTTGTGAAGGCACAATGAGAAGTTTTAGCCCAGGACTGTTTGATTTGGAAAGCTTTGATTCAGTTTATTTTGTTTAGTTTGTTTTGGAATATCTGGTTTTTACTGTGTAATAGATGATTTCCTCTGTTTATCATCCTGTATTTGAGCTTTCCTGGCTGTCTGTTTATGGGCTGCACAGTGAACAGATATGTGCTTTTACACCTTTCTCTGCTTATATAACTTTGCAGGTTGTAAGCAGCTTTGGTGTTTATTTAATCAGTTTAAATATCATAATGCTCGTTGCTGTGGAATACAGTATTTTAAATGTCACTGGAAAGAGGACATCACAGCTCAATAAAAAAATAGCTGTTTTGTAATAATAGAGAGTGGAAGCCAAGTGTTTAGTATAAAGTATAAAGCTGTGTTCTGCAAAAAATCATCCACTTCTGGAGAATTATTAATAGTTTATCTTAGTTAATAAAGTATACAATAACACATATCTGAGTATCTTGTGCAGATTGCTGATGTCTTTGTGTCAGTTCTTTAACTGGTCTGTTTTACATTGTGTGATAATATGAGGGGTTTATATTGAATTATATTTCTTTTCATTTGAATAATGAGATCAAACCTGTAAAGACAAATGCATGGGTGGGTTTTTATGCCTCTATTTATTTTTAATCAAGTATGCAGTAAAAAGGTGACAAGACATGAGGGGGATCAGAGATATGGAAAATGACAACGTTTGTTATCACTTGAATCCAACAGGGATTGCTGTTATCACGGTACACTGTATTATACTTTTAAACCACTAGGTTTTGTGTCGTTTAATTAATTTGACACTTTTTATCAAGTGATCCAAGACAGTCTCATGGACTAATCTGTAACTTGTGTATCGAAAAGTTTTGCTTTCATTTTGACATTTTACCATTGGAGGGAGTTATTGAAAACAAATGTGATCCCACTCTTTTCAGTTTTATTCTAGCATGATGGACCTTTTGCTATTTTTCTCATAATGTAGTCTTTTTTTCCTACATATGCCCATGAAGAATTAGTTGACAAGAGCATCTTATAAATCCCCTGTGAGAGACAGCTCTTTGCCCCTGCGTTACTAAATGTCACCCTGCCTCATCTCACTGTCATCATACCTCCTCCAGTTCATCAGCCCGAGTTAGAGGCTGATCCTACCCTGCTCCAGTGAACATGACTAACATAGTGGGAAGTTCAGGCCAGTACCTGAACTTCCCACTATGTTAGTCAGCAAAGCCCCATTTCTTGATAGGGCCTTCATTATAGCGGCCCCTGTTAGCAATATTTCCACGGAGCATGCTGGCTCCGCTGATATTCATACAGCAGCTGTTGGGCTGACTGACACCTGCAGCATGCAGAGGTCGGGCGGTCCACACCAGCTGTTTCTTTCTGTACTGATGTTAGGTTGGATGAACTTCATGAAGTGTCATAAGAAAGAGGAACACGTTGTTTCTCCATGACATTTCAGAGCAAAGAATGAATTCAAGTGTTATGATGTTTTATTGTGGCTGCATGAATCAGTGTTTGCAAGTAATTATGTTGTTCACAAGTGCTATTATTTACAGTGCAGTCGTCTCATTTAAAGAAGTTTTCTGTGTTGACGCTGTTACTTAATAAAAACTAATACATATGTATAAAGAATATTCATACAAAACCAGAATACAGCTGCAACTCACACTTATTTTTATTATCAATTAACATGCCCAATTTTCTTCCAATGAATCAATTACTTGTTGAGTTTATGAAATGTAAAAATAAATAGTGGCCTGGTAGTAGTGGAATAGTGGAAATCACAATTTCTCAAGGCCTAAAGTAGTGTCTTTATGTAAAATAAGTAAATACTAAAAGTGCCAAATGGTATTTCATGCATTGCATTACATTTGAATGATTTCTCTTACATTTTATAACCTCTTTTCTCTTCCACTAGTTTTAGGAAACAGCTTCAAGTGTGACTTAAAAATGTAAGCTTTCTTGATGCCTTAAGGCTCATGTGTTGGCAGCTATTCAGAGACTTTATTAATGTATTAACAGAAATCCAGTCGTGCGATCAAGTCTGTTTATTTTGCTAATTCGGGTTGTGTTTTGTTTCTGAGTCATCATCTTAAAACTACCGTTATCAAAGCGTGCTGCCTTAAATACTAAATATATCAGAGCTCCTTAAGATAGTTAATTGGATACACACTGCAGGCTCTCTGTGAGAAGATCCCTGAGTGACAACAAAGCTTGTGTACATGAAAGATTTTGCAATCAAAATTAAAATTAAGAAAAATGTTAATCAAAATTCACTGACTTTTAGAACATCTGTAAAAATACATCCTAATTTGTTTATAATACAGAGGATTTGGTTCTACTAATGCTATCTTGGCAGGACCGGTGCATCAGCTCCTGTGACGAGCTGTAGACAGATCGACTGCAGGCTCAAATGGGTTTCACATATCCCAGTTAAGCCTGGTTTTCTGTCTGGCAGATCGAAAACACCCCGACTCATGCGCTTGGTATTCTTAATGTGTGTGGTGTGTATGAAGCCTTGCTGAGTCCTGAGCTAGAGCCAAGTACAGAGCAGGCAGCGCTGGAGGTGTTCAGCTATGGAAAAATGACGTGTTGAAACAACAACAGAGAAGGTCTGCTGACATTTGGACAATATATTTCAGATCTTACTGAAATGCCTGCCATGTCATTTGTCCTCTGGTGCCTTTGTTAACCAGTTGAGATAAATAGAATAAGAAATAAATGTATGGTAGATACATAGTTTGCTATGATACATTGTAACTGTAATAGGGCAATACAATACTTTCAAAGTGAAACTGTTTCTGTTTGGAGGCCGCATATCAAACCAGAAGATTTCAGTGTAACACAAGCTGAAAGACACTGAGGAGGCTACCAGTCTTCACAGTGAGAGTCTTGATTATTTATGATAGTAATAAAGCTGCTCTAATCAATGTTTCAATATGACTATGTATAATATAAAAAGTGTTGCTCGTATTGATTGCCCTTAGCTCAATGGAGCATTTTAGCATCTTTCAGCTAATTCAGCATTGTTTTCAGCTTCAAGCTTTTGTTTTCAGTGGTAAAAGCTGGTAAATCTATTATACACTACCTACTCAGCACTACATAGAAGACACACAATGTTAGCGACTAGCTTACTAGCTTGACACTAAGACAGAGCTAAGAGGATAGTGAATATTGGACTTACGTATATTTGTCAGATGGCCTGAAGCAAGACTGTAATGGCAATGTTGCTCTGTGTCTGCTCAATGTGATAAGAGGCAACTCTTTGCTAACATGTTAGTGACATCAACTAAAGCAATAATATGCCAAGATTGCATTATTATGGACTTGTTGTTGAGTTGGTCCAAGGGGCCCAAAAATGTTTTCAATACCTTACATTACATTACCTTACATTTTTAAGATTAAAAGTGGAGGCTGTTGGTGAGTGCTTGATCTCTCGTCAGTGCTCCTTCAGAACGATCAGAACCAGATCTATCAATGTGTCTGGCTTCCACTGCCTTTCTCTTTATACATCCATGGCTTTTACCCTGTGCTTGCCGGAGTAGTGGTGTTGGCCCTCGCTCCGAGCCACTTTGTTAGTTTTCCATTTAAACAAATAATGTGGCAGACTCCTCATTTAATGAGGCAATCATTTTTGTTTAATATATATTCGTACAGAGATGAGAGCTACATGTATAAAAAAAAGGTCAGTAGTATGAACTTTGTATGTTAAAAGTCTTAAGGGCCTGAAGAAGATGGATGTTGCCAGTGGAATCCATAAAGCAGATGAACTTAAAGAGACCATGTGACTTGTACCACCTGTCTACTATAGACACAGAACTCATTCCTTAATGCAGTGTTAGAATCTTTAACTGCATGTTTGCTAATGTTCCTCAGCTGATTGTTCCCAGGACTTTTCTGCTCAAAACCTCAGAGGTTTGATCTGTTGAGGATTTGATGGGTACGTGGTTCTTACAGTATGATGGATTGGATTCACTGCATTGACTCATCCTGAACAACATTTTTGCTGTACTGTATATTTGATGTTTCTATCACCTCAGGGCTACGGGGAGACAAAGCCAGGGATTTGTTACTGTTGTTTTTGTGCAGTTTACTTACTTTACGCAAGGGACGCTGGGAGTTGAATCGCAAGAAACAGAGGGACATTCAGAGCTCAGATCAACAATTGTCAGTTTTAATCCAACGCTTGTTAAGTCACATTTATGACGTTTTCCAGTAGAAAGATCAGGCATGCAAACTCATCAGAGGTGAAAAAGGGGACAAAGATGCAGACATGACATGTTTTTTACTTCTGTATTGGCTCAAGGTATTAGAAATATTTCACCGTATTGGTTTCATGAATATTCTGGTTGTGAATTGGGTGAATTGGGCTTTGTCCACTCTAAAAATAAGGTATCAACTGCACTATTTTGAAAGTGTGTTTCCATTGCCCAGGGCTATAGAGCGTGCTGCTAATATGGAGCAATAGTTAAGAAGCTGTGACTTGTGCAACAGTGTAGCTGTAGTGCAAGGAAACTGTTGCTGCTTTATGAACTTACAGCTGAACTGTCTAATCTTAACTAATTAGCTTAGCTGAAGCTTATTCTGAAGTCGCTCCCTCTTGCCTTTCATTATGACAACACAAACACAAAACTTCCCTCTGTCAGTTTCAATAAAGAAACTGAGTGATTGTCATGTGAATGACTGCTGACAAGAAATGTTTCCCATAAATCAATTATTGCTTTTATTGAGAGGATATGAAGTAACCCATTCCTCCGACTGTTTTATCGCTGAGGATAAAGACGACTGTATTATTCCAGTCCATTATAAAATCATTTTACATACATATTAACAATGAATGTGTTCTCTCAGTGACAAACCCACAGATAATTACCCTGAACTGCAGTCGACTCCACAGGGGTATCACACTTCTCAGCCTCCCTGGTAAAGTCTACTCCAAGGTACTGGAAAGGATGGTTCGGCCGGTAGTCGAACCTCTGATTGAAGAGGAACAATGCGGATTCCGTCCTGGTCGTGGAAAAACAGACCAACTCTTTACTCTTGCAAGGATCCTGGAGGGGGCCTGGGAGTACGCCCATCCGGTCTACATGTGTTTTGTGGATCTGGAGAAGGCGTATGACCGGGTCCCCCGGGTGATACTGTGGCAGGTGCTACGGGAGTATGGGGTGAGGGGGTCACTTTTGAGGGCCATCTAATCCCTGTACGCCCAAAGCGAGAGTTGTGTCCGGATACTCGGCAGTAAGTCGGACTCGTTTCCAGTGAATGTTGGCCTCCGCCAGGGCTGCGCTTTATCACCAATCCTGTTCGTGATTTTCATGGATAGGATATCGAGGCGTAGTCGTGGAGGAGAGGGGTTGCAGTTCGGTGACCTGAGGATCTCATCGCTGCTCTTTGCAGATGATGTGGTCCTTATGGCATCATCGGTCTGTGACCTTCAACAGTCACTGGATCGGTTCGCAGCCGAGTGTGCAGCGGTTGGGATGAGGATCAGCACCTCCAAATCTGAGGCCATGGCTCTCAGCAGGAAACCGGTGGATTGCCTACTCCGGGTAGGGAATGAGCCATTACCCCAAGTGAAGCAGTTCAAGTACCTCGGGGTCTTGTTCGCGAGTGAGGGGACAATGGAGCGAGAGATTGGCCGGAGAATTGGAACAGCGGGGGCGCTATTACAGTCACTTTACCGCACCGTTGTGACGAAAAGAGAGCTGAGCCAGAAGGCAAAGCTCTCAATATACCGGTCGATCTTCCTTCCTACCCTCACCTATGGTCATGAAGGCTGGGTCATGACCGAAAGAACGAGATCACGGGTACAAGCGGCCGAAATGGGTTTTCTCAGACGGGTGGCTGGCGTCTCCCTTAGAGATAGGGTGAGAAGCTCAGCCATCCGTGAGAGACTCGGAGTAGAGCCGCTGCTCCTTTACGTTGAAAGGAGCCAGTTGAGGTGGTTCGGGCATCTAGTAAGGATGCCACCTGGGCGCCTCCCTAGGGAGGTGTTCCAGGCACGTCCAGCTGGGAGGAGACCCCGGGGAAGACCCAGGACTCGGTGGAGAGATTATATCTCCTCACTGGCCTGGGAACGCCTCAGGATCCCCCAGTCGGAGCTGGAGGATGTGGCCCGGAGAAGGGAAGATTGGGGTTCCTTACTGGAGCTGCTGCCCCCACGACCCGATCCCGGATAAGTGGTAGACGATGGATGGATGGATGGATGGATGCAGTCGACTCCAGTTTTATGTAGCGTTGTAGCATCATTTTTTACTTTACTGTTTTGAATAGCTACATATCACAGTTCTCATTAGCATAAGCAGGCAGCTGATTTTAGCCATGGCTTGTTGATATTTCCCTCACACGTTGGTAACAGAGCTATTATTAGAGTTGTATTTGAGTTTGAAACTTAATGGGGCAACACCACAAGTTGTTTCCCTTGTTCCTTTCTCTCACAGCATGTTCTCTTCACTGACCTCAAACAACCAAATATGTGTCAGGTCAATTTCTTCAGCCCAACTTTCTGTGTCACGGCCTCAGTCCATTCCTCTCTCCTTAGCGTGTTAGCGTCAGCAGCCTGATTAGAGGCTGCAGGTACAGGAGATTCCTTAAAGAAACTGGGGCAAATCCTAAAAATGCTGCCAGCCCGGCCCCAGATGTCTGCATGAGGGAAGACTGCGAGGCCACAGACTTCACTTTGATTTAACTTGCAGAAGTTAGACATGCTCCCTGGTGAAGCCAAGGGTAAGAAACAAGAACTCATTTCCCATATTTTTTAGTGGACTTTCAAACGTGTCACAGGTTGACACAAAGTGCCATGTAGTGTTCGTGTTAAGCTGCCTTGACATGATTAGAAACTTGCGCTTCGATCCCTGTGAGGTAGGGCGCAGAGCATAGTGTATAAGACAGAGCAAAGGCAAAGTGCAGCCAGGTGTACGTCTACATGGCTACGTCACATACAGCGGTTTTCTCATTGTTTGCTTTTTGAAAGGTCAACCAAGGTGCATGGCGCTCTCTGGCAATTTTGAGCAGTGTGCCACTTCTTTAGGGATGGTGCTTGGTTTCTATCAGTTTGGCCTTGATATGAGCAGAACATTTTTCAATTAAGCTATTTGTTTGACATCAAATCCAAATCAAATTTATTTATTTAGCCCAATATAACAAATGACACATTTGTCTCAGTGTGCTTTACAGACTGTACATATGACACCCTCTGTCCTTAGACCCTCGCACCACACAAGGAAACACTTCCTAAAAGAAACCCCATAATTAAAGGGGGAAAAATGTTAGAAACCTCAGAGAGAGACTGAGGAGGGATCCCTCTCCCAGGACGGACAGACGTGCAATAGATATCGTGTGTACAGGATAAACAACATAGTACAAATACAACATTTGACAGAAATGATGTTGTGATCAAAAAAGAGAAAGTTTGGATGAATTCAGGAAAATGTCAAAAAGGCTTCCCCGTGTCCAGCAGGACCAGGGCAGCAGGCGCAGCCACGATTCCTGATCCTGATCCTCCGGGGATGATGCCCCTGATGCTGAGTTAGTAACACACATTTACATAAATGCATACAGATAGAGAGGGAGAGGAGGAGAGAGGAAGAGAATGAAGAGAGCAGGGAGGTGTCCCCCGGCAAACTGAAACAGTGAATTGATTATCAAAACAGTTGCTGATTAATATTCTTTCTAATCAATTGATGCAGTAGAACCAGAGATATCTTCTTTTATATATTTATTTTAATTTGTCCACATTATCCACAACACAACCTGACCACCAACAGTTCGGTCAGAGATTCGGGTGTGTTATGCTAGCATCGGCTAATGTAGTGGTCTACAGAGCTCTGGTAAACTCACTTCTTTCTAAATCAACATCCCCCGATTTTTTTTCAACCGACACTGGCTCAACTGACATCACTTGAGTCACTAAAGGCTTAATCTTTTTAACGTATACAGTAGTACTCACTAACATTTTCTCTCCATCTCTGAAATCCCTTGCCGATCTTGTCAGAGTCTCTTTTTGATAAATCAGCCTTCCTTTTTTGGGGTTGCTTCGCAGTATAGGCAGCTGTTGTCAATGCTGGAATATCAACATGTCCTGCTGGATATTCCTAGATGGATCAGGCCTTCACCGAAGGGACGTGCGCGCATCTGCATTTAGAGAACAGCGAATAAGAACGCTCTCTGTGTGTCTCCTGTCACAGGGTAGATTTTGTAAATCCTGAAAACAGAGCCAAGAAGTGCAGAACTCACAGACCACTTGAATTACAATAAGCTGAAAGGTTATTATAAAGTGAATGCCTCTAGGGCTGAGCAATGAAGCCTATGCAGAAGTGCCAAAAATTGCAGTTGATCGAGTGGCCACTTTAAGCTATTTCCAAAAGGGAGCGCTCTCCAGAGACCCCCATGTTAAAACGCCCAACCTTACAGCAGAAATACAAATGTTTAGTCTCTATAACTAATTTCCCTATTCATGACAATTGTAGGGTTCACAACAGATCTTCAGAAACCTATGGATGACTTCATAGAGACTACTTCTGAATTTTATACTTTGGTTATTATGATTTTTTTACCCAATGATGCCAAAAAAAATATATTGCCTACTCCAGCTTAAATGTACTTATTTGACGGACTAATTAGCATTAGCAAGTATGTTTTGATATACATCTCATGGTTAAAGTAAATGTTGGTGTCCATCCCTATAATATTTAAAATAAGAGAGAGAGATTGCTTGTGGTGTGAAATGAGCAACCAGTACTGTGTACTGAATTCAAGAGCACTTGCAAGAAAATGTTATTTTTGACAAGTATGGTGTGTGGTGAGTGAAAGAGCACAAGCAGCTTCCTCCCACACACAGCTGCTGTATCGATCTGCTGGACAACCGAAACAACTCCTTTCAGCTCCTACTGTTGTAAAGGAAAGATGTTCAGACAGTCCTGCCATGTAGCGGCTCAGCTTCCTTAATGATCGTGTTTACATTGTTTACTTCCCGAGGTTTACATAAACCTTTTTCTGAATAAACCAGATTCATGGCAGTAGTAGTGAAGATAGCAACAACTGTAAGTAAGTAAAGATGTTAACACATTTAATATGTGACTAGGAACAAGACGTCTTAAAGTCATTGGCTTTATTTGAGATACAGGATTACTCACTGGTTGTAGATTCAACCTAAAACAATAACTAATAACTAATAATTATTTACATTATGAATAAACCTTCAGATTGTTTTCTCAATAAACAACATTTTTTTCATGTATGAAATATGTTCACAGTTCCCCAGAGCCCATATAAAGCCCATATTAAAATTTCTTGTCCAAAAGATATTCTGTTTATTATCACAGAAGACAAAAAACCCCAGCAAATATTCACAATTTAAGGAGCTAGATCTAATTAAATGTAGCATAAATTTAGCCTAAAATACAATTTTCACAATATATGACTTGTTGCAGATATGTTTTTCTTTTAATGGTTCATCGATTAATTAATTGTTTCGGCCTTGGTCTGAATGAACTAGGCCAACACACTCTGCTCTTATTAATCAGTATCAAATCTGAGCTATATTTGTATGTTGAACATGACCTTTCCAAGGTGGGAGGCCAGAATGACTGTTTCAACAAGAACAATGCAGTATGTTCATTATGTAAGAATAAATAATATTTTACTTTTGTTTGCTCCACCCAGTATATACATTCTTTTCAATTTCTGATATTTTACTGTGTGGTTAATATGTGTTAATGGTTCTCTGCTGCCAATTAGATTAAAAGTCCCAAATGAAAAACTTCCCCAAGACCTACACTACTGATTCTTTCATAGACACGTCATTATGTAGTTTAAGTAATAGCTAAGTATGAAAAATGGCAAGAGGCAAAGGTAATGTGTCTCTACGACCATTACACCACTTTGACACCATTAATTTCAGTCCTTTCAGCTTTCTCTAGCTTTGCTACAGAGCTGTGCAAATCTTACAAGTGTAACAGTTGAAGGCAGCCAGAGCTATTTGAAAGCTGCACCTGTAGGCAGATCCCAGAGGCAGAGCTCAGAGCCTGGGAGGCCTTCACAAGTGTGAGTAATAGTTCTGCATTACAGTCACTGTCTGGAAGTCTGATGAAGAAAACCATTGTGAGCTCTTTGCAGAGGTTCTCTGTCTGAATGTGTCTAGTTAGCAAACTCATGATATCCTGATGCGATGACGGACACTCACCCCCCGCAGCTGCCACCCAATGGTTCCAGGCCACTGAGATGATACAAAGCTTGATCAGAATTCTGAGCGACAGATGACATCAGTGAGGGAACCCTGTTAGAAATGTGGTCTTACCACCAGACATTGTTCTTGATAATGGGCCCAGAAATAAAAGAAAGATAATTATCAACACACATGGCACACTTTACTGGGTATTCATAATTGTCTTCATTTTACAAATCAACATTTTAATGTCATATGTTATATTTATATATGATGTTTTTCAATTAATTTAGTGGCTCTGTGAATAATGTCGTTCTGGCTGTCAGTCAGACAGTTATTCAAGGTCCACAGAGGATGAATACTAATGACCTTTTGTGATCCTTAACTTTCCCTCTACTGTCACCATGAGGTTGACATTTGTGGTTTTGAGTGAAATATCTCAACAACTATTGGATGTATTTGGTGGACATATATCTGTCCCCCACAGGATGAATAGTAATTACTTTGGTCATTCCCTTAACTTTTCATCTAATGCCTTTATCAGGTCAAAATCTTTATTTGTACTTTGTGTGTATCTCTACCGAGCAAACGTTAGCATGCTAATGTGCTTAACTTAGATGGTGAACCACATACTGTATATAATAAGTGGATGTAGTGAGTGTGACGTCACCCAGTGATTTGTGGACAGTGGCGGGCCGTGCATTTCACACCTAGGCCTTCAGTGATGTCCTACACAGTCCTACCTGAATTATTCCACTTCTTAATACCATCATTATGACGGCATGGCTCTAGAAACTATACATTTAGACAGAAACGCAGTATAACTGGGCGTTGCATCACCTTAACATAGTCAAGTACAACAGAGTTATATTAATATTTCCGAAACATTTAGTTGTAAATAGCAGGCATTCCCAGCAGTACAATGTGCAGTGCCTCTCGGAGGCTATGAGCCATGGGTACCGCTCGTAGTTAGTGATTTGAAAGTGGCGGACAAACCCTTTTCCCGGCTGTTATAGGCTCACTAGCGTCGGGGTTGGCCGTTCTCTTCTGACGATGTCTAGCTTTTCTTGAAAAGTTTGTCTTGAAAATGGCGTTGTAATTATATCTGCGACCAAATCAATCTCCTCTCCTCCTTCAGCCATTGTGGGTTGAAAACAAACAGCTTGTAGAAATCTACACAAATTAGCTCGTTCAAAGTTTGCTAGCTCTGCATAGCTCTGCCTCACAATAGTACGTATCCAATCAAAAGACATGCGCATGCTGACGTTATCGTACGCATGCTGACGTTATTGTACGCATGCTGACGTTATCGTACGCATGCTGACGTTATCGTACGCCTGCTAGCTGGCCCCGGTGTCGCCAACTCGAAATCAGATTGGTTAACGCCACAGTTTTGTTTCCGTTCACTTTAAGCTACAGGCGCCCGCACTGTTGGTTCTGAAGGCCTAAGGGCAGATTTCGTGGACCCTGGCAACACATTATGGCTGAAATATGATTGGATAAAAGCACTAACATAAAGGCCAGCCCTCCAAATCTCAATCTGAGGCTGGAAGCAGCGCAACCAATAGGAAAGGTATGAAATGAAAAGAATAGACTATGGGGAATAATTTAATACATATTTGTGGAAAATATATATCAAAATTAAATTTATATTCTGATGATGTTTAGGCCAGCAGAGAAGGCCTTGCTAGCCCTGACGGCCCACCACTGTTTGTGGACTACCGTTTTCAAGAGTTTGGCATTTTGAATGTTGCCATCTTGGTTAGTGGCCGTCACCATTTAGTTTTTTTGGAACCAGAAATGACACGAGAGGGTGGAGCTCAGTACAAGCAAACACTAAACAGGACATTTTTAGGCGAGCAAATTGAACTGAAAACACACCCAAACCGGACAACACTCTGGTAACGACCTGTCAATCACAAGGTAGCCACGCCCTAAAGCATACGCTGTTGTATTGTTTATTTTACTCTAAAAGTGACCATCATTTACTAAATTAATGCTGTATTGAAGAAGACTTACAACTTGCGATTGAGACCATAAACTCATGGTTACTGAGGTAATCAAGCGAGAAGAGACATTTTCTCATAGACCTCTTTACAATAGGACTTCTTTTTGCAACCAGTGGAGTCGCATTGGGCACTTTGACTTTGGCTTCACTTTTCAGACCCGGAGGTTGCCACTTGTGGTGAACATGATACCTGCTAAACATCAGGCGTGCGGTGATTCTCTAGTTCACTCCGCTCCTTTCCTTCCCTCTGTTTGTGTGTGTAGGTGTGTGCGAAGCGCCGCCCTTCGTGAAACAGAGCGGAGCGAATGTGAATGTGCAAATCTAAAAAAGTAAACAAAATGCGCTGTTAAAATAGAAGTACCGGTCTGGGTCCGTATAGGTCGGCGTCTGGGACCGCGGTCCGCCTGTTAGTGACCCCTGATTTAGTGTGTTGAATAAAAGCTGTAGATACCTGTGTTTAATATGTTTGAAAGGTAGTGCCCAACAAGTTCAGGTTCACGTGATAATGTCCTGCTGATTTTAGACAAAGTCAATAAGTGTTCAATATGGGCAAAAGTCCTGGCAGGTCCCACAATCCATGTTGTTAAGTTTGGAAATGACTATAAGCTAAGACCAGTAAATGGACTGTTACAATAAACACAGCCTTTGCATCCCAAACTCCCTTTAGACGAGACAGCAGTGGGGAGTTAGCTCACTTTAAGCTCTGCTGGGAGATTGGCAAATTACAAAAGGCCCAATTCAGACCTCAAATTTCCCTTAAGTGGTTTTCACATGTGCATCCTACTGCATAGGTTTGACTTTCAAAAAGTGGGATGAGTTGTTTCTCACAAGAAGCCCACTTGAGGCTTGGAAGGAGGGAATCCCTCACCCATGTCATGCTGTGCAAAATGTTTAGCAATCCAACCAAAACTTAAATATTTAACTGAACCTATAGCTACAGTATGGACTATCTTAATATAAATAATCCTCTCAATGAACAAGATCTGAAATTAATTTGGTAAATAGGCTTTTCAGATGTTAATAGATCTTTGAATATTTTGGATTGTCTTTACAGCTCTTTAATATTGCTCCAAAATTTAATAACAGTCTAGTCATTTGCTTGCTTTTGAATGTAATCATTAGATGAAACAGTGATACAACACCACATGGTTGTTGTTGGAAGAGTTGTGCTAACATTAGAAGACGCGCTGTCCCAGCTTTTGAACGATTCTTTCTGCAGTCAGATCACACAACTACTTCCCCTTCCCATCCACATTTTACTCAAACAGTTTCACCATCAAGCCAGTGGGTTGCATGCAAATGGCATCTGAGGATCTCAGGCCTTTATCTAAACCGCGTGGTGCAGCTCCGATAAGCAAACTCAACAAACAGTGACACAGAGAGATGCACAATCAAGCTTGAAAGATTGTATCATGAGGGTTTTCTAAATGTCAGAGATGCTGTAGAAATGTCCAATGGCTCCTCTCTCCCCACTTTAGTTCCTACAAACAATTGTGTTGTGTTCAAAGTACTATATAAATAAGGTTAATTAAAGTGGAGTTGAAGAGAAAGGTTTGAGAGATAGAGATGTTAAACTGTTACAAAGAGGTTATGTCCATCTAATTAGGAGGGAACAGGTAATTATTACTGTAACCTAGTTGAGTTGTTTGAATTAAAAGGCCATGATGGGGCCACATGCGATCTTATTGGTACCAAATATATGAAGCACAACTGTTATACATACATAGGCTTGGTTCTCCAAAAGACTAATAATGTACATATGAAAATAAACACAAGAATGTTCGTTCAATGTTAACATCCATTTTATTTATCACTTGCTATGAATAATTGCAATTTCCCCTCTCTGGGGATACATAAAGGGTGAAAAATGTATGAAAAATATTTGCTACAGTTAGGGGGCCAGATGCCTAATATTACGGGGGAACCGGCCCCCACCTTCCCAGCCTTAGAACCGCTACTGGAGGCGTGGACTAGTTTAAATATGTTCATATAAACACATAGCACATGCTCTATAATAGGAACTGCTTATCACAGTATGTGTGGATAAAAACCAGACCAGCCTTCAATCATATAAAGATCCTCTGTCCACAGGAGATCACTAATCAAGCTAGAACTGTCATCAGCTGCTGTTAAAACATTTTGGGGACCATATGTGGGCATTTAGCGCATTCCAGTTATTGTTCATAGTCAAAAAAGAAAAAAACAATTCAACCTTATTTTACATTACATTTTATTCATCCATCATGTACAGGCTGTTTGAATAAGTATTGTATGTCTGTTGTGCTTAATTGTACTTTAATCTTGAGCAGCGTGTGCCCCTCCCACATCCATCCAGCCTCTGTCACTGTCTTATATCTGTGTTGTTCTTGTCCTTTTCTGGGAAATTGTGTAAATGTTCCAACATATTTAAATGTGTTTCCATGAGGTTTTTTCTGTGTCTCGTTCCCGCCATCACGGTGTGGCTCATTGAAACTGCATTGTCTTTCCAGGTGGCGAGCGTAACTGTGGAGTACATGAGCTGATCTGCGTCAGAAAAGGTAGGGCAGATCAGAGCTCTGGGAGGTTGACTTTTGACCCCACACTTCACCTTCCTCATCAGCATTTCTCCCTGTTAAACTATGGTCGCCCACACTCCGGCTGTGCTGCCTTCACTGTTGTCGGGCTGTGTCGTTTGTTTGAGACTTGTTTTGTTATTTGTGCTCACTGCTTGTGTTCATTGTTTTTTCTAAAACTTTCCACTGAAAATGTTTAAATAACATCATATCCTCTTAAGGCAGACCAAGTAAAAGAAAATACATTTTAGTCATTTGAGAGATTTCTCTTTCATTACATTAGTTAGTCTACACTGTTGTCACGGAGATTGAGGCTATTTCAGTGTCTTTAAGTGTGGTATAAATTAAAAAAACATATTTGTGCTTATTTAAGTTAATCAATCAGACCTTAAAGCTCCAGTCAGACTAGAGTACATAGTGAATGGTATCTCCTAAAATGACAGCTATCAAATGACATGTACACTGTTATGTTTTGTACGTATGGAAGTACCAATGAAATACTTCTGGGTATCCACCTGAAGGTACAAGGGATACAGGGAATAAGGGAGTTACACATGTGTGTTAAGGAGGGACATAGAGATACATAGTAATCTTTTAATCACCCAACACTTCTTGGATAGTTACAGGGTGTAGACAGTACAATACAAGGTGTTGCCTATATGCTCTTTCACAATACCAAAGTTGTAAAAAGGAGAATAAAGTGAAATATAAAAAATTGTTTTTTTGTGCATTCACTTGAAAGAGGGGATATCTTGCCACATCCTATACTGCATGTTGTACAATAATAATAATAATAATAATAATAATAACAATAATAATAATAATAAAATACAATACAATTATTTTCAAACTTAAAGCTTATACATTTGCCTCCGTAAATGTTAGTGATATGACGATATGATAAATGCAGCTTCTTTTACATTCGTTTTTTCAAATACTGTAGATCTTCTACTGTTCCCAAGTGTTTTATCGTCATTTTAAAAACATACACATACTGTAACTATTTCATAGCTCTATCTATAAAGGTATAACCTCTTCACAGGTTAAGCCTAATGTTTTGTTACCCAGCTAAAATGATTACCACACTATTAATAATAAGTAAGCACTCCGTGCATAAACACATTTTACCATGTAACCTTTTTTTCTGTAATAATTCTAAAAATTTAAAAAAGATACCCAAACAAATTGTATTGCAATATCAGCACTGTTAACATGTTTCACTAATTTTCCTGTGTAACCTAGTTACAATTATAAGTACAGTAGGCTAAATGTTAAGAAGGGTTCTTACACTGTAATTTACTGGCTATAATCTGAATTGTTGCAATGCCCTGTATGTACTCAATAATTACACTGTGAAATAATTGCACTGTAATTTGCCAGCTGTAATCTGAATTGTTACGATGGCATTATTTAAGTCATATTAAGTAATTAAGTAAAGAAGACCTAAATGGATACAGCACACATCTCTATATGTATAATTCTAAAGTCAGGCTACAGTTTTCCACGAGTACATGTAATACTTCTTTGTAATACATGATTTATTTTTTATGTAACTGCATGTTTTGAAGATCATGATGGTGCTACAACTGTAAAGTTCTGTAATGACACGCTTTTAACAAATCATGCGGGTCAGAACAATCATCATTTTGCATGTTGAGCCAGAGCAGTCAGTGCCTCTCTCAGTATATTCATATTTTGGATGGAGATGACACTCCAGAGAGGTCCGACCACAGTGTGAGCCAGCTGGAGGCTCTGGTTGTGTAAGCCTGTGCATGTGGAATAATATGAGTTATCCCATTTGATATGTGATTTTTGAAGTTTCCAGAGGTGTGTGGGTGTGTGAGTGTGTGTGTGTGTGTGTGTGTGTGTGTGTGTGTGTGTGTGTGTGTGTGTGTGTGTGTGTGTGAGTGTGTGTGTGTGAGTGTGTTTGTGTGTGTGTGTGTGTGTGTGAGTGTGTGTGTGTGTGTGTGTGTGTGCGTGTGAGAGAGTGTGTGTATGTGTGTGTGTGTGTGTGTGTGTGTATGTGTGTGTGTGTGTGTGTGTGTGTGTGTGTGTGCGTGTGTGTATTTGAACAGGTTTGTAGCTACACAGTAGGTACTGTGCTTCGGGGCATTGTATGAACATGTGTGGGAGTGCTGGTGAGAGTGCTTGTGGACTACTTGTGGAGTGTGTGTGGGTGTCTTTGTGGTGTTGAGATAGTTTTGTGCTTTTTTACATACAACATGGCAACTGTTTCCATGCGACAGAACTCCACAAAGACAATAGAGACATGAACAAAAGGATAGTTGTCAAGAGTGACAATAAAGCAACTCTCAGAACTTTAGACTAAAGCATGTTTTACAACAGTTTGTCACTTATGTGCAGAGGGTTTCCTCATTTCATACTGTACAATATTTATGTGCAAATTCTATCTTAACACATAAACCTAAACATAACTGACAGTTTGAGGGACCTAGCATCAGCACAGCCTCCTCAATTGTTCATCCATCAACTTGTTTAGCCGCATACCTGTGTCAGGTCACCATGGCAACATTTGAAGCTAATGTACTTGCAAGATCCTGTCACTCAGCCATGTCAAATAAAATATATTTTTCTGAAAGTTAGATACAGTTCCTTTAAAAAACAGAGTTTCTATTTCATAAAATTGAAAAGCTAAAATGAGAAATAATGCCTCAGCGACACTGTTACACCACTTTTATTACATCATGTCCAATGTTTACTTATAGTAATAGTGTTTCACTCTATAAGTAAACATTGGACATGATGCCAACTAAAAAAGAAAATTGTAGTCTTAAGTCAGGAATCCAAAAGTAAAGAGAGAAACTGTTTGTAGATTTCTGTGATTGAATATTCTTTTCCCTGTTTGAGCCAGTTGGGGAATTATACAGCGCAGGATCCCACTCCATCTGTCCTGTGAACAATTCAGTCAACAGTGAGAAGCTGGTGCAGTGTGAGCAGACAGGCATTCCCATGGGACAACGCCTCCTGTTTCCACCTTACCATGTGACCAAACATTATGGGCTATTAACAATAATCCAGATTTATTACAGAGCAGACACATCTAACAGACAATTACTCAAATTTTATTTGTATTATTTGCAGAAACACAGATAAGAAGTCGAACAGAAGCTCGAAATAAGAGCACACTAGGTTATGTAGTGTTATTTTGTAGTTCTTTTGGTGAGAAAGTGTCATTCTGGCTGTTAATATGTGACATTCTTATAGTTAAAGAACATTTAACAGCTCCTATTTTATAATGGAGAAGTTAATTAAATATAATTAAGCCTATAGTATTTGTGTGTATGTGTGTGCGTTGCAGGCATTATATGGCCATTATAAATAACAGAAAATGGCATCACCATTATTGTTCCAAAAATAAGATGTCATCTAGTACTCTCTTGCCAAATGAGCTCATTATCAGTATCTGTACCAAGGCAGTCATTTGGTATAATTGAACAACATTGACTTTGCATATAGTGATTTCCGTGTTGCATTGAGCATCATTGTTGAGCATCATTGTTCATCATTCATCATTGTAAATGTAGGACGTAATTTGAGGAGTGAACAATGTATTATTTTTAAATGCACTAAAAATGTGTTTTCCCGTCCTCCCTTGCCTTAAAGTGTCCCGTCACATTTCTTCTTACTTATATGACTTTTACACTGCATTCAACATTCACACTGTCAGGGCTCAAATGACCCGCTCTATCTCCTGAGCCTCAGTCCACCCGTGATGCTTTAGTTTCCTCTTCATGAGGTTTACTTCCCAAAGTGTTCAATCAGTTGTATAATGTCTGTCGTGTTTCAAAGAAAATTACCCTGATGATGTCATTTTGGTTATCTCATCTTGGGCTTGGAGACATGTATAAAAGAAACCATGCATCACAAACTGCAGGCGTGGAGTTTGAAAGATGTGGACGTAAGGCAGGGAGACTCAAACTAAATTTTGACATTGGTTGCATGTATCCAGTGTTTTTGGAGCTTGGCCCATACTGGCGACTAAAAATCAAGATATCTCAGCCTCTGTTTCTTTGATTTTAGCCATTGCTTTATTTTTTATGTATCTCTTATAAATCACTTTATGGAAGGGCAAGATTAATATGAATATGAGTTCCCTTTCAAGGCAGTATGTCTACAAAGTGGAGCTATATACATTAACTTGACTTGACTATTCTAATTCCTATAATTAATTTAAAAAATGTAAGAAATGTAATACATTTAATAAATGTAATACATGAGAAATTGAGAAATTGAAGAAATTTTAGAAGAAAAGTAGTTTTAACGACTATGTTAATTTTCAGAATTTATTCTAAGTTTTGTCAAGTGCAAGTAGGACTGCAGTGGAGTCAGCAGCAGTAAGATTGCATTTTACATCCTTTTTTCTTTCCACTGTATTCCACAATCCAAATCCCTCTCACCATCGCCCTCTCCTGGAGAGAATACAAAGTGGTGCATAAATTAGCCTTTTCTATAAAGTTTGTTTGCAGTGTTTGATAGTGTGCGGTGTTCACACATAAACCATTGGTGCTGCCTGCATGTTACACTGTGAACACAAACCTCCTCTGCAACACTGAGAAACTAGGGGCAATATTCACGTTTCATCTCATAATGCACCACACATTGCGTTTGCCTTCGTACTATGTTGTCCTTAATGACCACATGACGCAAGACACAATCACCCTGGATAAGTCTTAGCAAGGAATCACACTCAACAGTAATGGCTTTGGTAGGGGTGTGTTTACTGCCACAGCACATACTGGTTATTGCCTCTTAGGCTTTAGTATTGTCTGAGTAGTATGAGGTCACTTCCCTCCCTACAATATGGGCATTGCCTCATCTTTTAAGCTATGAAACTGATGTCCCTACATGTTGGATAAGACAAGACAAGATGCAGTCTGTGCTAACGGCTCCCACATGACACCTGTTTGCGTTGCTGCAATCAGATGCACTATTTTACTCCCCTCTCTAACATATGGTTCTCGATGTTTCTTCTTAGCATTATTTGCCTCAGCCAACTCTCATTATGCCGGGAAAATACAGTAGGAATTTCCCTCAAAGGGACATTTTAGTATCATGAAGCACTTCTGTCTTTTAATGTGTGACAGCTTGTCAGTGACCCACTCAGTGTCAACACGTTATTTTGCCAGTGTAAAATGTCCAATTAAGGAGATGACAGTCAATGTCTGGTTGAATTGAAGGTTGATTTATACTGAGCTTTTGTAGAGGCCTATGAAGTGAAAAGGTAGTATTTTAAGTATGAAAGGGTTACATTAAATAGTCACTGTTTGATGACAAAGATTTTACGCTCATTAGATTGCTCTGATGTCACTAGGGCTTGATCCACCTACAGAAAGAAGAACAACAGAAAAACGTGTTCTAAAAGCTAAAATGGAAAGTATCCCCTCTGACCACACCTGATGATGACATAGCACCTCCATGACGACGTTGGAAGGTCAAATATGAGGTGGAAGGTCACACAGCTGGCTTTCGTCTGTTAAAAACTCCCTCAGATTGTTGATCAACAGGAGTCGTTCTGCTTTTACAAACCTGTTGTTTCCAAAGTAAACTATCCACTGATGTGTGGCAGCGCTGTTTAATGAGATCTGACTAGCCTGTGTGTCTGGAGTCTGGAATGATGCTGCACCTGAACCCGTTGCTATGGCAACAAACCGGTTGTGTGTGTGTCTCTCTCTCTCTCTCTCTTAGTGCATGCTGGGAGTTTGTGCTGGGAAACGCTGAGCGTGGGCTTTTCGATTTCTTCTTGTTTTGATTATTTTGTTAATAATGGGTGTTGATTTAACTTAATTCACTGCTGATAGTTTGATTTAGTTGACTTTTGGTGTGGGGTTTGAGGTGTTTGTGGTGTTTTCTATTGCCTGTGTCTCACCGGTCGGCGTCTGACGCCATGATAAATGGGGAATTCGCCAAGCTCACGAGGAAACATGGCATTAAGATTTCTGCCGTTTTCCCGTGTAGGTCGGACAAAGCAGTATTAAGTCACTGGCGCTGTTGTCATTTTCCTGGACCAGCTGGAGAAGGTGAACCGCGTCATCGAGACAGGTATCGTGGTGAACGATTTGTTTGTGCAGGTACTGCCACTCACGCAACCAAAGTTGTTATTTCTAACGTCCCTCCGTTCATAACCGATGAGTTTCTCAGCAGAGAGCTGTCCAGACACGGGAAAGTTGTTTCCCCGGTGAAAAAGATTCTGTCTGGATGTAAGTCTCAGCTACTGAAACATGTAGTCTCTCAGTGGAGAAGTGGGCTTCCTCTTCTCCAAGTCTTTTACTCCAGTCTCACTGGAGGTCGAGCATTTTATCGAGGGGAGGTTGCTTTTAGTTAAAGCACGGTTTGACCTTTTTACAGCTGTTTTTATAAATGTGTACGCTCCAACAATCGGTGCAGAGAGGAAGCTGTTTATACAAAAAGTAAATGATGTTGTAAATGGCTGTGCCTCGCACGATTTTTTATTCTTGGGAGGAGATTTTAAGAAAATGCATCTTTAGATCGCAACCACGCAGCGTCCCAGAACACTCTGAGGCAGCTGGTCCACTCCCATGGTCTGGTGGATGTGTGTAGAAGGATGCACGCAGACAGTATACATGATCTCACATTAGAGAGAATAGGATTTACTCAGCAAGGATAGACCATATTTATTGTTTTAAACATCATTGTAATATTTAAAAAATGCGCAGCATTATGCCGGCTGGTTTTACAGATCATTCCTTGCTTCTATGTAATGGTTTTATTAGAAACGTTAAGCCAAAAAGCCCATATTGGCATTTTAACTCAGTTTTGACTTTTGATAAAAGGTAGGTCCTTATTTATTTCCGGAGTGTTTTTAGACAAAGGAAGGGTGATTTTAGCAGTCTTAGGCAGTGATGGGACCATGGTAAGACGGAAATAAAAATAATTTGTCAACAGCACACCCTCAATGTCACACAAGACATCACCAGATCTATGAAAGACCTGGAGGGTGATATAGTGGAACTAGAAAAAATCTGTGAGTCCACAGGTGATCGAGGATATATTGAAATCCTAAAAGTTAAGAAAATGGCTTTAGCCAACCTGCTAGACGTTAAAGTACAGGGTGCACTGGTCCGGTCCCGGTTTTTGAAACGGCATCGAGATGGATGCTCCCTCTAGCTTCTTCTTCGGTCTGGAGAAAAATAACGGACAGAAGAGGGTAATCCACTCACTCCTCTCAGACACAGGGCAAGAAATAATGGAACCAATCCAGATCAGAAGGCGAGCTGTGAGTTTTTATTCCTCCCTCTACTCCAGTGAGTATGAGGGAGATGAAACATTCCTCGGAGGGTTCTGTGGTGGATTACCTCAGGTCTCAGAGGAGAACAACTCACAGCTCGAGGGGCTGTGAGGTAGCTTTACAGGTAGCTTTAAAGGCCATGCAGGGACGGCAAGCTCCCGGCATCGACGGCCTCACAGTCAAGTTTTTTAAAGCCTTCTGGGACATTTTAGCAAATTATCTTTTAGATGTTTTTAATGAAAGCCTGGCCTCTGGCAGGGCTGTGCTCTGTCAGGAATGCTCTATGCGCTCTCCCATGAACCTCTCCTCAGGAAAATACGTTGCAACCTACAGGGTCTGCTTTTACCTGGATTTAGTAGCAGCATTGTTTTATTAGCTAATGTGGATGATGTCATTGTTGTCATTGGAAGCCAGAAGGAAGCACATATTTTAACCAATATTGTAGAAGATTTTAGCACGGCATCGGCAGCGAGGGTGAATTGGAAGAAAAGTGAAGCCCTCGCTGTCGGGGAGTGGCGTGGTGGTCTCTCAGTTCTTCCCCAGAGCCTCACCTGGAGAAAAGATGTAATAAAATATCTAGATGTGTTTTTGGGAAAAGAAAATATAGTCCAGAAGAACTGGGAGAACGTCATTGAAAAGATTGAGGGAAGGATTTCCAAATGGAAATGGCTGCTCCCTTTTAAAGGCAGGATTTTGGTTTTAAACAACCTTGTGGCCACAACCTTGTGGCACCATCTGACCTGTGTAGACCCTCCCTCAGGCCTTTTAGCTAAAAATACAGAAGAAAATGGTAGATATTTTTTGGGGTGGTCTACACTGGGTGCCACAAGGAGTGTTGTATTTATCAAGAGAGGAGGGGGGACAGGGCCTAGTCCCCCTGGCCAGCCGAACAGCTACTTTTAGACTCCAGTTTTTACAGAAATATCTTACCAGTCTGGCTGATCTTGTGTGGAGAGACGTGGCCAGCTGTATCCTCAGACGCGTGAGTAACCTGGGCCTGGATACTGCTCTGTTTTTAACTGATTCAAAATTGTTAAAGGTAAGTGAGCTGCCTCCGGTTTATCAGGGTGTTTTTAAGTGTTGGGCCCTTTTTAACCATAAAAGGTGCCCAAAGTCTGACTCTCTGCACTGGTTGTTTATGGAGCCTCTAATTCACAGGGCCAGGCTGGACATCAGCAGCAGCAACACACCCGGCCTGACGGTGGCGCTGTGCAGGTTGAGGACCCTGTGCTTACAACAGCTGGTGGATGCATTGGGGCCGGCGCTGAATTATGCCCGGGCCCTGGGCTCTCTGCTGGGTCTAACCTCTAGCCGGGTGGCTCAGAGCATCCTCCAGCTCTGGAGCCAGATACTCTCTGGAGAGGAGCCTCCTCATCAAATACAGTCAGGGAAAGACTGTTCCAGACCCAGCAGACCCATTTCCAGAAATCTACCTGAGCCCAGGGCTGGGAGAACTGACCGGCCCCCTGCTTAAGATCACTAGCCCTGCAAAACTGTTGCTGCACAGAGCGGACAAAACAACTTTCTATACGAACTGTGTAAAAAGCATCAACAGAAAAGGCCTGTGCAGCAGACCCTCCAATGTGTGGAGCAATAGATTAGGTGGAGAAAGCGGACCGGGCCCACAGTGAAGGATTTTATGCAAACCTCCCCTCAAGAAGCGGACTGCCGACCTTCAGTGGAGGATTTTACATGATGCTATCGCCTCAAATGCCTTTATCTCTGTTATTAATCCTGCTGTTTTAAATAATTGTCCATTTGTAATCTACATGAGACTGTCTTCCACATTTTCACTGAGTGTAAGAGACTCACGGGTTTCTTCTCACTTTTAACATTGTTTTTTAGTCTCTTTGATGTTATTTTTACTGAGAGTGTTTTTATCATGGGAGCTGCCTACAAAAAAAGATAAGAAAGAAAAGTGGCAGCTCCTAAACTTCCTCTCAGGAGAAGCCAAAATGGCCATCACATAAGTAGAAAGAACAGAGAAGAAAACAGAGGCAGGAGGCGAAAGCAGTGTGGCTGTGCAATATTAGAGCAAGGCTCTGGCTCGAGTTCAGGTTTTATAAACATATAGGAGACATACACACTTTTAAACAACGTTGGTGTTTTAAAAATATTATCTGTTCCGTCAGTGATGATGATTTACACTTTACACAAGTTTTTATTGCGGGTCATTGTTTTCATTTTCCCTTTCTTGATCTGTGAGCTGTAATGGTTTTTGTGTTGCTGCATCGGGTTAGCACACGTGGGTCGGGGGTGGCCCATGAGTGCCGGGTGTGATGGGGGTGGGGAGGGGACAATGATATGGTAATGATATTGTTGGGGATGGTTATTTTTGGCGGTGATTTGGACCGGGTGGTGCATTTGAAGTTTGGGATCTTTGCTTGTCGCTGTGTCGCACTCGCACATAGCATGCATCATTTGGCCGGTGATGTGTGGTGTGTGTGGGTGGGGCGGGGTGGCGAGTGGAGAGTTCAGATGTTGGATGTAGTGTTTGGTTTGGATCGCTGCGGGGATTAATGTTTTTGATGGTGTTGTTGTGGCGTGTCTCTTTTTTCATTTTTGTCTCACTTGACGCACATGGGGCGTTTTTGGGCCATGTGTGTGGACCTAATGTGGTGGTGCAGGAACTGTTTTGGTCCATGGATTGAGTGGGGGGAAGGGGGGGGGATGATGTGTGGTGATCGGGAACGGCATATTTGATGAATTATTGGAATATTGAATGATGGAATGAGTTGATTTCCGGGGGTGTGCCGGGGAGGCAAAGTGGGGTGGCTTTGTGGGTTGATGCAAGTCATTTTTTACCCATGTTGTGCCTTAGAAGGGTAGTGATACAAAAATGATTGTTTATGATTTTTTAATTGTGATGGCTTACTACATTTTTTGAAAGTCGTGTGCTAATATTTGACAGCAGCAACTCTAACTTGAATTTCCTCAGTCTCTCCAGAGGTGCTGGGGTTTCTAACAGCCATCGGACTCTTCATTATCCTCATGACCCTCCTGTTCTGGTACCTCAACAACAAGTTGGCACTAGAGAATCCAGGGAGCCTTCAGTGCCTTGATGACTTCAGGAAAAAAACCGAGCTGCAAGGTGAGCCTGCATTTACATATCTGTGCGACTGTGCTCAAGGTTTCAAGGCACATTTCACCTTCATTTCTACATGTCCTAATGCCCCAGGCACATGATTTTTTTATACTAGTAAAGTTTGGACTGGTTTCGTATATATATTTTCGCTATTTATCTGACAGCTGAGGACAGGACTGATATCATATACTACTACATGTCCAAGATGAACCAGAAGTAGATGCATTTAAATACAACAAAAAACCTTGTTTGTGTAATATCCAAAATACATACCACTCCATAAAATGATGGACCCATGCCATGCCACCGACTGCAGCACGAGGCCTGACCTCTGCACGGGGACATTTTCCACTGGCACTGGCCTTTCTCAACCTATGAAAAGATTACTGTTGCTGACAGATGTAGGCCTGTTTATTTGTCATCTGTCCCCCGGGCTTCAGACGTTTAAAAGGTTGGTGGCCCCAGGGAGCCCGCACAGGGAGTTGGCTCTACCCTGAGAAGCCACCTGGTAAACATTCAGTTAAAAACAAAGGGAGGCTCTGGCAGTATAAAGTGGTGAGGTGATTGTTCTTGGTATCTTTTCCTGTTTATCTTTTTACACAATGTCTGTTTTAACGGAAACATGGGACAATTATGTTTAGATTTCATAAATTGTGTTAGGTTAACTCTACTGTCCTTTCTGTGCCAAAACTGACAATGTTTTTGATGGACGCTTCATTCTTTATACTCCTAAGCATACAAACAAATACAGTTAATTTGGGGAAATTTTCTGCAAGGGAAATGTTACAGCGCAGCTCTGTCATTTTAAAGCTCTGCTGCCTCTTGCTGGAACAAATGTAAAGCTACAACTGGTGTTTCAGTGGTTGGCCTATGTAAAAGCAAGGATGTTATAAGGACTGTTTTATTGGCATACATGCTTATAATATTCTTGAATCTCTTCAAGAATACATTGATTGTACATCATATGCTTTTTTAAATTTCCCCCTCATGTATCTACGTGTGAGTGGAACAAACATTAGAAATACCTTTCAGTAGCAGTCCAAATCAAGGCCACCACTTTACATAACTACAGCTTTGAAAATCACCGGAGAGACACTGAATATTTAAGATTCACAAAGAATCTAAAACACTTATATATTCTACAATTCATTCAACAACATTAATATATTACTTATATGTCTATAAATATACTTCTGTTGCATAACAAGGCACGCTGTTGCATAATCATGGACAGAGCTCCATGGCAACATTAGTGTTTCAAAAAAACCTTATTCTGTCTATTCATGTACTAATTGTTATGTTTTGCTGTGAAGCACTTTGGGCTGCAAGTCTTGTATGAAAGGTGCTATAGAAATAAAGCTTATTATTATTATTATTATTATTATTATTATTATTATTATTATTATTATTATTATTATTATTATTATTATTTATTAGTCATTTGAGAATGTGCAACATGTCAGTCTGCTTCTCCACGATGTTGATTTATTACCTTTGACATCTTTTATTTTTCTCTATGTATGTCGTGTAATTGTTGTGTAAAAATATCTGTGACTCAAAATGTACAATTTAATTTGCTGCCATGCCATAAAGAGAAGGGATTGAGTGCTTTGGTAGCTGCTTTATCTTCCTGCTTGATCAGCGTTGGGTTGTTACCGTAAATACGTCTGTTGTAACAAGTCATCCAAAGCAACATTCTGTATCTGCTGGCTGTATCTGGCAACACATATTGTTTCCTCCTTGATACATAAATGTTATTAACAGAGCAATGAATCACCTTCTCAGTAAGCTCTGGAAGAAAAATACAGACATATCTTATTTTTGTAGACATTGTGACATTGTGAGTGGTTTCGTCAAAAAAATATCAAAGGCATTCTTGTGGAGAAAAGGATACCGTACAATAAATGGTTCACCTATCCAAAGTTGATGATCTCAGGATAATCTCGTCAGCATGTTCTTCATCTCCTGTTTTTCATGTACGTTTCATATTCATTCAACAACTCACTTGACAAGAACAAAAAAAAAACATCAGGCACTTTTTGAGAACGGATTACATTGTGTGACGAAACCCAGAACCATAATGACAAAATGAATCGTGACATCTTGTAATTTTGATAGTGAATCAAACACATACAAAAAACTGGAATGATAAAAAGAGATAATTTGAGAAATGAAATAAAATGCAGAAAATAGCTTGGCAGGGTGAGTGTGCAGATGTCTCTTTAACTGCAGCACCTTAACAAAGCTGGGACTGAATGATCTGCAGTTCTCTGTTCACAATACTCAGCAACAGCTGCCACATACATGTTGTACATTTATACTGCAAAACAATAAGTAAGTATACATTTTTCTATCAAATCTAAATGTCACGACCACCAATATTGAAAATATTTTTGATATAATGCAGTTAAGAAAACATGTGAACATAAAGGTTTATAAGTTTACCTTTATTACAGAGACAATTTAAAGTGCTTTAAATGAGAGGAAACAATGCAATAAAACACAACAAAATAGCAATACTGGAATAAATTGCGATAAATAGAAAAAGATTAAATAAAAAACAAATAGGCAAAAGAAATAGAGCATTAAACATGTATTCATTTTCTATAATTCCTGTTATTGAATGAACAACATAAGAATATTCTGAGAGTTCACATTTCGATATCCATTTCACTCACTCACACCAAATGTCATTCTTATACTGTTAACATCATCTACTGTAGGTAGTCATGCTTATATGTATTATATTATGATTTACCTATCAATTGGGAGACTTTTGACCCCCTTAAAATGTCTCTCATCCTTCTTCTTTTCAAGCAGCTTCAAGCTTTGGTGGCACATTCTCAGACAAAATCTGGTGAAATTAGTTTCTGGGGAGCTTTTCTGACACTGGAATTTTCTGGACACCTGAAATAATTTTTCTGTTCACCTTTTACAAAGCAGTTCAGCAGGTTTCCTGTGAAGTTCCAGATTGGGGCCAGAGGCTGCCAGTCTACCTGATCTTTACATGTCGGTCTGTTCCACTGTAACCAGGCCATCTTTCTTTACCCTAAACAGACAAAGCCTACACTGATGCCGACCTGCAGGGCTCGTCATCGGACAGCGAGGATGAACTGATGGGTCAGTATCAGGAAGCGGTCAGTCGCTCCCAAGGCCTCCGGGGAGGAGCCAAGGCGGCCACTAACACCAAACACGCAGGAGGTTTCAGCTGGGAGAGCCGGCAGAAATACAGCCCTATAACTGCTGGTTATGACGGCTACAGCAGTGAAGCCTCGGCTGACGACGGTAGGTTCTCAATTTAATTGGGAATTTAATTTAAAAAACTAGTGCTCTTCCCTGTATTCATATATATCGACAATTTTGGTTATTTTTCCAAAAACATCCACAAAGGATGCCTCAACAATGACAAGTTGCATTTAATAGATTAATGCAGATACTGCAGAGAGCTTGAGCCAAATGCACAGACTCTTCTGCACAAAATAACAAACACAAATGCCCCACACACACACAGTATACACACTGATACACACTGTCAGTTAATCCAGAGAGGTGATCAAAGCGCACCTCCCTTTCAGCACACTCTCCGTGGGAGGGTTGTGAAACAGTCAACTGTCTGCATAATCTGCACAGCCGCAGCCTCACACTCTGTTTTTATTTTTTTATTTGATGCATCTCTGTTTCCCATCTGCCCAACTCAACATCACAGGGCGTTTACCGTGGCGGATGGAAGGCAGGTTCCTCTTTTATGTCAAAATAGACCGAGTCACAGGACAACACTGGCACTGACCTATTTGGATCAGTCTTTTATTTGACATACACATTTAATTTTCACCATGAAAGTGAATAAATAATTTAGGGCGTGTAACACACTTGACATCAACATACTGCAGTCGATATTGTTATATTGGATTTATTCAGGTGGAATGGTACAACAATCAAGGAGAGGCTAAATAATAGAGGATGAATTGATTTTTAAAGGAATAGTTCAACATTTTGGGAAAAGTGATTTTTTATTTGATTGCTGAGAGTTAGATTAGACCGTCGATAGCTACTCTCATGTCTGTCTGACTGAATTTGGATATCTGCCGATACTGATAAAGTTCTGATACCAGAGCTCTTTTTGCATAGAATTTGCATTGCATTACAATTTTGCATTAAATATAAATGTATTCCAAAGCATCTTATTTGAACTGTAGGTTAAGTAGGCTTCACACACATAGAGGCGTAGGAGTGAAATTCCTATGAAAACTCCTTTAATGCTTTAAACTTCAAATCAAGTGCACAGTAATGCATTATCAGCTAGGCTACTAGTAGGTATACATGAGTAAAGTAAAGTAAGTAAAGAGAATGTGAAAGTGCAATGGCACATTGACAAATCCTTTATAACATTTAAAGTGAATATTTTAAATAAAAGTGCAAGTGAAACAGACATAAATATCTACTCTATCAAACAAGTTAAAAACGTCAATGTAGCTAGCTGCTTCTTTAAATCTGCTTTGCTACAATATTTTGTGAAGACAAAGCACATGTTTTTATACTCACAAATGCATTTTGATCAAGTAATAAAAGCCGAGATCAGACACTGTTTGTGATAGAAGCTGAATAGAGGAAGTGGTGAGCGTTGGGTATTGCTATGGTTGCCATGTAGCGATGCTAACCATGTCCGCGAGTGACTCTCACCGTCCAAGATCCAGTCACTGTGATAAAAAAATGGCAGGCCGTGTCAGTTTATACTTTTTGTTCACAATCTGTGCTATAAACGCGCTAGTTAAGTGTTCTAATTAATCTTTTTTAATAGACCGTCACTTTAAATACAGAAAAGGTAGTAATGTGCTGTTTATGGGCCTTAGAGTTAGACTCTTGAGCAGCGCTAAACGTAGCTAACTAGCTTTGCAGCTGTCCCAACATGGCCGATGGGACGTTCTTCACCATAATTACATATTTATATGGATCGGTACGTAGATCTGTGACATTAGTCCATTATCCGATAAGTGTCGTAGCCCGATACCGATATTGGATCGGATCAATCCATCTCTAAGGTGACAGAAATCGGCCAACCATCACCTGTCAAACTCGACTTGTTTCAGCTGTTTTGTTAAATTATTACAAAGAAATACTACTTTTTGACCAGGAGCAGTGACTTTCTTATGTCTTGTTATCACTAATAACATTAACTTGCAATTTTTAAACTTTTGTATACATAAACAAGATATACTGGTTACATAGTGAGCTTTAGAGGTGCTGGTAAGCCGCTTTTTCTTTGACTGTCAAATAGAACCAGATGAGCTGTTTCTACCTGTTTTCAGGCTTATGCTAAGCTAAGCTAAGTGACTGCTGGCTGAAACTTTATCTTTAGACTATTGGACTGACATGGTGGTACCAATCTAATTGTTTTGTCAATAGTTAAACAAAGTAGAACAAAGTAGAACAAAATCAAATAAGGAAAAATGTTCAATAACAAGACAATAACTGTAATTGTACGTAAACCTGGATGTTGTGGATTATTATATATCATATACCTGATATCTTTTAAGAAGTTCAGGTGGTGATATCCTGCAGAACTGTCTCATATTGAACACATACAAAAAATGCAAATCTGACATGCTTGTGTTGGACATCTGCAGACAGAAATCAGCCGTGTTTATGTCTGACAGTGTTTTTCAAAGACAAAAACAATCTAATCTTTGCCAGGGTCCTTAATGGGTGAATCATGTCCGAACCAGCTTTGTGTTATATAAGACAATGGGTTCCAAAGCAGAGTGTCTGCTAAACTCTATTTAAAGCAATGTTTGAATATGTAGCTGAGGGATAAATAGCACATGACATCCTTCTGACTCCATTAGTGAATATGCAATGCACTGAACAAGGTCATCATTACACAAGTGCTGCATTAGCTGTGTGTCTCCTCATAACCACTAGATGGTCCCTGCCATCCTTAGTCTGGGCTCAGATGGGACCACATGGGCTGTTCAGTGATTTCACATATCAAGATTTTTAGGTAATTGTGGGCTCATACAGAGCAGAGATGATTTCATTTTTGTAATACTAAAAGTTTTCTGTTAAAGCAGACGTGCATCATCTAATCAAAACTGAAACACAATAAACTACTCCAATATAATTTAATATTAATCTGTCTCACATTCACCGTGATTCTTCATTTTGAGGCTTGAGCTAATCAGTGATTCTTGTGAAGTGGCTCAGTCAGGCAATTGTGGGAACATGCCGTCTTCAACACATTATCTAAATTTAGATTATTCTTCACTAGTCTGCAAATTATTCATAATATTCTGTTCAGTTTACCAACAGTCAAATTTATATTTAAACTAACCCTAACCCTGACTGTTTAGAACAACCGTTCCCAACCCATCCATCCATCGTCTACGGCTTATCCGGGGTCGGGTCGTGGGGACAGCAGCTCCAGTAGGGAACTCCAAACTTACCTTTTCCGGGCCACATCCGCCAGCTCCAACTGGGCGATCCCAAGGCGTTCCCAGGCCAGTGTGGAGATATAATAGTCCTGGGTCTTCCCCGGCGTCTCCTCCCAGCTGGACGTGCGTGGAACACCTCCCTAGGGAGGCGCCCAGGTGGCATCCTTACTAGATGTCCGAAACTGGCTCCTTTCAACGCAAAGGAGCAGCGGCTCTACTCCGAGTCTCTCATGGATGGCTGAGCTTCTCTCCCTATCTCTAAGGGAGATGCCAGCCACCCGTCTGAGAAAACCCATTTTGGCCGCTTGTACCTACCATCTTGTTCTTTCGGTCTTGACCCAACCTTCATCACCATAGGTGAGGATAGGAACAAAGATTGCCCGGTAGATTGAGAGCTTTGCTTTCTGGCTCAGCTCTCTTTTCGTCACAAAGGTGCAGTAAAGCGAATGCAATTCCACCCCTGTTTCTCCAGCCAATCTCTCGCTCCATTGTCCCCTCACTCGCGAACAAGACCCCGAGGTACTTGAACTCCTTCACTGAGGGTAAGGACTCATTCCCTACCCAGAGTAGGCAATCCACCGGTTTCCTGGTGAGAGCCATGGCCTCAGATTTCGAGGTGCTGATCCTCCTCATCCCAACCACTTCACACTTGACTGCGAACCGATCCAGTGACTGCTGAAGGTCACAGACCGATGGTGCCATCAGGACCACATCATCTTCAAAGAGCAGCGATGAGATCCTCAGGCCACCAAACTGCAACCCCTCTCCTCCACGACTACGCCTCGATATCCAGCCCATGAATATCACAAACAGGATTGGTGATAAAGCGCTACCCTGGCGGAGGCCAACATCCACTGAGAACGAGTCCGACTTACTGGCGAGTATCCGGCCACAACTCTCTCTTTGGGAGTACAGAGATTGGATGGCCCTCAGAAGTGATCCCCCCACCCCATACTTACGCAGCACCTTCCACAGTATCACCCGGGAGACCCGGTCATGCGCCTTCTGCAGATCCACAAAACACATGTTGGGCGTACTCCAAGGCCCCCTCCAGGATCCTTGCGAGAGTGAAGAATTGGTCCGTTGTTCCACGGCCAGGAAAGAATCCACATTGTTCCTCTTCAATCCGAGATTTGACTATCGGCCGAACCCTCCTTTCCAGTATCTTGGAGTAGACTTTACCAGGAGTGTGATACCCCTGTAGTTGGCACACACTCTCTGGTCCCCCTTTTTGAATAGGGGAACCACCATCCCAGTCTGCCACCCCCTAGGCACTGTCCCAGACTTCCACGAAATGTTGATGAGGCGTGTCAACCACGACAGCCCCTCCACACCCAAGCCTTCAGCATTTCTGGACGGATCATCAACCCATGGGGCCTTGTAACTGTGGAGTTGTTTGACTACGTCAGTGACCTCCAACAGGGAAATTGACGATGGTCCCCCATCAGCTTCCAGCTCTGCCTCTACCATAGAGGGCGTGTTAGTCGGATTCAGGAGTTCCTCAAAATGCTCCTTCCACCGCTCGATAACCTTCTCAGTCGAAGTCAGCAGGGTCCCACCCATGCTGTACACAGCTTGGATGGTTCCCCGCTTCCCCCTTCTGAGGTGCCGGACGGTTTTCCAGAAGCACCTTGTTGCCGATTGAAAGTCCTTCTCCATAGCTTCTTCAAACTTCTCCCACACCCGCTGCTTTGCTTCTGCCACGGCAGAGGCTACCGCCCTTTGAGCCTGTCGGTACCCTGCAACTATTTCCAGAGTCCTCCCGGATAACATAACCCGGAAGGACTCCTTCTTCAGTCGAACGGCTTCCCTGACCACCGGGTCCACCACGGTGTTCGAGGGTTACCGCCCCTTGAGGCACCTAAGACCTTGAGACCACAACTCCTCACCGCAGCTTCAGTAATGGAGGCTTTGAACATCGCCCACTCAGGTTCAATGCCCCCAACCTCCACAGGGATGCCTGAGACGCTCCGCCGGAGATGTGAGTTGAAGATCTCCCGGACAGGGGTTTCCTCCAGACGTTCCCAGTTCACCCGCACTACCCATTTGGGCTTACCAGGTCTGTCCAGAGTCTTCCCCCACCCCTTGATCCAACTCACCACCCGAGTGTCCAAAACAAGCGACCTTTGGCCTAGGGTGCTCTGATACAACGTACACTTATGAGCATCCTTATGTTTGAACATAGTGTTCGTTATGGCCATTCCATGATTAGCACAGAAGTACAACAACAAACGACCGTTCAGGTTTAGATCAGGGAGGCCGTTCCTCCCAATCGCGCCTCTCCAGGTGTCTTCATCGTTTCCCACGTGTGCGTTGAAGTCTCCCAGCAGAACTACGGAGTCCCCTACTGGTGCACCATACAGGACTCCATTCAGGGTCTCCAAGAAGGCCGAAAATCCAAACAGTCAGAGTTTTCTCCCTCATAACTCGTAGGTGTAGGGAGGCGACCCTCTCATCCACCGGGGTGAACTTCAACGTAGTGGCACTCAGCCGGGGACTTGTGAGTATGTATAGAATGATGTTTAAAGAAATAAATAAGTAATTTAAAAGAACAAAAGCTAAGACTAGGCAACAGTTCAAAAATATTAAGCATAACGTTGTGTAGCATAAACATACTTTCATTTTCTGTTCATTTCGAGACCCCTCAAATTTATCTTGCAACGCATTGTGGGGGTCCCAATCCCACTGTTGGGAACAACTAAATTAGAAGATTGATCTCCTAAATTTCACCAACTGTAACGGGGTCATGTTTGCAAGGACACTTGCTGTATTTTTATATTAATGGAACCAGGACACTGGATTCAATACATTTTTGTTTGTTGGTGAAAGTCAGTACTGACTTGTTTTCTGTAGCAAGTCATTGCATTGTAAGTGTTATGCAGTCAGTGTACCTTGTTAGAGAAAGGGATATGAGTCATCTGTGCCTGACAGCAATAATTTGTAATTTACTTGGTTTATTTATATAACAACATTTCAGATTTGAAAGGTCTGTAGTTTGTTTTTGTGTGAGTCAAATGCCCTTAAAGGTTTGTAGGATTATTTAGAATATTCAATTCCAGAAGTTGGGAGAAATTTATTTATTTTTGAAAATATAATAGTGGAGAGAAAAGGAATTAAAAAATGTTTGCAGTTTCTCAAAACTTTTTTCAGTTTACCTGTAATAAACAACACATTAATGTAAGTGGAGAGAGAACTATGCCCATCCGTGGCTGTAAATGTTGCATTTAGAAAGTTATCAACCCATTAAAGGGGCCGTTATCAGTTGTTATCACTCCCATTATATGCTTCAGACAGGTCAAAGGCACCGACCTGCACATTGTCAACCAGTTGAAGTTTTAAACAAAACTACTTGCTTAGGTTTACGAAAAGATCATGGTTTGGGTTGAAATAAATAAGTTTATTAAGTATGTTACGTGAAATAAATCATCGTTGACGTTTTCGGCCATGGCCCCCTGGGTGAAAGTCCTGTTTTTGTTTAACCCATTTATCGACCTTAAACTATTCCCTATACAGAATTTGTTGCTCTTTAAACTACGTGAATTCCTCATTTGCTTCCTGTCATAATCTCTACTGACACTAGAGGTCGGTGCCTAGCCATTTTGAACCTCCCTGCGGAGAGCCATTTTACCAATAGATGATAATGGCCTACTGAGCCAACTAAGAGGTAGAGTAGGGCCACACCACCTCAAATCTAATCTCCTGATGACAAACGGCCATTTATTCAACTAATAATATTCTAATCTGGTGTGCACTTTGGTTTAAAAAAAACTAGAGGTTCCTTATTTTCCTCCCTGTGTGTGCTTTAATGACTGCGATATTCTCACCCAATAAGTCATCATGCATCAGCAATTTCCTCACACCTTTCCTAACATCAGGCCACTCTTTCCCTCTAAAACCCAAAAATATTTTTAGAAATGTAGATGAATAGAATTCATGATTTAGCTAAAAGACTACACTTAATTTCAAACAAGTCGTTGTAAAAGTTTTGAGGCGCCTATGTTATTTTCTCTCGACTCCCACTAATGCGTGTGTTTGTCTGTGAGTATGAAGAGCTTTATCCTCAGGACATATGTATTATACATGAGGAGGATTGTGCAGAGGCTGCAGAATCAAGCAGGGCGGGTGCCCCGGTGGCAACGCACAGCCACCCAAAATAGGAAGTAAGCAGTAAAAAAGAAAAAATCGGAGGTTTCTCTGGACCAATTCTCTTCTCTGAGGGTGAAATGATTCAATCAAACAAATTCATAAAAATTAGTTAATTATAATTCAAACCTTGTTTTCGTTATAATGAGTGGTCAACCTTGTCTAATAACCTGCTTTAGATGAGAAATGAATGAAAACTTGGCTCTCTGTTTGGAAGCATTTCCAATTCTTTCTCAGCAGTAACACAAGTCTGAGAAGAATATTTTGGTTTCTTGGCGAAAGATAAGAAAGTTGATATGACTTTCATAACTTAGCTATGGCAAGGAGAGTTAGCTTAACATAGCATAATGACAGGAAACAGAGGCTGGCTCTGTGCTCTGCACCTAATTACCTGTACAATCACAACTTGTCCATTTTATACTTTAAAAAAGTAAGATATAACATGTTAATAATTAGTGAGTTTAAGAGCTAGTAAGTGGATGTTTTTACTTTAGAACAGAGTCAGCCATTTTCCCTGATTCTGGTCTTGGGGCTAATTTTAATTTATAGTTGGTAGCATTGTCGGTTGCTGTTTGTAAACACACAGCATTCAATGTTGGCCCTCCCTGGCTCAACAAATGGCCGAGAGAGAGGGAGCAGCGGTGTTCGTGTAAGCTAGACTGTGAAAGAAGAGAGGGAACAGTGTTAGCGAGAACAAAGCAGTACATCAGAAGAATAAAACGTTAATTTTCTGATTGTTTTACGGTGGTTACGTTCTAAAGCACAAATATCACATCCGAACCTCCGCACAACAATTTATCCATAAGTTCCAGGATTTTAAATGAATGCAGCCAAAGCGCATATTTCATCCTGCTGTGTGGCCTGTCTGCTCTCTGTGTGTGTGTGTCTGTGAGCGTAAGTGTGTGTGTGTGTGTGTGTATGTGTGTGTGTGTGTGTGTGTGTGTGTGTGTGTGTGTGTGTGTATGTGTGTGTGTGTGTGTGTGTGCTTGTCGGTCAAACCGACACACTGATAGCAGCACACAGCAAAGGAGAGAGACAGAAAGGGGAAACACTGTAGCACATAAAACACAGCGATGAAACAAGCTGTTTTTAGCCGCTTTGTATACAAGTAAACGGTGCCTGTGTTTCAAGGCGATATTTGACGACTTGGGAATGAGACTAGGCTGCACAATCTGCATATTGGCTGCCATTTGGGACTCTTGGTTGATGCCCGGAAATGTACTAAATACAGTAAAATAAGAAGGAAAGAGAAAATACAAGCAGAGAGCTGTAGGATCTCTGCAGATACAGACATCACCACACACTTCTAGTGGGTCATAAGTGGTGATTGAGAAGGTCAGGTGCCTTGCTCATGGGCACCTTGGCAGTGCACAGGAGGAAAATTGGCACCCTTCGAGTTACCAGTCCACACAGTACTTTTTCCGTTCAGGGACTTGAACCCCCTGGTTCCCCAGCCAGTAGCGTTTCCTGAAACATTTACAAATAAACATAGTGATGTGTTGTCATTTAACAGCCATATTTAGTTCCACCAGGTTGAAAACATCACTCCCTCAAACATTTCCCATATTGCTGCTACCAGTCTTTCTGCTAAGCTATGCTAATTATATACAATTATATATCCAGCTACATACTTAACGCACAGACATGAGATTAATATCAACCTTCTAATATTACTTTCGGATAGAAAGTGACACATTTCAAGAATCAGAATCAGAATCAGAAATCCTTTAATAGTCCCACAACAGGGAAATTGAACTTGTTACAGCAAAAGAACAAGAAAGTAAAGTGGCGAGTACACAATTAAATAGAATAAAATAGAGTAAAAGTACAAAGTGGTTGATAAAAAGTTGTAAAAGTGAATATTGCACATGGCAGTAATAATTGGTGGAATAGTCTGTTCTTGGTGTGGTGGTCTACCAGGGGCCGTGGTGATTGCCAGAAAGGACCTACAGTATCTCTCTGTGAGACACCGCAGGTGAAGAAGCCTGTTACTGAAGGAGCTGCACAGTGCGGACAAAGTGTCCTGGAGGGGGTGGGACATGTTGTCCAATAGAGAGGACAGCTTGGCCGTCATTCTCTTGTCTCCCACCACCTCTACAGTGTCCAGTGAGCTCCCCAGGACAGAGCTGGCCTTCTTCACCAGTCTGTTCAGTCTCTTACTGTTAGCAGCCGAGATGCTGCTGCCCCAGCAGACCACTCCACAAAAAAATAGCTAATGCCACCACAGAGTCAAAGAAGGTCTTAAGGAGCCCCCTGCTACTGTGGACGGTTGGTGAGGTAGTCCAGAATCCAGCTGGTGAGGTGATTGTCAACGCCTGAGGGCTCCAGCTTGTCCCCCAGCAGCCTGGGTTGAATGCACTGGAGAAATCAAAGAACATGATTATCACAGTGCCCCCAGCCTTCTCCAGGTGAGAAAGGGATCTCTGCATCAGGTAGAGACCACCCCGATGTCAGGTTGGTAGGCGAACTGAAGTGGGTCCATCGATGGTCTTATAAGGGGTCAAAGATAGCCAAGGACCAGCCTCTCCAGGGTCTTCATCAGCTGCGATATCAGCGCCACCAGTCTGTAGCTGTTGAAGTCCTTGGGGTGGGGGGTCTTTGGCACAGGTACAACACAATATGTTTTCCACAGTTGTGGTACCCTCCCTTGCTTCAGGCTCAGGTTGAACAATAGCTCCACAATCCCGTACAGTTGGTTGGCACAGGATTTGAGGAGCCTTGAGCTGATGCCATCTGGACCCGCAGCCTTTCTTGCCTTATTACACCTTCTGAGCTCACTCCTCACCTGGTTGGTTGTGAGGGACAAAGTGCAGGTAGTGGGTCGGTGTAGGTGGAGAAGCTAATAAAGGTTGAACTAACTAATAAATTAAGCTAGAGCGCCTTGGTAGCCGAGTGGTGACAGCGCATGCTATATAACCCCAATATCCTGGATTCAATTCTGGCCATCGGACCTTTGTTGCATGTCATACCCCCCACTCTCTCTCTCCCCCCCATTTCTATACTGTCTTCTGTCAAAAAAATACAAAAAATATCTTTAAAAAAAAGAAATGAAGCAAGTTGATGAACAAGGGAAACACATAGCTGAGATAATTTTCGAAAAAGTCTGTTGTATTTTCCCAGTTGTCAGAAGCACACACAAAGAGGGGTAAAACACCATGTAAATCCATTTTCACATTATGTTTTTACTGTATAGCTATATACAGATCTATAAAAAACACCTGTATGTTGTTATAGCCTATTACTTGTTTGAATTACCCTCAGTCATACATTGCTGTGTTTAAATCAGGGTGATGATACTTGTGTTACAAACATTAATTAGAGAGCAGCATACTCCATAAACTGATACTGGTCTTTTGCACTGCTTGCATTATTGATAGATACTGATTGATAGGCATGATGTTTAACTGTAGCTTTGTGAAATCTTGACTTACTGTCTTGCAAAACGAGAAGGTGCTGCTCAAGGGGGTGTGGGGGGGTGTTCCTTCTAACCACGGAAAGGACAATAAAGTGCTGCTCCGCTCGTTTGTCACCTAAGATATTTATACTTATACGTTTTTTTTTTTGCTTCACATTCAAGATTCACAAAACACAAACTGTTTCCCCACTTACAGAGGTACAAGAAGGCAAAACAAGGTGCCTGCCAGTACAGAGGGGATGAACTCTGTGAAGGAAGGGTGGGTTAGACGAGAGGAGGAATGGTAACCATCCCAATTAGCGGGCTGGAGAAACGAGTAGTGCTTTTACACAGCAGCTTCCATCAAATCAACCGCCCCCGGCTCAGCAGAAAAAAAGATGCTCAAAATGGATTTGCTCCTTTTATCAAGCCCTCCCTGACACTTAGTTTTAGACTCCTTTGCCTCTATCCTACCACTGTTATGTGCCACTTTGAGGTGGTGTCTAACTGACATTATTAAGAGTGAAAGTTTCAAGAACTTGGGAGAAAGCTGGAACAATGAGAGGATTACGTCATCACAATGTTGGCTTTTTCCAAAAGTTATGGAGGCAGAAAAAGAAGATGTTTTTTTTCCAAGTTATTTTCTTCTTCATCTTTTGTTTTCCTTCTTCTTCTTTTTTTGAGACCGGGGCTTAAAGCACTCTTCGCCAGTGTCCCTATGGGAGTATTAGCATCGGCTGCTCAATTTTTTGTGAATCCAAATTGGACAAGGGAGGCAGATTTGAGAATGCAGCTGACAACACTATTCAAGATTCTTTATAAGTGCCACACAGACTCTCAGTATAGCCTTATTCTCTGCCTTCCAGGCAAACTGAATCATTTAGAAAGGTGAGAGGCATGAAATCTGTGGCAGATTAAGAAGTATTCAGTTCGGTCCTTTAATGGTGCATATCTGATGTTTTATTTAGGTTGTGTATTCAAAAGATTCCTCTCACAGAGCACATTATGCCCACTAGGACGGGCAGAATAAGCTCTATTTGTCAGAGTGAAAAGGAAATATATGATAAATTGCACACAACAGTGTATGGCTTAATGCAAAAAGAATTATAGGAATGCTCTATATTATACCAGGAAATAAGAACCTGAATTATATTGTAACATTAATCTGGAGCTACAGATAAAACATTTACACTAACCTCTGTAAATATGAAATAAAATGACATGCTATGCAGAAGTACATATGCATACATGACTGTGCAAGCCTTTAATAATGAGTCCTTCACTGTTAGTAAATTCAGCCTTTGCTGTGATGTAATCTAGTGTTCTATAAATGTATTACAACATGGGTACACATTCTCTCTGCACCTTCTCTCCTGTTATCTCCATTGTTGTTAAAAGTGGATTAAGATATTTGAGAGGGCAACTCAGTCTGCTTCAAAATGAAACCAATACTTTATCAGCATATGTTGTGAATAATGCTTTCCCCTACATCAACGTATAATCCAAAAATGGGAAGGTTGCGTTTAGCTGCAATGCTGCACAGATCTGGAACAAAGAGGACTTGCTTCAACATGTCTCACATTTAAATCTAAGCTAAAATATCTGTTTGCCATTGGGTTTACTTCAAATTTAGGGTGAGTTTAGATCTGTACAATACGGTTTTCTTTTGTCACTTCTTTTTATTTTTTTCTCAGCCTTTTGTTGTGTCCATGTTTTATGTAAAACACTGTGAGTTATACTGTATATAAAATATGCTATACAAATCAAATTGTCAGCTACATTGATAGCTGCCGTTGACGTGTCTCCAGCCAGCAGCTCTTCGAGGATATACTTTGGCACAATGATGCTTTGAGCTAAATGTTAATGCCAGTATGACATACCATTGATACAAGAGAACAAGAAAGGTGCATTTATTTAACTTCACTTATACAGACAGATGTTTTGGCAAATAGCCTTCTATAGGATAAATAAGGATCCTGAGGAACTCAGTTTGCTGAAATGTCGATTTTTATACATTGACATATTTCACAGGATAAGTGAAAACTTGACTTGTGGTGGCTGTAAATGAAAAGTCAAGTGATCACCAAACTCAATAGACTTCATTCTTTGGGGATCATGAATGGCTATACCAAATTTCATTGCAATCCATCCAATGAGAAATTTTACTTTTTAGTCAAGTATTTGAAGTTACAATCTCGAAGATCTCCATTACGTTCTCCTTGGCGGCACCTATGCTGATAAGCGGAAACTGCAGGTGTGACTGTGGCACTTGTTTCGGGAATGTTTCATCTGTAGACATGGCTCTTTTCTTTCTTTGTTCGGTCAATGGAGGAGTTTTTCCTTAGCAGCTATAAGGGTTTAAGGACAGAGGGTGTCGAATGCTGTACAGATTGTGAAGCCCCCTGAGACAAATATAGCATTTTATGATCCTGGGCTATATAAATAAAATTTGATTGATTGATTGATTTCTTCCAACCAGCCAACTGCATCCAGAGGATGAGACGAACGCCGCCGCTAGACGAACTTCAGCCACCTCCTTATCAGGATGAGAACGGCTCTCCCAGGATGTCCTGTACACTGTCTGACCTTGGAGACGCCAAGTGTGATCTGTCCTATACCAGTGGCAGTCCCCACCTGTCTTTTGGCAAATGCCCCAGTGAGTGCAGCGACGGCAACGAGACTGAGAGTAACTTCAACAAAGGCTACGAGGAAGATGTGCCCAGTGACAGTACAGCTGTCCTCAGCCCAGAGGTAAATGCCAGTGATGCGAGATATGACTGGAAATGTATATTGAGGTTTTTATTGCACATTGCACATCTTATTGGTTTCTTTAGGACATGTCAGCCCGTGGATCAGCATCTCAGCTCCCTAAAGGTTATGAACCAGATTCAGTTGCAAAATACGGCACTCTGGACGTGGTGTTTGACTATGACTCAGAGGACCAGCAGCTGGCGGTCACCATCATGGCAGCATCGGATCTTCCCTCCCTAAAACGCACAGGCAACATCTCCTGGCAGGTCCACCTAGTGCTGCTGCCCACCAAGAAGCAAAGAGCCAAGACAGGAATACAGAGAGGTCCGTGCCCAATCTTCACCGAGACTCTCCGCTTTAGCCATGTGGAGTCAGAGATGATCAGCAATTACGCCATCCGTTTCCGCCTTTATAGTATGCGGCGGATGAAGAAGGAGAAGGTGCTCGGGGAAAAGGTGTTCTACCTTACCAAGCTCAACCTTCAGGGCAAAATGTCTGTGCCAGTCATATTAGACCCATGCTGTGCTCTCCCGGTAAGTAGGATCAAAGCAAGGGTTGGCTTTCAAACCCTCTTTCAGCACCTCACCAATTGTTCCTCTACGTAGATCTATGTTTCATGTGTTTGGAAAAACATTTTGAGAAAGAGGTCATATTTTCCAGCTTGAGAAAATACAAAAATCTAACCAGCTACTTCTGATTGATTTGTTGGTTTAATGTGTGTGAGGAATGGTGTTGTGACACTGCGTCCATTTCACATCAGGAAATAGAACAATCAATTTAATTGTGGGGGTTTGTTTTTCTCTTCCTAGAATTTAAAATGTTACATCAATTTAAATACATTTCAGATTATAAAGAGGAAAAGCAGCCCAAAAAAGGAGTTTTTCATATAATAGTTTAATTGTTTATCACAACACTGTAAAATATATAAAAAATGATGGTGTTGAAAAATAATTACACATTGACACCAACTATAGGGATGACGTAATGAAAAGTCAAAAGCCAGATGTATTTAAGTGGTGTCATCAGAATTAACACTGGATTTTACAAATGCTGTTGATAGTGTTAGGAAACTAAAGTGGTAATGGGAACTAATAAACATTCTTGATAGTGCATTAGATAGGGGAGCACTGACTGTGAGCTTTGTTATAGATATACCAGTAAACAATTTTCTGAATGTCAAACTGCAAACTTTCTCAGGCAGGTGAATCCCAGGTCAGCCTCTCCGATATGACATGCAGTGAAAGCGCCTCATCATTCATGTCAGTCAGTCAGACCTCAACACCAGAGATCCTCGTGGGCCTGGTGTACAACGCCACGACAGGACGTCTCTCTGTGGAGATCATCAAAGGCATCCATTTTAAAAACCTGGCCGCCAACAAGCCACCCAGTAAGTACTCTAAAACGTTTTATTTGAGTCATTGCAGAAATAGCAGTGACGAGTGTAAACTGTTTTTCAAACTGTTTCAGATGGGAAAATGACAAGTTAGGGACGTTTGTTTGGGCAGCCTTACATATATTTTATGTGATAATGCCACTATTATCTGCTTCTACAGCAAATGTCCCAACCAATGTTATTAAACTACAATCAAAATGTGTAGATTTTACAGATTAGCAATCAATACAGGACATCAACTTGTTGTTTTGTGTTAGCCTTTGAAGTCATCTACTATATTGTCTGTACACAAATAATTTGTTCCCCTTAGACTAGTATAAATTGTAAATGGCACTTGCACCCTTACAGAAAACGAGGAACTAGAATCATTCTTGATCAAATATTTGGTAAAAAGTGACGTGACAGACCTTTGTTAAATGAGCCAGAGAGAAACTGTGTTGGCCTTATGACCCTGTTTCTCTTCCCTCGCGTCTTCTGTTATGTCTGCCCCTGAAATTCTCTCACCCTACTACCTTTTTGACATCTTGGTCCGTTGTTTTTCCTTACTGCTGCCCAACCCTTGTTGTCAGATGGGCTCTTCTGTTGTCTAAAACACTTGATAGGTGGACAGGTTTATATTATCAGAGGTGAGTCTCGCTGTTTCATTCTGGACCTTTATTTACTTTCTTCATGGATGTGGTCAATCAAACACAAAGCGTTTTCCATTGGTCAACATTTGAAATTGACCTCTTTTACTTTTCTAACTATTTTATTTACTTATCTGGTTTACATGATAATATGTAAAATATTACCCTCAAGAAATAGTTGGATAACTGAATGATTTATGATGAAACAGAAGAATGTGACAGCCAACAAAGTGCTTGCTAAAATTGTGTGACAGACACTTTCTGTTCTAATTCGGATTTGTTTATTCTACTTTAAGCAAAAGTTTGCCATTTTGGAAAATGAGCATATTCAGTTTGTTGCAGAGAGTTAGATGAGAAGATTAATACCACTTGTCTATGAAGATAGCTGCTTGTTGTAAACCCTGTTCCCTTGGTTTTTGAATGTGTATGTCATGTAATGCACGAGCCCTGCATCCAGTGTCACTACCTGTGTCGTGTTGTCTTGTGTTGGTGCTCGTGATGCCTGCAAGTCTTTCATGTTTTCACTTAGAAGTAACATTATTCATGCTAACTCAACCTGTTTGCATGGTGGCTAATTGCCAGATAGAAGGAAATGATGTGCGTCATCCACTGCTGTCTTTAGTCAAACAGTACACTTTGGCATGCTTTCGGTGTAATTTAAATCTGTTCTGCTTACAGCATTTGAAACATAAACAGGGCTTCTGTGGCAGAGTAAAGCATAAATATTCATCTGGAAGACACACTGTAATGTCCTGCCATTAATTGCTTTGTTCCTTGTATTTATGAATGTCTGTAACTAATGACTGGCTACCAGATATTTAATATTGTTTGTGCTTTCCTGAATAGCATATCCACGTACTGTATACAAATTGCATTTAGAAAATGGTCACATCTGGTAACACATGAAAAAAAAATCTTTGTGCAAAATCCTTATGAAGGCCTTGATTGACTTGTGCGTCTTACGAAATGGAAAGAGCGTGGTGAAAGCTGCCGAGCAATTTCAGAGATCTTTTTCTATAATTTCAAAACAGTACCAAGGCGACAAGTAAAGTTAATCATCAGTCGCAGCCCCTCTCATTCAGCAACAATACCAAAGAGCCATGCATCACCGCTACTGACCACTTAAGACATCCACAGCTCTACAGAGCCCATTCAGCAGCAGTCAAAAAAGAAATCAAGGCTATTTTTTTCACTGTGCTTTTATGTCAAAGAGAGCAACTGAATGTGTGATTCAAGGCGGTGAGCTAGGCGTTGGAAGGCAGCTGGCACTCGACAGCATGAAAGCCGGCAATTCATTCCTTATACTCCCTCTTCGACAGGAACATAATACACAGCATTATTACGAAGTATGATGTAGACGAGGGGCGAAACACTCTCAAAGACCCATTGTGATTGCCAGTCTTGCCTCGTTTACTTTCCGCTGGATTTGCGGCTTCAGTTTATATCATGATTTCTGCATGGAAATGAGGAGGGAAAAACGAAACCGTGAATGCTGAATCACTTGATAATGCCAGTGTTTTTCCTTTTCTTCTCTTTGCGGGGAAATGAATGAGATTTATTGGGAATGATTTTTTGAAATATGCACTGACTTACAATAAAATAGAAGGGAATTAGCTGGGGAAAGTTAATCAGTAACTCTCTGTACTAGATGTACATTCTTGAATATTGCTCGTGTGGAACATGTCCAAAGAATTTGTTTTCTGGTCGATTATAAGGATCTTGAGCTAGATTTGAGGTACCATTGTCGTGACGCAGTGACTTAGTATATCTGTTTGCAGCAGGCATGCATCATGTTTTGGACAGAACCCTACCTGGTCTCTAAAAGTCTGTGCACATGTTATGTATGTCATGACACTGACATGTTGTCACAGTCAGAGAAAACAATAGTAGCTCATGGAGGGCTTTCCTGATGAGGAACATTTGTTTTAGGTTATCCTCTAAGCACAAGCAGACGCATTACTAACTTTTTCTAGTCCATTTTTATCGGCACAATTATCCCCTACTTCAGGTTAGACATACAGTAGTTGCATAGCAACAAGACAAAAGTAACGCCGTTTGCACCCTTTGAGTTCTCGCTCTGTGTTATCAGGAACACTCACAGCTGCGTTTTGTGTTTGATCAGGAGAAAACCGCATCCTATGTGGTCATGATCGTATACATCAACTGCAGTGACATTATTACAATAACAAATGCTTTGAGGGGAAAATGGGTCATACTTTGCTGCAAAGGAAACACAGCTGCAGCAGGTAGTCATGCTTTAATTCAAAGAGAATACACGGGAGAAACAGAAGGATTTTGCACAAATGATCCAGTACTCAAGTCAGGTGCCATACTATTTCTAAAGGTTTACATCATTTCCCCATATAATTGTCTGCTCCATCTGTTTCTCACTCAGATACATATGTTAAGCTGACCTTACTGAACTCCATGGGCCACGAGATGTCCAAGTGTAAGACATCCATCTGTCGAGGTCAGCCCAACCCAACATACAAAGAGACGTTTGTCTTCCAGGTAGCTCTTTTCCAGCTATCTGACGTCACGCTCATCCTCTCCGTCTACAACAAGCGCAGCATGAAGCGTAAGGAGATGATTGGCTGGATTTCGCTCGGCCTCAACAGCTCTGGAGAGGAGGAGCTCACCCACTGGACTCTGATGAAGGAGTCTAAAGGACAGCAGGTTTGCCGCTGGCACAGTTTGTTGGAGTCCTAACAGCAAGAGAACAACTGAAGAGAGAGCGTGAGGATAACTGCACGGAGCGTTTGTCTTCCCAGATGGGCGAGAAATGAATACATTCAGCTGGGATAGATAAACCAGGGTCAGTGCTGATGAAGGAAAAGACACGGAACACAGTGTGTCTCTAACTTTGCACAACAAAGGCATTACACGGCACTGTTTGTAAAATCGCTGACAGCCATTGATTAGTTGTATGGCCAGTAATGTGATGTCATTTATTTTCATAGACTGCCGAGTAATGACCTTTAAGTTTCTCTAGATGGCGCTCTGTTTTTGTCTGTTGAACTGTTTGAGCTGGGATCTGCCCCTAAAAGCAGGTTCTGGAAAACTTTGATAAGTAAATTATTGACTGATAATTTTGTGTATCCACACCTCCAGCTCGAACAACTGATGTTAGGAATTTGACTTAATCTTACCAGAAAGGTTTACAACGTGAAACATAGCCCATCTCTTTTGCTGTTGTGTTCCTGTGTACAACAACTTGAAGTCATGAATTTATGGGTTGACCAAAGAAATACTTTTCAATTTAGAAGCCAGAACACGGGACTTTTCAAATCAGTACTAGTAAGTTATTTTTCAATTTTTTTATGGACTTTTCACCACCATTGTTAAAGGTAAAAGACAACCTATTTTCTCAGTCAGTTTATAACTACCTACTATAAAACTCTTACGATGGAGTGGTCCCACATAAACACAACATATCCCAAGTAAATGAGAATAGTTTTTTGAATGGTCAACTCTGGTAACTAACAATTAATAATTTTTTATAAAGTATTTAGGATCTATTAGCAGAAATGGAATATAGTATTCATAACTATGTTTTCATTAGTGTATAAACTGGAACTAAGAGTAGTATGTTTGTTAGCTTAGAATGAGCCTTCATATCTACATAGGGAGCGGGTCTTCTTCCACGGATGTGTTGCACCGCCTTGTTTCTACAGTGAGAAAGGTGATGGTGCTGAAAGTTACTACCATTTTGCCCTTACCAGCTTCTTACCGCAGTCTTGTAAGGGGATGGGTGAGCGGCGTAGTATTCAGTTGGTTACAATCAGCCGCCAAATCCTACGCACTGTCCCTTTAACTGAGACCGTTGCCTCGTTATAAATTAATATGTAATTTTGTAGAGAAATGCATTGAAACCAAGTTTTCAGGGATTTTCAGCTATGCTCTGTCAGAGAGGAAACAACATCACTACTTCTCTTGAGTTTGAATGTCTCCTGTTTAAGCAAGAGGTGTGGCTACATGAAGCTACCATCACTACTGCTGGCTACCCTGTTCGTCCAGCCCAGTCTCATTCTCAGGTCAGCAAATACAGACGTTCTGTCAAAGCCTAACCCTGATACCGTTGCACACGAGGCATCCGTATGAGACAAACTGGGCTTCCAACGAATAATGTCCGTACGTAACATTTAACAGTAACATTTACCTAAAAAATGTACTTATTTTAACCCGTACCATGCTGTTTTGTCTTGTAAAAATGACAAAGTAGTATTGTTTGAATTCACAACATTAACCGCGTGTTTTAAAAGAGTAACACTAGTGGAGCGTCACGGTTTGACGTGTAGGGCTACCCTGCTCGTTAAAAGTTCAAGTAACGTCAGGGGTCCTGACTAAGTGTAAGTATGTGATGAGTTGGGAATGAGAACGGGTTGCTTAATGAACCTAAAAACTAAAAACTCATTAGTTTAGTTTAGTCACTTCTTCCGTACAGGGAGGACATTAGTAAACACTTTCATAAATTGAGTATGGATACAAATCAGGTTAAATCATTAGGTTGTAAATGCTGCTGATTATTATTTGCCAAAGCTTAAATGCGCCACATCCCGATGTGTCTACTATGAATTCCTTGCAATTATGTGTTGAATGCAAACATGTACAGGACTCTCTGGGGATGGAGGCATGTTGAAAGATATTTTGAAGGCCAAAGAACTGATGGCCATTTTTGATTTCCAGGGACCTTATGAATAATAATTTGAAGACTTGAGCTGAATTACCACACTTTCATGAATCCCTCTGTCAACACTGCCGAGGCTAAACATCTCCCCATTGTCTCAGCCTCAACTAAAGTAAACGAAACATCAACTTAATAATTGTAGACATTTTTGTCAGACAAATAAAATTGTCAAGGTATAATAGTGGAAGTGTCACGGTCGATGCTGAGATGGAGGTCAGTAGTGATCTTTGAGAAGAAATAGGCATCTCACATTTTTTAGAAAACACCAGTTTGTTGAAGAACTGACAGACTGAGATATGTTAGCCTGTATAAAAGCGTTGTGCAATCCTACATGTATCCACCATTCAAAAGTCACTCATAATGTCAAAGTCATATTCCAAGACATTCAAGGCACTTTTTTATGCGTCTCTCTTGAATTAAAAAATATCTTGGTGGTCGCACATCACAGCAGTACAGGTGAGAATAACATGTACCTGTTATTCTCTTTTACCTGCTCTGGTGCTAATAAGTGCTGTGGCTGCACGCACAGAATTCCCTTGCCTTATGTTTATGTAGGACCCAGTACAAAAACAGACACAGACACACCCTCAGAGCACACAGACCTGCATCCATAATTACAGAAAGCACACACAGCACCACTCAACCTCACTGAAGGGAATTCTAACGGTTTCCATAGGAGCCACAGTGTACATTGACAAACTTGCAGAATGTCTACAGGCGAATGGTTGTATTTTTAGCTGTGGCCACTTCCTCACTTCATTTCATTCACAGACAACAGAAAATACATGCACTCTTAACTGTGCCTGTAGTTGTGGTGAAAGCTAGCTTTGTGCAGTGTTTACCAAGTGGATGTGTGTGCGTGTGTGTTTGTGTTGACTGGAAAGATACAGTAAAGGGGGCGTGGGGGGCTGTGTTATAGGTCGTTATTGCATTTACTTGTTGGGTGTGACAATTTCTAAATATAATTAATGGTATTTAGAACAAAGTAACCCACTTCTTGATTGTCTGCCATATACTTTATATACAGTAGATGTTTTCTATTTTTGTATCAATAATGGTTAGGGAATTGTGTTGAGACAGTGAAATAGTGAATCACATATTAACGCACCTTGTGAGCAATACTATTCTATCGCTATTGTTTATTCCATTACTTTGTGTTCTGTACAGGAGAAAGTAACAGTTGTGTCTCTGAAACAAAGGGATGTGATGAAGAACAGCAGAGCTCATCTTCAAACAATCTTTCAACACTTTTTAGCTTTGATGCTTTTTAACAGTGTGAAACAGAAGCACAGCTTTTACAGCACAATAGTGAAGCACACCGTGTAAAGAAAGATAAAAGATAGCGTGGCAATATCTCACTTGTACATGTAGAGATGCATCATATAATTTGAATCCAAAGTTTGCCAATCCACTCTTACAATATTTGTTTTATGATTTGGCTGGATCATTTTATATGACCTTAGTAAATTAATTCTCCCTGCAGAAAAAGGGGAGGGATCTTGTTGAATCAACAGAAGGTGTGCAGGAATATAAATAGGGTTATTTCACACTGTCAGTGGGTATCTAAAGGCAGCGAACAAGACTATATCATCAGTGAAGAAGTAGATGTTTGTGCATCCTGGAATGATGAACATTGGGGACAAAAGGGTTCTTCAACACCTCTTCATACAAATCAATTACAGGAGAAAGAAATAGCAACTGAAATTGTATTTAAAATGCAGACGCACACTTTCCTTAGAGTGCCACACATCCTATTATTAGTGTGATTAACAACCTACAGAAGATTAAAAGAAATAGGCCAAAAGGATTTTTATTTTTGGAAGAAACTGAATATCTAGATGTAAAAATGTGTTGATTGAATTCCACTGAATGAAGAGCATTCAAACATGTATGTGGTTTTAATTCCCCTTTTAAAAATGATTAGAACTTGATTTTAAATGTATTTTTAGAGTATATGAATTCAAATGGAAAATGAAAGAAAAACTACATTCAGATTATTTTCCCATCTAAAATTTAAAATTCAGTATAAAAAAAAGATGTTTCTAAAATTGGATTGGAAATGTAGACAGCAAAATTCACAAACAAAATAAAATCTTAAACCTAATATCTACCAGATATTAGAATGTTCTTTTTGATATAGCGAAAAAAGAGAAAAATAAGGTATGAAATTCAAACCACATAAATTGAGATTGATGGTTTTCAAAATAAAATACTATATTCCAATGCTATAAATTCAGTAGTATTTAAATTTCAAAGTTAAGTATTCAATAGTGGTTTCATTTCACAATTAGGTATTCAGCTGCATTTAAAATGCAGGCTGTTATGGCCTTCCTTTGCTTCTGTACAAACCAACACAAGACTTGGAAAACATTTTTTCAGATCTTTCACAAGATGTGATCCATTAATAAGGTTTTTAAAACAATATGTTTATTCATTTTCAGTATTGTTATTATTTTGCTTTTTTTATTTTTTCAAATCCTTTGGTTTTAATGCTGGTTTTAATTGCTGATTTTGTTTTTCTTTTAGTTTGGAAACTACCTATGCCACATACGGCAATGGTGCCTTACTGTTTTTCACTCAGCAAACTTGTGTCACAGTGTCTTAATGTACTCGTACATGTACTTTTCTTCTGTACTTCAGGCTGAGTTTGATTTGTAAAATGTCTTACAAATTGATTTATGATAGAGATAATTTATATGTGATATTATTGTTTAAAGAAAAATAAGAAACACTTGTGTGGGAGCAGTTTGTGTTAACATATTCACATTTACTTTTTAAAGCAACTACATTTGTGTTGATATGAGCAAACATCCACTTTGTACACAGTGTTGAACCCTTTCACACTGTATGTTTTGGGCTTATGGTACATTTTAAGTATGATGTGCAGCTCTGCCCTAATACAGTTATTTAAGTCTATACAATGTTCACATTGCCACAGAACACTATATTGTCTGATAAACTTTGTTTGAAAGCAGATTGACTTCAGCTTTTATTATGAGTAAATGACTTGTCATAGTATTAGTAACTTGTGAAAGTAAAAAGAAATATTCCGATTGTTTGTTACACTCTGCAGAGACTTTGCCATGACGTAGGTCTGACTGCTTTATGTGATCTTGGCACAAACCTGAATATTTCGGTGGTAGTTTTAGCTATCAGAAAACAAAGAGAGTAAAGACAGAGAAAACAAGATCAGAGATTTACGTTTTTTTACAATTGACTGTGTTCTCCAACACATTCCACAGCTGAACACAGAACAAAGCGCCGAGGGGGACAAATGCTGCAAAATAAGATTCAGTGGCTGCTGCTGAATCAAAGGGGAAATGCATGACAGATGAGAGGGGCTTGCTCCCTCCCTTCTCTTTGTCGGTCACATCCCTGCAGAGCAGATCTCCAACACACAACCCATCTAAAGAAAGTGTTAGATTGCCTTAAAGTGCTGTCAGAATTATGACAATCACAAATTCCGTGCACAGGCCAAAACAAATTGGTATTAATGTGACATTAAAATGAACACAAATGTAAATGAAAAGATTGATAAACAAGTATGAGGCAAAACTGGTGTATGCATTTATGTATGGCTATGTTGATGACTGAGTAATATCAAGTGGGCCTAAAACACATACAAGAATCAATCAACCAATATTAATGAAACATGATTAGAGCTAAAGTGATTAGTCAAATGACATGGGGAACAAACAGCAATCATTTAGATTAGATGCAATGAGTAGTTGATCTATTATTTGTAAATATGAAATCAAGTGGCAATGTCGATTAATCGTTTTTCAAGCAGAAATTCCAAACATTTGCTTCCAGTTTCTCAAAATGTGAGAATTTGTTGCTCTTCTTGTTCTTACTGTAGGACTACATTACTTTAAATAGAATATAGACATAATAAAAATAAAATAATGTTAGTTGCCTTTGGTCTTTATCTTGGTCATGTAAATTAATAGTAAACATATAATTTGATTTCGGATTGTTGCTTGGCAGTGTAATCGATAATGAAAATAATCGTTAGTTGCTGCCCACAACAAAATCAAAAGGTTAAAAGCTGCTTAAAAATAAGTAACTGACTTCACTTACAACTTGAGAGCCAAGAGAGTAGGGAGAATTCCGAGCAGTTCTTGAACTCCTCATCAGTAGTTGACTGGGAGGGATGGAGCTGCGACGCTGATGTTGTTTTCTCCGCCACACATTTATCTCAACTGTCGACCCAGCCGGAGCGACGTGAGCAGCGCGGAACCTTCTGCATGTGAAGACACCCTGAATGGACTACCACGGCACCGAACCAACGTTAGGCCACCTTTTTATTTCATTGAGGAAAAGAAAAACAATATCTGTCTACGTTTGATAGTGTGGAAAGCGCGTGGGGATGCTTCGCGCGGGTGTTGTGAGAGAAACGCGCGCGCTTAATGATAAGTATTTAGACAAGCAGCTAATTATCTAGTAATTACATAAGTGGTATTTAAACCGCCAGTGTGGTTCGCGTGTCTGCTAGGAGGCTAAAATTAGAACAACGCGCTGCCAACGGAGGACCCTGCAGTGTTTATTCAGTAGGACTTTTTTTATTTTTCATCAAAGCACCTTGGATTTCTGTCGTTATCACAAAGCAAGTGTGGAGCCGAGGTCAAAACAATTCAAGACAGGTGAGCTCACATTCCTTTAGCTAAATGTGTCCTGATGTTTAGTTGTGTAAGCATCAGGTTTAGTATTAAAAAGTGAAAGCGGGCTTTGTAATAATATTTTTGCCGCCATAAATTATTCCTAAACGCTCTCTCACAAAGCCTAGGTTGTTTATCTGATTCTATATGTACGTGTCTTTGTGTTCATTATTAATTAATAAAACCTTTCAACATCCCATTTGGACTCAAACATAATTTTGGCAAGTGCTCATATTTTGTTGACGCCCATACCATGCAGGTAAACAATCACTTATTGTTAAGTTAAGGTTATTAAAAAAAATGTAATTGCATACTAACTAATTTTCCTAAGTAGTTCTGTTTATTTAAAATTCTAATCAAGCAATGACAATATAAAAAATAAGTAGAACAAAAGTTTCTAAAATTGAACATTTTGTTTAAGGTGATTCTGTTGATTGAGCAATATTGCTTTAGTCAATGCAAAGTGGTTATTGTAGTCAATGTTCACTGAACTAAGAACATAGTTAGATAAACCCGTAGTGGAATGATCAGATTACTGTAGGATTTGTGAGAATAAGGGCCGTCAATAGCTCACTAGTATGACATGACAGAGACCCTGGTCTTGCACATTATGCAGGCTGACATAACCAGCCACCCTCCTGGCATCCATCCAGCCTCACTTCATTATTTTGTGGGGACTGCTCTTGGCTGCAAATCCTGAAGTGGCGGTTGTCTGTATTACTGCTGCCTGCTGAATGAATGCGAGTTTAGACGATTTAGCTGAATTCTGAGCTTCTGTTGTAATTCTCTCCTTGATGTCTTTTCTGTGCTGTCTTAGACTTAGTGTCACAAGCATCGCCTCACTCACCATTACCACCCTGTTAGCCCCGGAGAGGATTAAAAACATTCAAACATATCAGGTTTTATGGAGTAAGGTCAATAAATATAGGCCATCTCCCCTCTGTCTTTGCTTCACCTCCACTCACTGCCAACAATATCCGGAGTTGTTTGCCAGGAATTCCATCTTTGCTATTTGTTTCCCTTGGAGGGAAAAGTGTGTTATGTGGAATATTATGAGGCATGCAACAGGGAGGAACATCCAGCTCAGATTGAACTAACAGACCAGAGAAGAGGGGCTGTAACAAGAGGAAGCGGACCGACTTTGCATCATGGTGGACGGGTTCCTGGCATCCAGCTTGGGCAAGTCCGATGCCAGATTCCTTCTCTTTGACGCCTGCCAAAGCCTTCCACCCCATCGTCTTTATCAAAAGCCCTCGCTGCGATTTCCCTCCCAGTTCTGTTGCGGCGCTATCAATCATATCTTGCTCTCAGCAGACTCTTCTGCTCATTAAGGATGTGAACCTGTAGGTAGCCTGCAGCCCCCCTAGCCATTCATCTCTCTCAGCGGGGTGCAGACACTCACATCTGGAGCAGCATTTCAAAACATAGCTCTTAGCAGACATGTACTGAAAGAGATTCAATGCATTTTTAAAGGCTACCTTTCAGCAGACGTGGTGCAGAGCATAAAATTAACAGCACTTGAAGTGTGTTGTTCATACACAAACCTGTAATAGTATATTATTTGCCAAAGACGGGTGTAGTGGATAATACAGAATATTATATTACAAAGGGAAATTGAGATTACCATTGAAAGACAAAAATGCTAACGGCATGTCATCGGTGATGATAGTTGGCAAGAAATAGCTTAGGCGGGCTTTACATCTCATTCCCTTTGTCCCTCTCTTTCTCTGCTCTGTTTTTTCTCAGCCAAGACAAGTTGAGCTGCTCTGTGTGTGTGTGTGTGTGTGTGTGTGTGTGTGTGTGTGTGTGTGTGTGTGTGTGTGTGTGAGGACTGCAGGGTGTAGCCCCAGACTTCTTTTTCCCCTCAGGCACCACTTCCCCATCATGAATACGCCTTTGTGCTCCAGAAAGACACACAACTTAGGTGGACAACTTGATAGGAAAGCAGAACACACATTTGTTTCTGCACAAGTGCAAAAATAGATGGACGTGTGACGTGACATTTATTTATAGCTGAGACCTTATGACTTCAGCTTTCTCTTGAAAAAACTGCATGTACAACCTGAGATCCTGCTCTTTCAAATCCTGTAGTTCCCAAAAACATGTTTCTCCGAGATTCCTCCCAGTACTTTGCTCTTTGTGTCTGTAATGGATTTAGACCTGCATAAGAGCATGCTTTTATTTAGACGAGTCAGGATTAATGCAACATGTAGGTTCAAAATGCCTCACATTCCAGAAGGTAAAGGTTTATCACTTATCATAAGTGGTAACATATTTTGCGGTGGATTTCATTTCACAACCTTCAGTTTCGTAATTTAATATATAGAAAAACATAGCTTGAAAATCCCTTTCACAATGTCTGTTCAGGAGTGTAAAGGAGATTGTACTGTAGTGTCACCAACATGTTTTAAAAAAATAAATACCAGTGCCCTTGATGCCTTTAATGTGCTGCATCCACCTCTGGCAGTGACATACCCACGGACCCCTGGCCTGTTAACCCTCACAGCCACAACTAGCCATCCCCAGATAGTCCATAATGCAGCCCCGTACAGCTGCCCTGCCACAACACATGTGTCACCACTCAGCGAGAAGAGCGCTGGGCGAAACCCCGGAGGCCCTGAGCCCAGCTTAGTCACGCCACCGTGGTCAAGACGGCCCTCTACCAACTTCAAGCTGCTCTGATGACTCCTGACAGGCTGCAAGCTGGCACAAACACAATCTAAGATTCAACCAAAAGAAAATACGAACATCACACAGCATGAGAGTGGAAGGGCAGGGAGGATGCCTCTGAGTTGTCCGTTATTTTTGTCCAACATCAGGGTATCCTTAAGAAGTCTGAAAGAACCGTCACTAATATAAGCGCAAAGCCTGAAATGTTAACATTTGTGAAAGGTTATTTCTGTGTTTGAGTAGTGAAATTACACATACTGTAGATTCACATACAGCATACCCAAACTAAATGGAGAATCAGGTGTGGACAGATTGTTCTGAATTGATTAGGAAGCGTAAATTACTGTGATGGGTCGGAGGGGGATCCCGGGCCATGCTCCTCCGGAAGAAAATTGTGTACATGTTATAGATGTAGAGCAAAATTAAGAATTTTATGAAGAACTTTGTCTTCTTGTAAACAATTTCTCACACTCCATATTGCACACTCACAGACATTTAGGCTACCCATTGTCTGCATAGAATTTTGCACAAATCTCTTTCTATTATTCTGCATATTGTATGTACATAGTTTTATTTATTTATTTTCTTGTATTTATTTCTGTATACCTCGTACACCGTTCAGAATGGGAGGCAAATTAGGAATTTCTTTGTACGGGGAAACTTGTTTTTAACTGTGCATATGAAAATAGAGGCTTTGACTTGATATTAATGGTGATGACACAGTTAAAGAGACACTGTCACAAAGCATGACAAATGTGACGGGCTCCGTGTTTTAAGATAGATCAGGTGGTTTGCAGACATCGTTACAGACCGCTGACGCACTGAGCAGTCTGCCTGGTTGATAGTAAAATATTGCGCAGTGGGTCGCGGGCCCTGGGAAGCGGCAATGTCGGGGGCAAGTGGTTCTGTAAAGCTTAAGGCCGAAGCTCCAAGCCACCTTCAGCCTGGGCGACCTTGCCAGTCACACTGCACTGCTGCAGAGGACATGTGCTTGGTAAGGGCCAGCCAGCACACCCATTTAGAAGTGTGAAGATATTTTCGGTTCATTATGAAACTGTGGCGGGCCACCACAGTCTTCATGGGAAACACTGCTTCTAAGTAGGGATGTCACAAGAAACGATACTTCGATACTACTCAAATGAATATAGGTATTAGCAGAGGTAGAACAAGTCAAAGTAATGGGGCTCATTTAAGAAAGGAGACCCAAGATTTATCACCAAGCTTGGCTCTTTGTCAAGCCTGAAAATATGTTTTGCAAATATGCATGGCCATCATGTGCACAAGGAGGCAAGTGTCGCATTTCCTAAACTACTGTACCATTTGTTTTGTCTCTAATCCTACACACATGTGTACTGTATATAAGGACATAATATCTAAAGAAGACACATGAGTAATTATTGATCCTGTTGATATCAAAGAGGCTGTCAGTGCTTCATGCTTCTGCAAAGTATCTTCATGCTTTTCTGTCTAGTGTGGCTGTTGTTAGTGTCTCTGAGTAACTGTGGTCACTCTAATAGTAGGGGACTAATTGCTTGATATTTCAGTGTCTCAGTTTGGATTCATACCTGCACAGTGCCTTGCTGTTGCTACTCTGAAGGAGAACTTGATGTCATGACACCTATTATCTATTCTCTATCTGTACTCTCTGGCTGTGTGCTTCCCCCCCAGCCTGCCAGCACTTGCACACTCTCCACCCCCACGCCAACAGGCATATTGATGGGATGTAGCGCTCCATATTGAGAAGAAGTGGGCTGTATCTTGGCTTAAAGTTCTCAGTTACAGTATGATGATCAGGTCCACTTTATTTCTCATTAGTCTGCTTTCTGATTGGTATTGTACAAGCAGTTTTCACCTTATTGTTTCCCGATTAGGGGTGGGCGCTACGGTTTCATCAGTGTCACGTCCTGCCACAACATGAATTTTGCAATATCGTCGTTACAGTGATAAATACACACTTATTTAGGTTTAAAGGTTCAATGTATGCCAGATTTAAACCTAATTTATTATATTATTTATTTATTGGATTACATTCAAAGTGACAGAAAGGAGAAAAGCACCTGCATCACCTCACGTTGTCCTCACAGCTGCCAGGAGGCTGCTTCGCCGAGCGTAGAGCTGTCGGCAGCTCCGGGAAAGCTTTAGTTAGCAGTTAACTCCACTTCAGCCACGTAGTAAATGCAATACACAATATAAAGAATAAATGAGAATAAAATTAATCTGCCAAACTACTACAACTAAAATATAAAAATTAGAGATTGTGTGGACCCAGTTTAGAGGTGAAATACTGCGCCCTATTTCTTTAAATCAGGTGGCTCATTGAACCTTTAAGGACACACACATTTTGGTTTCAGCACACACATGAGGGCGATCTACTTGCCACAAGCCGATGAACTACGTTACACCCACACAGGTTATACTATCTATGGTTATGCACACGCTGCCTCCACCTTCACCTGTGTGTGACCGGCCGCTACCTGGCTGAACTGCCGCGGCTTACTCATATGAGGTGTCCACACAGACAGTGCTGCTGCCGCCGCTGCTGCGTCACAGTTTTCAAACTCTTTCTTCATGTGGGTTAAGATCACAGACTGTTTCCGTAGTGTATGCTTAGATGTAAAGTTTATGTCAGCTTTTGGTTTCTTCAAATATGTAAATGTAGTGTAATGTAATTACAGTTTGGCTGGCTGTGGTATGTCAGATTACAAATAATGGGGCAACTCTGTTTCAGCGATGAAAATACAGTTAACTCAACTTAAACAACAGGCTGTTAACTCCGCTGCTAGCATTATATTTACTAAATAACCCTTTTTTATTTATATTTTTTTCAATGAATATTTGCATGAGGACATTCTGTACATGCATGCAGCAAGCGTGGGAGGGTTGGTGTGATACACATTGCTGCCAACTGTAGGGCGTTAATGCATATTGCCGGTTCTTCACTGTAAAGCATCACTAAAAGTAGCAGGGCACCAGTAAAAGTGAAGAGAAGACAGAAAGGCAATAATACAGATTTTTTAGGGCTGTCTTCGACTATAGACATTCTACAAAGTGATGCAGGTGACCAGGTAGCACTATAAAGATACAACAGGTACTCCACATGTGACAGATTCCAACAGCCCTGTCCCTGTCAAAGCACATCACTGTGCAGTCTCAGAATGAGCAAAGGCAGCAGGCATCAAGCTCCAAGAGAAAAGTAAGGGAGCAGGGAAGGCACTGCTAGTACTCAAGTTTTCTCTCTTCCTGTGAGATCACAGTGCTCCGAGGAACCTGGCTGTTGAAGCTCCTGTCAAGGCAACCACAGGCAGCTCTACCAGGGCTACGCCCACTTGTCTTCTCACTGTGGAGTTGTATTGCTTAGATTTGGCCCAACACACACAAAGACACACACCTGTCTGTCTCTGTACAGAGATGAGTACTGACATAGACAAAGGCTGACACTTTCAAGAGCTGTCAAAAGTGACTGAGAAAAAAGATTTGACTCTTAGTACATAGGCACATGGTTACTGTAAACGCCCCCCCCCTGTGCTTTATACATATAGAATACATTGCAGCTGTCTCCCAACTTATATGAACTGCTTCACCAATGAAATGGGCTATAAGGCATGGCACATGGTTCAACATACACTAAAGTTATGCATTAAAAGTGTCTTCACATTGTCATCCAGTCAAAGTTGATGCACATATTAAGTCTTCAGGGTTAGAGAAGCTCTTTCGAAGCCATCTGATGCAAAGATGGTTTGCATTAGTGTTGTGGGTTCCTTTGTTAAGTTGCATAACAACTCAGAGCTCTGCATTTGTTTTAACATGATTTCATAGTTAACCACATATTTGCAGTTAATCCTACTGTATTACAATTCAACTGTATGTCTACTATTGTTCATGTCATTTGTCATACTGAGACAAATGTTTAGATGGAGAATTAATACTTTGTCCATCTAACCAACCCTAACCCATGAGTTGGCTCAACATCAGTGAGGAAATTGTCAAGTCATTTGAAAATGTTGTGGTTTAAACCAGATGAGTACATATTCTTACAAGCTGCTGCTAACACAAAAGAGAATAAGAAATTAAATAATTTTGTCCAGAGACATATAAATGTGATTAATGATGGTGTTCAGAGTTTAGCCATACATATTGTTTTATTATAAAAGTGCAGCCCTATTTGACGTCAACAGCATTTGTTTCCGATTTTCTTGTACTATTAGCATAAATGCATATTCTATTCACCATGTTGATCTCTATTAAATGTGTATTCCTAATACACTAGGTGGGCACTCATGTCATGTGTGGTACTGGAATATGGCAGAGCAACATCTTACCAACACACGCATGTCCTCTGCAGAATTCCCTGCTCCATAATGCATCTGCCTCATTGTGCAGATGTTAAGTCATGGCACATTGCATTCTTGTGTGTGTTGTGAAGACCCTCTCAGGCTGTCAGGGATCTATTTTCATGTTAAAACCACAGACATGAACTCTTTCACTGCGATCTTTTCCCCCCAAGGCTTGGAAACACTAAGTAAAAACCTGGCCAAAAGAACAGGGAGTAAACACTTTTTACACACGCACACACGCTGGATCGATTAGCATTTTTGAGGGAGCAGAGAAAAAAAAAAGAGCACACAGTTTATTAGATGGTTTAAACTTGTAAGGGTCACTGGAACCGACAGACCTGAACCCAAAAGCACGACACAGACGGGCAGAATACAATATAGTTCAGTTTACTCAGTAATCCAGGCAGGGTCAAATATCAGTGAATCAGTCCAAAAGGCAAACAAATCCAGTAAGGAGCAGGCAGAAGAATCGGAGTCCAGAAACAGGCAGCAGGGTCAAAACAGGCAGGTCAGGAAAACTAAACAGGTAAACTAGACGATCGCTGGAGAGCTTGGCAGAAAAACACAAGACAATCTGACAGGGAACAAGTGGGAGAGACCTGGTATATATCCTCTGAGAGAACTAATGAGGGAATGAGAAGCAGGTGAGGAGATGGGCTGTGGAAACCAGGTGAGGGGAATAAGTAGATTGCAGGCAGTGAGGATGAACAACAAGTCGGGGTCGGTGCGGGACCAGTCCTCACATCTCAGCCTCAACTTTTGGAGAAACGCAGCCTGTCGTCACGGTTCGGTGGCCAATCACATATCCATGGAGTCAGTAAGAGAGTAGCCTACAGTAACTTCCATGCCGAACACGTCTTTACAAGAAAGTAAGGATAAAAAAGGGAGTTTGTGTAACAGCTAGCTACATGGATGCTCATTGGAGCAATTATGTGGGGAGCCAATGACAACATCTTGGCGCTGAATTGCAAAAATGTTAATATGCCGAGAGAACCCTGTCCTGAGTTGTGTGCACTATTGTATTCTAGAGTGATGGAGCTTAATGTTGGAGACGGTTGGGATTGGAAGGTTGAACTGAGTGGTATTATAAAGTGTGATAGAAAACAAAACCGCAATCTTCAAATGATATTCCCTCAATATATTTCACATCAGATTTTCTGAGAAATTTGAGTTAGTATGTGCGTATGTACTTACACTAAGTAATTGTGTATCATGATATCACAATATTAGATTTCATCATGATTCTATTGAAAGACGATAAATGATCATATTATTTATATAAGTGCAGTCTACAATGACAACAGTGACAGATTTGTCCACGAAATGTTGATATTTGAAACTCTAGGTCCCTGATTTCAGACAGAAAAAGACAAAAGCAGGCTTCTCCTTCTTTACGTGGTGGCCTAGATTTCTCAAATGTCAACTGTCGTTGGCAGATCTTATCAGCTGTATAGCAAATTAAGCTCTACGTTATCCCCATGAGTTGGTTGAAAACACCGTCTACGGCTGACCTTTTAATGTTTCCTGCTGACTTGTTTTAAAACAGGGATGTAACAGACAGAGACTAAAGCTAACATGCTAAAGCTGACACATTTGATTTTCATAATACAGGATTTAGGCATCTACCACTGTCAATTTAGTTGGGGGGAAAGTAAAATGGTGTTCCTTAAGATCATTTTAAGTTTGTGTCCATCGGAGCTTGTTCCTGTACCACGTTCTTCCCCTGAGAGGTCACTCCTGTGCACCAAGCTTTATTTAGATTTCCTCTTGAAGAAGGATGCACATGGGTGGATGTGGTTTGTTTTGAGAAATAGAAAGTAAACCAGACATTTATCTTTATACACATGTTACAACCTAAATAACACCCACATCTAATAGAACATTTACAATTAAAATGGCCAAAGACATTGGTTATTGTTAGACTGAATGTCAAAAATAGCACCTACTGTATATGTGTAAAAATCCACAATCTGTCAGTAGTAGTGTGGTGTAGGAGCCCCTCTGTTGACTGTCGTAGCCTCAGTTGACTTTCCTTCTGAAATATTTCAGGACACTACAAGCTGTGTGTGTCTGAGTGTGTGTCTATCTGCGCTGGAGGGAGTGAGTCAATCACAGCAGCAGAAATCATCCCTGCGGGCGATCTGTCTCCACTCATGACAAGGCTCCTAAGGCACTTATCTTTCCTTCCTTGACTCATTCCATCCAAACATCCCTCATCCCTCCCTCTATCTCCACCTCTCCTCATTCTCTCTTCCTATTCTCTATCCCTTCCAAGGTTTGTCTCGTGCCCTGGCACTGCAATTAACTTCTCATCATCAAAGGCTCTAATGAAAAACAATGCGAGATAGAGAGTCAGACAGAGGAAGGGAAGCTGTGCGAGAGGGAGGATAAGAGGGATGACACCAGAGGAGAGTGAACAGAGGTGAAGCAGCACACACACACACACACACACTTAAACCTGCACACTCACAGGTTCTCTATTTTTCTCCTCAAACACACACTCTTACACAGCCTACGCTTGCTCTCAATCACTCACATTCCTGCGAGATGCAGACAGATACAGAGAAAGGGAGTAAGAGAGGTATGATTTCCCCCTCAGGAGATTTGTCTCTCCACGTTCCTTGTTTTTATTTCTCAACCCTCCATTTCTCCCTACCCCTTTCACAGACGCACACACATTTGTTCACGCTGTCTCCCCTCCTCCTCCTTGTCTTTGAAGAACAAGAAGTATTGCTGTACATGTAGGGAAGCTGCTCTGTCGGTATTCTCGTTGCTTTTTTTTTTTCACCCCCCGGGTTCAGAGAGCTGTCGACTGTGACCGCTGTTGAAAGGATGTCAGCGAGAGAGAGGGAAATTGAGACTGGGGGATGAAAGAGGCGGTAAAGGAGGGAGGTGGGAGTGTTGAGATGGCGGTCCCTAAAGAGGGCAAAGGGAGTGATGGCATGCTTGTTTCTTTGTGTCCCGGAAAACGTAGTAACAGCAGCAGTGAAGGGAGGTGATGGAGATGAAAGTAGCTAAGGGTAATAAAGCAGCTCAGGGGGAATCAAGAAGGGCTAAAGCTGCTAATTAACCATGGCACTAGTGCAATAACAGTGACATAATTGGCCCTAGTTGGTGGCCCTTGATGAGGGAGGTATGGTTTAAATCTGACAACACATTATGAAATGTGAATAATCCTTAATGTAATGCAATGGATTACCACCAGAACAGGAATAACTGGAATAATTTGCAGGCTCCAACGGTCAGAGAGAATACAATGTAATGTCTTTCAGATGGATTCTTCCTTCGCTCTTCCATTTGCATTAACATCAGAATATGTCAGTGAATTGTGGAAGTAATTTGTCCCCCCCCCCCCCAAAAAAAACAACATTTATTTTTGTGCTGCAGTCCTTTTTTCTGTTGACACGCACTGTTGGCCCGAGGCAAATAAAGACACTCATGAGTCTTCTTCTCTGATGCACATGGAGTCACTAGCTGCTTCTCTTCAGCTGCCACATGGATGCATGTCCTTCCCACACCGTACAGGGTTTTCCTTATCCGGTAACATCATATTTAAATCTTTCTCGTCATAATGTCTGGTGGAAATAATTCTCTCTAAACTTGTACAGGGAAACTTTGTTTTACTGTGCATAGGACAATAAACGCAAATTGATATGAATTGTGATTACACAAAGAGTCAACCCCACAAAGCGAGACGAGCTGCAGACAGGGGACACACTGAGGACAGTCTCCCCCTGCGTATATCCCCGTCCTCGTAACAAATCCATAGCCCCGGGAAGCTGTGAGGTCCGGGGGAGGGGCGCTATAAAAGAATGGGATTTTTGGCTGGGAGAAGCAACTTCAACAATTGAAAGTAACCTTCCACAGTGGGGCAGTAGCTCAGCTCGTAGGGACTTGGCTCAGGAACCGGACTGTAGCCAGTTCAAGACCCAGACTTCAATACCAAGTACCGAGTGTGGACGGGCACCTGGAGAGCTGCCACTTTGCCTCGCACTAAGGTCTGTGTATCAGACAAGATATATACTCTATATATAAATAATGATACTGCAATATAACATTACATATACATGGATAGCACATTTGAAATGAACATTATCATCTCCGACAGCAGGTTGTCTCGGTAGATCCTACTGGCTAATGCACCCAACGCAGCTCTGACAGTCACAAGGACGTGCAGAGTCCTCCACCACAATGAAGTGACAATTCAGAGCGGGGACTTGTTCATGAGTGAGGGTAAGGTGGAGCATAAATATGAGGATTGTTGCAGCATTCTCAGTGATACAGACACTGCACTGCACTGTTGGAGTTGATATTAAAGCATGCTTGCTGAACCTTTAAAAAATATTCAATGCAATGCTCTTCTATGTAATCCATTACTACCTGAGGCTTGCTAGATGGGTTTGGTAGGAGCAGCACTGCCTAAGGTGATGTTTCAGTAGCGTTAGGGTGTGTCTGATTAGACAGTTAAAAGCAAACACTAGAAAAGCAGCATAGAAATGAAACTGTTCATCCAAGCAAAGCAGTGAGCTTATTGAAGCGGACATTTTAATCAGCTTCCCAACGGGTGAGGCTGAAATGGTGTCGCCTCAGTTTGGTCTGTCAAGCTGGGTTGTGGGCGATGATATCTGTTTATGGGGGCAGGTAGAGAAGCTTTGAGGAGGAAAGGTGGTGACAAGGAGGTTCGACCGCCGCTGCCTTAAACAGCTTCCTTTGCATTCTGCATGAAGGGGAGGGAATCAACAGCGAACCAAATGACAGTCGTTCACTGTGATCAAAAGCACCGTAGAGCTTCTCCTCGGATTCAAAGTATCACAACAGACTTTGGCTCTCAGTGTCTTCACAGTGGGGCTCTGATTTCAGTTTGAAAAAAGCTCAGTTGGCGGCTAGAGTCACTCGCTGCCAAGTAATGTGCCCTCCTCATGTTTCTTCTGATCTGCATCACTTTCATTTAAAACTTAAGGTGATGTTACTCTTACACAAACCAACATGATCTACACACTGTGACTGTTTGATACCTTTTGTCAAGTTGTTTGCCTCGTGCTCTGGACCTACTGGCACTGTGCACATCTCCTTAGCTTTATAGATCACCATGCTGTTGACACAAGCTTCCCAGTGCGATTTGATGTGTGAGATCCATTTCACCGAATGAGCGTGTCAAACATCTCGCTAACTCTTCTACCAACTAATCAATAGGGAATTCACGATGTGAGTGGGTGTCATCTCTCCATCTGTGTCCCCCATGTAACAGTACCACGCATATCACAGAGTTGCCAGCCATCTGGCAATTTTTTGTGCTCACAAATATTGTCGTTCGGATTTCCCATGCAGCTTGCACAGAAGCTGGTGACTCCTCCGTGCAACAGCGACGTATTTGCCAGTACCGTAGACAAACATCTTGTTAACCGCATCATTAGGAAAGCATATGCACAATGCTTGTTAGATTTATGGAGATAATGTGCAAACTGCTACGGTTTTATATTATTAGAATTATTTAACAGAATATTGAAGGTTGCATTGAATAAACTAATGTCACCTCATTCATCAATGTGTTTTCTGTTTGAAAGTATCCTCTTATAATCATGGAGAATTGTTCTGTGTTTAGAATTACAACTTATTTTGGGTTTGACTAGATTTGTTTTTTCCATTTTAATTTGTTTTCAAGACCTGACTCGGAGAGAGAGATGACCCTAGTTTTGTCCATGAATCCTTTCCTGGACCCAGAGGGAGACCCTCCGCTCTCCACATACCAGCCCATATGGGAATCGGAGCGTTGCACTAAGACCTGCCTGTCGGACCCTGCTCCACCATGCAGCTCTGAGGAGCAATGTACACAAGGTACAGACACCAAACACAGATGTTTGTTTATTTAGTCATTTATGTAAGCTGGATTTAATCACATGATCCACAAACTTATTTGATAAGCAATGATGTTGCACCACATCTTATAGTCCTTAGTCTTCAGACAGGGCAGCTAGTCACATCCTGTCCACGGTCTGTCATGGCCCTGCTGTTAAAGTGTTCTCGGTGCATGTCACAGTCAATATGAAAGATTTGAGTATAGGTAATTGCAAATGATGTGGAGCAACCAACTAAATAGCATGTTAGCAGGTAAGCAGTAGGTGTATTTGCTTTCATTACAGAGTCGGTGTAATTTAAGGATACATTTAATCACATTGTTAATCAGACAGTCAGTAGCCAAAGAAAGCTGTTCTTCTAGAATCTCCTGCTGTCCTTAGGCTGCTTCTGAGGCTCAAGTTCAACTCAAGCTTAACCAGCGTGACTGTGAACTGATTACACTGAAACTTTTGTTAAAGGTTTCTTTGACTAAAAGTGTTTTCCTTTACTTTTTTTTTCTTTTTTATTAATGCATCAGAAAAGTTATTTTTACGGCTGGTGTACAGCTCACTTCTATATTAATGTTGTTTTGGAATGACATGATTTTCATGTCATTACAATGTGTTGTGTCTGCAGAAACCCCCTGCAGGCGAGTTCCTGATCATGTTTCAGTATCAAGGATTGCATACTTCAAGAGGAAGTTTGTTGATGATGATGATGAGTCTCCCTTCAGCTTCAGGACGTACTGCCAGACTGTAAGTATTACATACTCACATGCTTACATTCACAGTACACAGTGTATCCCAAGTTACCTCATTACAATGCTGTGCTCTTTACTAACTGTAGCACACTGTACTACTGTAAATGAAGAAGTTTACACAAACTCTAACTCTTTAACTATAATTATTATAGACCATCATTTTGTCATCATGAAACCATTTGAAAGATGCTACAAGCTTCCATATTCAACCAATATTCCCTATATGATGTGATGTGATGCCATAGTTCACTTTATAGTGAGTTTGAGATTACAGATGTAGTTTTGCATGACCTGACTTTGTTATTTTGTTATCATTTCTGAGGGCACCATATAGTGGATGAATTCTACACGTAGAATTTTACCACTCAAATAAAATAGCAGTCAGTAAATATCATGGTAAACAGGGATACATTTAGCTGTTTATTCAAAGTGGCTACAATTATCGCTGCATGAAAGCACTGCTCCCACCAGATTTATTATAAAAGGTATTTTTGGAATAAAAAGTTGCCATAGTTAAAAGAAGAAGAGGTTTATGCACCTACACAGTTATCTTTTTAAAGGGTTTGTTTGCAATTTGATTTGCATTGATATTATTCATAGCAAAAATAACTCATACTCTCACGAGCCATTTAACATCGGTTGGGAATCTAATTGACAATGTCCTTCAGGTTGCACCGGTGTTGGAGGAGCGTGCCCATGTGCTGCGCCTCTCCCTGGAGAAGATGCGCTTCATTGACGACCCTGAGGCCTTCCTCCGACGCTCTGTCCTTGTTAACAACCTCCTTCGGCGCCTGCGAGCTGAGATTCTGCTCCAGAGCACAGACTGGTGCTTCCCACCCAACCCAGCATTTACCACGGGCCCCTGCGTCCCGGCACCAAGCACTAACCCAAGTCACCAGGCACTCCACGGAGCAGTACCAACCCGGATCTGCATAGCACCCCAAGCTGGACCGCCCTTCCGTAAGCGCCTCCGAATGGTGCGTGGGGGGCAGGGGGATCTACGCCCCGACTGTGCCCAGACATGCTGCTGCATCTATGCAGCGGCAGCCGCTGCAGGACACTACCTCCACCTCCCGTTCTCCATGTATGATGCAGCACTTTCAACGTCCACACCACACTTTTTTCAGCTAGCTAGCCATAGTAAGTTAGGACTGACAGTGGCCATAGAGGAGCATGATGATGAGGATGAAGATGTTGAGGACGAGGAGGAGGAAAATGAAGAGGAAGAAGAAAGGGAAGAGGAGGAAGAAGAAGAAGAAGAAGAAGAGGAAGAGGATGACAGAAGAGAGGCTGGGCCTTCCCTCAATGTTGTTAAGGACAACTCAAGCCAGAAAAGTAGGACTAGGACCTTGCTGGGTCACGCACACACAAGGACAGAGGAGGAGAGCTGCATGACAGATAGGGTAGAAGAGGAGGATGAGGGAGAGCAGGAGGAGGACGAGGAGGAGGAAGAAGAGGGGCAGGTTGTGGACTCTACTGCCACAGGAAGGGATCTCCACAAGGTCAGCCTGTGGCACCGCAGGGCTCACAGACAATGATTGTGCTCTCTGAGAATGTAAATGTAACGATGACGACAGCTGTCATCAGTTGAAGATTATTTCTCCTCATAGCAGATGAAGGTGTGAGCTATCTACACTATAGTAATGCCAAGTCAGCTTTATTGTAATGCTCTAATATCGATTGCACTCAGACAAACTCCATTCAACTCTATTGCTTATGTTATGGTCAAATAAAATGATAAAATACACAAAACAGATCTTGGCCACTGTTGGCACTGGAACATTTTCTTAAACAATGATATATATATAGGCTAAGGTCACATGGTGGCATCATAAATCCTAAAAGTGAAGTGAAGGGTCTCCAAGACCATTTTCAAGCCCCATTGCACAAAACTAAAGGTCTCAAGTGGGGCTTTATATTGGTGCACCGGTCTTGTTCCAGGACCCTAAACAAGCCTGCAAAATGAAGTGTTGTGGATTTGGGAGTGTGTGCTTCTGTGTGTGTATGTGCGTGTGTTTGCAAGATATTATGTAGCATTTTAAAACTTGATTTAAGCCGCTCTTTTTCTTAAACATTGGTTGATTTTGATGCTGTCTCAGGCAATGGCGGGCGACTGTGCTGCAGTGGCGGCACCATGTGTATTCTTCAAATTATTTTAAGACAACAATCATACACATTGGAAATGTTAAATCACAAGTTCAAGTGCCTTAGTGTTTTTATAGATACGTGTATATTGTGTGTTAATGTAATTGTTCTTGTTACTAAGTATCTTGCATTCCAAGTGACTGCGTTGACTAAGACAGGACACAGGCATGTAGTGAAATGCAGGGATTCTTTTAAATGTCTATGAAAGTTCAAAGAAACTAAATTTCCACACCCAAAATGTGTTCTTATTGTTTTACTTCAAAATGCATGTTTTCTAGGATTACCTGTCTTGACAATGCACAAACCCTAACCCAACTTTCAAGGGCAGTTGCTAAAGCCTTGAAAAAATAATTGTGTTCAAAAGCTCCTTTAGTTGGATTCTATCAGAAAAGGCTTGTCATGGTTTGGTTGGTCTGTCCGTTGATGAGGTTTTACCAAAAAGAGAGTTGAAGTCTGTCTGCAGCATTATCAAACAGTCACCTTCATCATAGAAATACATGTGTAGCAAACACAACGGGACAAGTCAGACTTTAAGTTAAAGGAGTAATTTGACATTTTAGGAAATATACTTGCAAATATACAGAGAGTTCGATGAGAAGATCAGTCCCAAAGTTAACAAAATCATCTTACCAGCTCCCCTACAGCTCACTAATTAACACGTTGTATCACTGTGGTCACATTCCTGGGGCCAGATGTGTAAATCTATATGTAGATTCACGACTAAAAAAACAGAAATACTCATACGCATTTCTTTCCGTCAGATTTTTCAAGCCTCATGTACGCCTGATTTTGTTTTAGAAATCTCAATTGTTGTGGACCAAGTGCTCAAGCCTCATGTCCACACTCACAGTGAACATACCTTTGCATATGGATACCTGTGCCGGCTCCACCACTCATTAGACCTGTCGATGACATGTCTGCAAACCATCATTGCAGTAGAATTCTCAATTATCATTATTATTAAGCATCAGAAGGATGGATACAACTAAAGACCATTAACAGGGAGATGATGTCTAACATTAAATTGAAATGATGATGAAATGCTGTTTATCTGTGAAATCTGAAAACAACCTGTTTCTCAACTTATATTTCATGTCCTCCTTATCATTTCACCCGCAGCTATCTCAGCTGAAACGTACGGCTGGTCTGAAGCGTGCATGATGTGCACACATTCTTCTGTTATAAATACCAGTGTATGTGCACACATGGTTTTTGTGCATGAGCATCGTTTTTTTCCTGGTTGTTGCTCAACCAGGGAGTTTCTGCACCGGGCCAAGCCCAATGCATAACCCTATGCAACACCACAAAGTGTCGTTGTTACTCTTGTGTTGTATGGATTAAACCAACAATGAGGTGATAAGAGAGCTGTAGAGGTGCTGGGAGGCTGATGATGTTACCTTTAGAGAGTCAGGCTAGCTGTTTCTACCTGTTTCCAGTCTTTATGCTAAGCTAAGCAACTGGTTGCTGTTTGTAGCTTCATATTTACTTTACAGACATGACAGTGATATCGATCTAAAGTAACTCGACAGGAAAGGGACTACAATACAACACATGTTCTCCCTGTGTCACAGTGTACATATACATGTATCTCAACATACATACATAACATGTATACCGAACCCCTTCAGCGGCTAACAGACCAAACATCTTCTAGACTAAAATAAACCAATCAAGGACAGATACAATACAAAAGCATTTCTAATCTACGTATATGAGCCTTTCTGTCATGATGGCATGATCAGTGGTTTCTTGTTTGTTGGTGTGTCTCGTTTGGCACCTCTGAAGATTTGGGTCCTCACACTGATGACAACCACAAACCAAAGGTGTTTACAAATGTAAAGATTATATCAGTCAGTAGTGTTTCTTTCTTTTTTGTGACGTACAATTAGGTACAAGAATTGGATGATCTCAGTCTCTTTGTGAGGTGGAATTATAACTGCTTGTTTTTCAGATGTACAAAATAACAGTTTGCATCCCTCAGACTGTTTTGGCATCACAGTGACACATCTACAACTAGACAAGTCCAGTACCAGACTATTTCATTTCATTTCTCTAAACCCTAAATGATAAAACCCAGTGATTATCGGTGGTATTTTTTAAAGATGAACATTTTTGACAAAGCAGTATTTGTTTCTGAGACAAGAACATGTAACTGCGTTGTTTGTTATTAAAAAAAACAAAAGAGCGAGTCTGCTCTGATCATTTTATGTGATGTTCCGTGACAAGTGTAAAGATCAGTAAAAGAAATGTTGAAAAAAAACCTTGCTTCCATCTTTATTCCTTAACATTACAACACTGCAGTTCACAGTACAATGACATACTCTGTGTGTGTGTGTGTGTGTGTGTGTGTGTGTGTGTTATTGTCTTCCCATTCTGTCTGCTGTTCAGTGGAGTGCAGTACCACAGCTTATTGCACTCACCAAAATATCTCTCAGGTGTCACTTTGCTGCTCAATTCTTGTTAATCTTCTTGACATTACGCTCAGAGCAGTCACCTCCACACTCCTCCCTGCACTCCCTGTCTTATCTATTGTCCGTGCAATACTCACATGTTGTAGCATAAAACACACACACTTCTACCTAGAGATTAGCCCAGTACAGTTGTAATGGACACAGGACTCATCCACTGGCATTACTGGTCTTTAAATGAAATGTTCTCCTGATCCAGTAATAGTGTTCACCATGTGCAGTCTAATTACTGGATTATTGATAATACTGTGCAGGTTTTGTATGACATTAGTCCAGATTGCTTGAAAGCAGCTAAGCCATTGTAGTGCATACTGTGCAGTCTGTATGTGCGTGTGTGTGTCGGTAGGATGCAACAGTGTGAAGTGGGGGAGGTTAAATCCCGGGTCTGAACATCTTGACAGCTCTGTTGCGAGGTGAGGATGGAAGATCATCTTTTCATGACACTTCTGCCACAGGGGTGTGTGTATTTCACCATTAATCCAATACTTTTAGCTAACTAGTTAAGACTACTAATTTAGTTCATTTGAATGAATCAGTATTTGAACTTTTTCTTCGCTATTGTTCGCTATAGAGCTGCAACGATTAGTCCACTAATAAATAAAACAGAAAATAGTTAATCGCCTACTATTTTGATAATCACTTTATAGTAAAAGGGCATTTTCTGTTTCTCTGTTTTATATTAAAGTGAATATCTTTGGGTCTTGGTCTGACACAACAAGACATTTAAATTGTATAGATCAAACGATTAATTGAGAAAATAATCGATAACGAAAATAATCTGCAGCCCTATTTCGCTATCCATTATCTATCATCATCACCATTACAACAGTTCAAATGGTTTGAACTGCTCTGCAATCTTTCCACGAACCCTTTGACAACAGCAAAAGTAACCTGCGCTCCCAGAACACCTGGATCACTATACTGCACAATAGTACACACTCCCAATTACTATTACCTATAATATGGTATTATATCATATATGAACAAATATTATACAATTGTACATCATTAACAGTTATAAGACTAACATATACTGTAGTTTGGCAAATTATTCAGAATCTAGTAAGGGGATGTTGGCCATTCTTGCAGCTACTGTGTGTGTGTGTGTGTGTGTGTGTGTGTGTGTGTGTGTGTGTGTGTGTGTGTGTGTGTGTGTGTGTGTGTGTTTGAATACTGTATGCATGTCTGCATACATAATACAATGCTCTCTCTCTGTCCCTTCATCCCTTCTTCCTCCCTTGCCTGAGGCAAAGATGGGGACTTGCCAAATACCACACACACACACACGCACACACACACACACACACACACACACACACACACACACACACACACACACACACACACACACACACACACACACACACATCGCCGGGCAAGTGCTGAGGAGAGGGGAGTTGTCATTTATCAACAAGGAACTTTGGCAGCTCACCGTTGCCATGGGAACTGTCTGTTGCAGAGGACTGGTTTTGCATCACAAGGTCCTCGAATGGCTCTAAAGCCTCGGAGATCCCACCCCTCCTCCACCCGCCTCACCTCCGTCTCTCACAGCTTCAAACATATTGTCAGGGTTTCTTTCTTTCTCCCAGTTCTGCTGTCTTCAACCTCAGAGACTGAAATCCTGCTTCAATCCCCAGTCAGGTGTTCTCATTAAGGGAGATCTGTTTCTGCTCTTTGATTTACAACAGCAACAAGATAAATAAATAGATAGAGAGATAGATAGATAGATAGATAGATATATATATATATATATATATATATATATATAGAGAGAGAGAGAGAGAGAGATAGATAGATAGATAGATAGATAGAAGATTAGATAGATAGATAGATAGATAGATAGATAGCTATATATATATCTATATTCTCTATATATTATAGAGAGAGAGAGAGCGAGCGCGCGCGAGCGAGCGAGGCTCGCTCGCTTGTAGCTAGCTCGCTCGCTCGCTCGATCGCTAGCGCGCGCGCGCGGCGCGCGCGCGACGCGCGCGCTCGCGCGAGGCGCGCGCTAGATCGCTCGCTCTCGCTCGATCTCTCGCTCGCTGTAGCGCGCTCTGCGCTCGCGATAGGGCTCGCGATAGCGCGATGAGAGATCGCTCGAGATAGATAGAGAGATAGATAGACAGATAGATAGATAGATAGATAGATAGATAGATAGATAGATAGATAGATAGATAGAGAGACAGAGAGACAGAGAGATAGATAGATGGAGAGATAGATAGATGGAGAAATAGATAGATGGAGAGATAGATAGATGGAGAGATAGATAGATAGACAGACCCGGGCAGCAGAGGCTGGCTCTCAGGATGTGGAACGTCACCTCTCTGTGGGGGAAGGAGCCGAAACTAATGCGGGAGGTGGAGCGCTATCAGTTGGATCTGGTGGGGCTTACCTCTAAGCACAGTCTTGGCTCTGGAACCGTACTCCTGGATAGGGGTTGGACTCTATTCTTCTCTGGAGTTGCCCAAGGTGTGAAGCGTCGGGCGGATTTGGGGATACTTACAAGCCTCCGGCTGAGCGCGGCTACGTTGGAGTTCACCCCAGTGGACGAGAGGGTCGCCTCCCTACGCCTTCGGGTTATGGGGGGGAAAACTCTGGCTGTTGTTTGTGCCTATGCCCCAAACAGCAGTTTGGAGTATCCGGCCTTCTTGGAGACCCTGAATGGAGCCCTGCAGGGTGCTCCAGTAGGGGACTCCGTAGTCTTGCTGGGAGACTTTAACGCGCACGTGGGAAACGATGGAGACACCTGGAGAGGCGGGATTGGGAGGAATGGCCTCCCTGATCTAAACCCGAATGGTCGTTTGTTGTTGGACTTCTGTGCTAGTCATAGAATGGCCATAACAAATACCATGTTCGAACATAAGGATGCTCATAAGTGTACATGGTACCAGAGCACCCTAAGCCAAAGGTCAATGGTGAATTTTGTGATCGTATCATCTGATCTGAGGCTGGTGGTGAGTTGGATCAAGGGGTGGGGGAAGACTCTGGACAGACCTGGTAAGCCCAAACGGGTAGTGCGGGTGAACTGGGAACGTCTGGAGGAAGACCCTGTCCTGGAGATCTTCAACTCACACCTCCGGCGGAGCTTTTCAGACATACCTGTGAAGGTTGGGGGCATTGAACCTGAGTGGGCGATATTCAAAACCTCTATTGCTGAAGCGGCGGTGGGAGCTGTGGTCTCAAGGTCTTAGGTGCCTCAAGGGGCGGTAACCCTCAAACACCGTGGTGGACCCCGGTGGTCAGGGAAGCCGTTCGACTGAAGAAGGAGTCCTTCCGGGTTATGTTATCCGGGAGGACTCTGAAAATAGTTGCATGGTACCGACGGACTCAAAGGGCGGCAGCCTCTGCCGTGGCAGAGGCAAAGCATCCGGTGTGGAAGAAGCTATGGAGAAGGACCATCGTCAATGTCCCTGTTGGAAGTCACTGAGGTAGTCAAACAACTCCACAGTGGCAAAGCCTCAGGGGTTGATGAGATCCGTCAAGAAATGCTGAAGGCTTTGGGTGTTGAGGGGCTGTCTTGGTTGACATGCCTCGCCAACATTGCGTGGAAGTTTGGGACAGTGCCTAGGGGGTGACAGACCGGGGTGGTGGTTCCCCTATTCAAAAAGGGGGACCAGAGAGTGTGTGCCAACTACAGGGGTATCACACTTCTCAGCCTCCCTGGTAAAGTCTACTCCAAGGTGCTGGAAAGGAGGGTTCGGCCAATAGTCGAACCTCTGATTGAAGAGGAACAATGCAGATTCTGTCCTGGTCGTGGAACAACGGACCAACTCGTTACTCTCGCAAGGATCCTGTAGGGGGCCTGGGAGTATGCCCAACCGGTCTACATGTGTTTTGTGCATCTGGAGAAGACGTATGACCGGGTCCCCCGGGTGATACTGTGGGAGGTGCTGCGGGAGTATGGGGTGAGGGGGTCACTTCTGAGGGCCATCCAATCTCTGTACGCCCAAAACGAGAGTTGTGTCCGGATACTCAGCAGTAAGTCGGACTCGTTCCCAGTGAATGTTGGCCTCCACCAGGGCTGCGCTTTATCGCCAATCCTGTTTGTGATTTTCATGGACAGGACATTGAAGTGTAGGCGTGGAGGAGAGGGGTTGCAGTTTGGTGGCCTGAGGATCTCATCGCTGCTCTTTGAAGATGATGTGGTCCTGATGGCGTCATCGGTCTGTGACCTTCAGCAGTCACTGTATCGGTTCGCAGCTGAGTGTGAAGCGGTTGGGATGAGGATCAGCACCTCAAAATCTGAGGCCATGGCTCTCAGCAGGAAACCGGTGGATTGCCTACTCCGGGTAGGGAATGAGCCTTTACCCCAAGTGAAGGAGTTCAAGTACCTCGGGGTCTTGTTCACGAGTGAGGGCACAATGGAGCAAGAGATTGGCCGGAGAATCGGAGCAGCGGGGGCGGTATTGCATTCGCTTTACCGCACCGTTGTGACGAAAAGAGAGCTGAGCCAGAAGGCAAAGCTCTCGATCTTCCGGGCGATCTTCGTTCCTACCTTCACCTATGGTGATGAAGGCTGGGTCATGACCGAAAGAACAAGATCACAGGTACAAGTGGCCAAAATGGGTTTTCTCAGACAGGTGGCTGGCGTCTCCCTTAGAGATAGGGTGAGAAGCTCAGCCATCTGTGAGAGACTTGGAGTAGAGCCGCTGCTCCTTTGCGTTGAAAGGAGCCAGTGGAGGTGATTCGCGCATCTAATAAGGATGCCACCTGGCCGCCTCCCTATGGAGGTGTTCCAGGTACATCCAGCTGGGAAGAGACCCCGGGGAAGACCCAGGACTCGGTGGAGAGTTTATATCTCCTCACTGGCCTGGGAACGCCTCAGGATCCTCTAGTCGGAGCTGGCGGATGTGGCCCGGAGAAGGGAAGTTTGGGGTTCCTTACTGGAGCTGCTGCCCCCACGACCCGACCCCAGATAAGCGGTAGACAATGGATGGATGGATAGAGATAGATAGAGAGATAGATAGATAGAGATAGATAGATAGATAGATCCCGTATTTTTCCTTCTATCCCGTTTTCCTCCCGTTTAAATATTTTCCCGTAATTGTCCCATATTTTTAACCTTTCAAAAAAAAAAAGGCCTAATTAAAAAAAGTGTACAGTGGTAAAGTGGACTCCAGTAAAGCAGGTGGCAGTATTATGTTTAACATGACCTGAAAAACGTTATCCGCCAGTAAACACACAGGAACAATAACACAGAAGGTGAAGACAAAAAGAGATGGATGAGACACAGTGAACGGGAGATAGATGGAGACGCAGTTGTACCTGCCAAAAAAGTTACAACTTTATGTAAGTAGTAGGAGGAGACCTTCCCTTATTTAATGAAAAGCAGAGTCTGGCAAACTCATGCTTTTTGTAAAGTGTGCCATTCAGATGTTAGCATTGCACACGGCGGAATAAGCGATGTTCGCCAGTCTGAATAATCGTCCAAGCACAAGCGGCACAAAACATACACTGTCAATGACTTCATTTGTGACAAGAACTGTGTTGGAGGCAGATCAAGTGACCAAAACTGAGGTAAAGATGTTAATGCTTTGCGCCAAAAATAATGTAGCTTTCAGCTTCTGCGATGATTTCAGTCGCAGTGTAGCGGACATGTGCAAAAGCCTTAACTCATAAAAACTCATCAAACATCAAATAAATTGATGATAATAACTAATAAATAAAATACATACATCTTCTAAACATGTCTGTACAAGTAATACATACTTTAAATAAACATGTATTTCCTGAATGTATATACCCGTCCCTTATGTGCTTACATTTACATTATATGGGGGCTGGTAAGGGGCTGAGAGCTGTGAAAGTATGGACAGAGTCCGCCAAAATAATTCCCTTATTTTGAAATTCCAATGTTGACAGGTATGAGATAGATAGATAGATAGAGAGATAGTTGTACCACTAGGTGGTGCACCTAGTGGTACGCCTAGACTACTAGGCGTACCACTAGACTACTAGGCGTACCACTAGACCACTAGGCTACCATCACCCAGCTACCATCTTAGACTACATTCTGGGCACATGTACACTCTGCTTAGTGCTACACTGTTTGCATCTAAGCTGCTGTTTAGGTTCAATTCAGAGAATTTATATATTAAACAATGGTTATTTACCTTAAAAAGGGGAAATGCCAAATGTTTGCTAAATCATTGTGTGGTAATGAAAATGTATTCAGTAGCCTTTTAATGATGTACCTCATAAATCATAACAGGTAGAGTACTGCAGGGATGACATATTGTTGTTGTCCGACCAGGAAGTTAGCATTGCTCCGGTTCCCTCAATAGAAAGTCAACGGCAATTTTCCATTGAATTTTTGATTATTGCAGAAAATAAGCTCTGTGACAAACACACGTTGATGATACTTACACGTTTTGTTCAGCAGGACAATATTCACAAATTACGTTTAGTAGTCTCTTTAGCCACTTGTTAGCAACCACAGGTTTTAAGACACACAGAAGCTTCAGAAATTCAAGAGTGGGGTATTTACTTATTTGTATTTATTTTATGGCATAGAACAAAACATTAAAATATGTTAAGTTTGTTAGAACCACAGACCGTATTTCACGCTAACTTAAAACTCATTCAAAAAAACCATTGACTTTGAGACGAGGAAGTGCTAAAATGCTGACTGATTTTCAGGTTTTAGGACTCATTCCTGCAGCTCTCTGTGGCTGTCCAGTATTGTACATCACAAAACATTAGCAGCTTAAAATACTGCAGTATTACTTGTCATATCTGAACCATATGCTGTGGTTGTGTCCACACATAGCACAATCTGTGACTATAGCATCTTCATTAAGATTTGGTTATTGTAATTGTCTTCAGGATATGGTATATATTTAATACAAGTACATGCACCTTACATGCAATTACATTCAAAAACCAAACTACTGTAAACATTATAAAAGTGAAGATCCTGAGCAATATCATAGATCAGATTAAAGATCAGCTGATATCTGAGAGGATTGGTTACCTATAACCAGAATGCACAGTCCTGTTAAACAACAAGGACTACAGCCATGATTTGCCCTCTGCAAAGGTTTACAAATTATTATGCCTGAATTTTTTATCCATGTCACAGCAGCTCAAGCCCAACAAGTCAATCCCCATAGGATCAATTTGATTCAGCTTACATAACAAACACGGCTCTCTGGCTGTTGTTGATGTTTCTGGGTCTCTCCCTGCAGCATTATGCGCCTGTATTTTCAGTGCAGAAAGAAGCTGTTGGTATTTGATAAACACTTGCAATGTGGAGGATGTCCTCAATCCTTAACTGTAAAGCACACTCCCTCTCCCCACCAGTCAATCTTTCACGGTATCAGGAACACGTTGTTTATGGATTGTGACTTGATATGAAAGAGATCAATTTTACTGGCTATGACACCTGATTTTTATGATTTGTGGTGTCTTTAACTAAAAACTGGATTGAGCATAAATCATCTTACTGGCCAAACTATGTATTTTCTGTCCCAAAGCAGAGAATGTGTAAATGCAATGAAAACAACCCACAAGCTTATTATGGATGGATTTGAAATAAAATAAAGTACTAGTCTTTATTGACTGATTACTTTGGAATAAAGTGTGTTATTGCCCCATTTAGCTATTTGCAAAATAGCCCAAGAGCAGTGCTGCAATGAAGTCTGTATAAGTTAAATGTCTAATGATGATAACCTTTTAGTTTTTTGCACTGATATTATGCTATAAATATAGAAGAAATAGGAGGCAGCATTTCACCTCTACTACTGGGTCAATACAACCAAAATATACAGTCAACAATTATCAAATACTACTAAATAACAGCAGGGCAAGAATACGTGAAATTTGCTGAAAAACTGCTGTAACTCTGAGAACTGGTCAAAATAACAAACAAAACAAAACTGCTTCACCCGGAAGGAAGCGTGCAGTGGCTTGAGTTAGCGACTGTGGTGGCGATGAGGATGAGTCAAGGGGAGCGAGTCTTTCTGCCACAAACTATCAAAGCATACAGGGACCATGGATGTTGCTTAATGGCTGCTGGATGTGTAAATAGATGACTGTTTGCTAACGCGTTAAACATATCAACTGTTTTTATTGGAAAAAAGAAAATACCGCAGACTTGCACAATTGCGTAATTTTGACAACATTTGTTTAACTTCAACTTCATTTGTTTACTTATCATCTTCTTTAAAATTCTAATCTCCTACAATTGTGAACTTCCAAAATGACAGTTTCCAGACTGATAGTGTGGTATATGTTTCTTTGTGGTAATATGCTACTTTTTTAACTTGTAGATCACAAATGTAACACAACTATCATTTAACCTCATTGCTCAAGGTCGCAGTTATCAGATGTAACATTGATTACACTTTAACAAAGGTTCGTTAGCAGTCTTTGTGCTGCCAGGATAATCATTTAAATAAAATAAGGAGACAAACCTTAGTTGACATTTATGATCTGTGACATTTATTTTCTCCTTTTATCAGTGTTTAATTGCTGTTAAAAAGAACTTGTGTCAATGCTGTTGTGACATTGAAGCTAGGTTTTAAGAGGGAGTAGATTAGCCTAGTATGAAGGGAAAGCAGGCAAAGGCCAAACCTTGTCTGGAGATTGATATCTTTGGCAACAATTCACAAGTTTCCTGTCAAGGCCCTGAATCACTCCTTGTTGCAACATGCAGCGGCATCAGTGGGCTGATGGACCTGAAAGAAAGAATGAGGTTAAACGTTGGAGGAGGGGAGAGAACCGCCTGAGTGCATCTACAACATGTCCTCCTTTAACCTTGTTCTATATCTGTTCTGCCGCATCCCCGTTTTTCCTGTCCACCAACTGTACAACTGGGATCTCTCCACCCCTGAAGTCCTGTTACGTCCTGATCTGCACTATGATCTCTTTGACTGTAAAATAAATAGGTAATCAGGAAGTGACAGATATGTGAAAAACTGCCGATAGAGACCTAGAAACCCTTTATGTGACGATGTTAGCTTTGATCGAACCCTTTAAGTCTTTCCCTGCTTTTATGAACTGTTTTCCCTCTTCACTTCTGACTTTCAAATGTCAACCCTTTTTTTTCCTTTTTGGATGCATTTATCATACAAGGCAAGCCAGGTCATCTGTGTCTGATTAATGCCAGTCTCCGGTCTCTTGGCTCGTTGTCTCCGACCCAAAGCAAAGTTTGACTCGAAATGCAGCGATTGTGTTTTGAAGCGCATATGGTGCAACCGAGCTGAAAGATGGTGCAGACAGAAGGAATTTAGCGGGGCATTTTAACAACATACAACAGTAACTGGATTGTAAACATCATTCGACATGTCCAGTGGTCAAATCATCACCAAACATCTCCCTTTACCCCCTTTAACTGGGAGCTTGTGAGAGCAGTATACAGTTGAGCTAGATTTTAACATTATAGATAACAGTTTTAGAATTGTGCATCCACTTCACCAGATCAGAAGATGGATAGCTTTCATGTCTGTACGCTAGTCTGGCTATGCCTAAAGGTAAAACAAATCTGCCTACTAGTAGTTTTGAATCTCACAATCTCGTTTGTTTAATTCAAACAAAAACTCAAGTGTAAAAGCTACAAATTGCTAATAACCTAACTGGGTGCTAGCTATAGCATCATGTTTAGCGTAGACGTGAGAGTGGTATCAATCTTTTTCAAATTCTCGGCAAGAAAGTAAATAAGCATATTCTGCAATATGTCTCAGTATTCCTTGAAAAGTTTGAGCTAAATATGGTTTGGTAAAAAAACGTTGAGCATGCATAAAGGAGCGCAGCAGTATTTGCCTCCTTCGAGCGGACTATTTTTGATCAGATTTTATCGTAGCACCTTATAGACGGTTAGCATCAGTATGTTTACAGGCTGTCCAAAATGTCAAGGAACATGAGGCTGGGAATTAGCTTGAATTAAATGCTTGTTATCTATGGGGCTGAAAGTGCACGCTTTCTGCCATCAGTGACCATGTGTGACCCATAGAGCTGCCCTGCACCTTGGAGTTATAAAGACCGCAGGTTCTGTCTTGAGGAGAAAATAAGAACGTCCGGCTGTTTTTCGGTTTTATTTACAGCTGAAATGTCTACAAAGAATTATTTCACATGCAATTAAAAATGTTCACACACAACTCATCCAAGTCACCACTGGCTGTATCCAGATGATTCTAAAGAAAGCCTCAGTCAGATCTCTGCGTGTGCCAGCATTCATCATATTAAAGGAAATGACTCAGATGGCCCTCTGACTCATTTCTACTGCTCCTCTCAGCCTCAAATAACCTGAAACTCCAGACTCCAATTGGCACGCAAGTTAAATTCTTATTAGCTGGCTTCTTTGTCTCCTGTGTTTTTGTGGTTTAGCTTAGAATTATGGTTCCCAGTGTAGCCACAGTCCACACAGTCCAGACAAACAAGATCCTGATGCGCTTGCATCAGGATAGGTCGAAAGTACATTGTTGAACCTTATACGATACCATTATAGAAAACCCAATGATAGAGTTGTCATTCCAGCCTTGAACACTTTCTTTTACTTCTATAGAAAATGGTAAATTACTGAGATTATTGGGTCTTTTTCTCTTTATTCACTGTTATTAATAAACAGAACCAATAAGAAAATTGTCCAAACTCCTTTTCACAGCAACTTGCACCAGTTATTCTATGCTTTCATCTTATTTCAGTTTTACTCAAACCACTACCATTGCATTCATTTCAAGAAGAGGGCTGGAAACATGTGCTATTTAGTCTTATCACTGTTATCACTCCCACTCATAACCAGGGTTTGAATTAAAGCCATAGAGAAAATACCTCCTACGTATTAATTTACCAGTGAAAAGACATTTAAAAAGCAATGTTACCTAAAGAAAAGAGGAAAGAGATTAAAAACAGCTCTAATGTGATTTTCCAGTGGCTTTACGAAATGCATCAACAAACTGTTGTAGAGCAGAAAGGGGCTTTGTTGACACCCTCTGCACATTCAAAACACATGCAGTGTGGTTAAATCAAAACAAAGTTTTCTGGCCTTCCTGGGAACACAAATCATGCTTTTAATTTCCAATAAAAGGAGAACTTCTCATCTTGGAGCGGAGAGTCAAAGAGAATAACTTCCCACAGTCCAAACAAACACAATTTATGACAAAAGAGGTCCAAAGTCTGACCACAATTCTTAATTTATGGAAGATGGTAGTTGAAACAAAAACTAAAATCCCACTACAGAACTTTCCTCTGGTAGTATAAGTACATAGCAACCGAGCAGTTGGATGAAAACATTGTGTCTGTTCAGTCTATTTCAGAGAGAAGATGTAACACATTCTAAATGTCTCTACAAGCAACTGACTACACATTACTAACAAACATAAAGTTATGACAGAATATGATGAGTCAGGTATGGTTTCAGGCCAATAAGCAAGATCTGAGGAAGTGTCTTTGTTTGGGATAACACTATAGGACAATCTGCAGGTTGATTTAGCGAAACTCAATCAGTCAGTCAGTGAATGTGAAGGCCTTTTCACCGACAGTGAAAGAACAGATTCATTCGTGTTGGCAGTCGCCCCCTCCAACAGATGAACGGCCTTTGTTGATGTGGAAGTCACTCAGTCTCAAAACATTAGCCTTCAAATGGAATGAGATGACCTGGTCCGACCTCCACAGACTGGTGTTTAAGTGCTGTGACCCTAGCCAGCTTTACTTACTAGCTTCTGATTATGGATCAACAAAACTTGTATTGTATATACAATTTACATTCATTATTATTTAAGTGCCATTTCACTGACTGTTTATTGGCAAAAGCTGAAACATCCTATTTTATTATGCAGGTGCAAGTGAGACGCTACAGCTCTAACCAGCTTGTTCACTTCCATTTACAACACAGATTAGTCTATATAGAAAAATGCCTGTAGAATAACTTTCTGCTTTAGAATACCATCCAACTTCAGCTGTTTAGTCTAGGAATTAAAACAATTGTGTTGTCTTTCTGTCCAGATTGCAGACTTTCAGTATTATGAATACTAAATTCGGATAGAAAATAATTGTATAATATATGAGCATTACTTTTGTTTACTTCATGGTGAGTTCACCACTTGACCTACTCTATAATGTTTAATGGCTCAGAGTGTAAGCTTTGCTCACATCCTTCCTAAATGTTTCAAACCTGTGGAAACCTTGAGCTTCTGCAGGAGTGACCTGCTAGGAGGAAAAACTTCTCTCTATGAAAATGTTATGTGACGATGTCCATACGTGTGTGTGTGTGTGTGTGTGTGTGTGTGTGTGTGTGTGTGTGTGTGTGTGTGTGTGTGTGTGTGTGTGTGTGTGTGTGTGCCTGTGGTGTGTAAGGGCGGATTGTGCTCAACTGTATGCCATTAAGAGAGCTCAGCATGTGGCAGCAGTTAGGAGAGAGTGAGTGTAGTTTCACTAGTGTGGAGAAATGGATATCCAACCCCCGCCCCATATCCCTCTCTTTGGGCAAACACTTCCCCGCTCTCTTTGGGACCCACAAAAGCCTCCGAACAATAGACACAGTGTAGTCAGGACTGTCCCTGAAATCACCACAGCGAGAGTTTGCCCGTGTGTGTCTCCTTTGTGTGCACAAGAGTTACACTTTCCATGTGTGTTTGTGTGTGAACATGACATCTATATGTTCATTTCTACATGCGAGCAGGTTTGTTTGCTCGTGTGTGAAGACTGTGGCATTTTCTCAGAGAACTGAAGACACATTCTTTGAGCAGAGGGCGGCCCAGAGGAAGCAGAGGGGCTTTTTAGATGCTATGACAAGGTCGCTGTTTAACCTGCAGAGCCTGGCTGTTATTTCTGTCTAACCTGTGGCGAGCTGGCAACACTCTGAAATGAATCTGGAAGACCACTGGGAGGAAAACCAAATGGAGGGCATGAATGAGAAGTTGGGGCAGAGTGATAGACACATGCAGAAAGAGAGCGAGACCTCACACACCAAAAATCTTTAGAGGCTAACTAAAGAAAAAACAAAGCACACAGGGGGTTGTAAAGAAGCCTGAGAGTCATAACTGTCAAGAACACCTCTGGTTTACACACATTCACTGAATGTTGGGTTTGAGTGAGTTAATGTGTTTCTATTGATGTGTGTCTTAGGTGTATGTGTGTGTGTATGTGTGTGTATGTGTGTGTGTCTGTCCGTGTACAGTAAGGCCACAGCACAGTTTATTGAGCTATAACTGCCAGACAACCTACAGTAGGGGGTTTGGCTGACACACTCACAGATGAAGAACAAAAATCCACACTCCTCAGTCTGTGAAAAATACATTCTGAAGTTCATCCAAAGGCACAGTACTTTTATATAAAATGACCTCTTTGAGAAACTATTCCACCAATGCAGCTCAGAAAGGAAATTCTGTCTATTGAAAGACAAAGAAGGAATTTGTGATTTCACTTCAGCTGCCTTCAGAGTACATTAACAAATAGGAAATGTGGATTGACAGTGAATTCTCTGACCAATCACTCATACATATGGGTGATTATTTAAAGATAACTTCCTGTCAATAACAGGCAGTGCACTTGTCGTGAGCAGCCTCCAGGAATTTTGCAAGTGTAAACCTGTGTGTTTTTTATTACCCTAACAAACATATGCAAGCACGAATTAAGTTCTTTTATTTTTACTCATATAACCTAGATATAACCAGGAAGTGCAGAGTCATCCTGTAGATCAGGCGATTTCTCCAGCATGTTCTTTTCTTTTGTTCCTGCTTAGACATCCGGAGAAATATACCATGAGTGGAGTTTGCCAAACAAATGGAGCTCAAAACTTTTACTGCGCTTACAAATCTGTCTCTGCACTCTCTGAACTCTTGCAGATTGATTACAGCTTGAATTTGTGTTGCGCTTGTGCAATCCGTTTGTTATGAGTAAACCATATTGATTTCCGTATGTTTTCATATGCATGTTTGTGTGCGTGTGTGTGTGTGTGTGTGTGTGTGTGAGTGTGTGTGTGTGTGTGTGCGTGTGTGTGTGTGAGTGTGTGTGTGTTTGTGTGTGCGTGTGTGTGAGAGTGTGTGTGTGTGTTTGTGTGTGTGTGTGTGAGTGTGTGTGTGTGTGAGTGTGTGTGTGTGTGTTTGTGTGTATGTGTGTGTGTGTGTGTGTTTTTGTGTTTGTGCGCGCAAGCTTGTGAAACAACATTTATTTGTTTCAGGACCCGAAACAAGCTAAGCGTTGTCCAGTCACGGGCCTCCAGCCAGAGTGCTTCCTTCACTCGCCAGGCTTTATTGTTCTGCAGGCCCTCTCTGCGCAGCAGGAGGATGTTGTCTGTTTCTTGATTCTCATACCGGCCTCTCTCGACACGCGCGCACACACACACACCCACACACACACACACACACACACACACACACACACACACACACACACACACACACAACACACACAAACACACACAAACACGCACCATTCATGTGGGAAAGAATGGGCCCAGTCTGGATTAGGCTATTCCCCTGCGTAACACTAGACAAGGCATTCAATATCTCCATCCTTCTCTGTCCAAACAGTGTCTTGGCACAGGCTGAGTGGAGGGCTGGAAAATCCCAGAGCTGCTGTTGAGTTTTTGGTGTGACCTGCGCTTTTATTATAACGACTCTATAAATGCTTACAGACCCTTGAACTTGGCCCGCCCCGAGGAGGGGATTCAAGAAAGACCCGCTACACAAACACATTATGTACACATCACAGTAAATGCACATGCATACAAACAGAGGTGAAGATACAAGCTAACTATTCTCTCACTGTGTCCACTTCTCACCAGGAGTCACACAGTGCCAGCTGGGGAAGAGACAGCTGGGACTCCTTAGTCCTGCCTGTACACACACACACACACACACACACACACACACACACACACACACACACACACACACAGGGGGATTGAAAAATGAGAGCCAGGCTTTTAGTACTAAGGAATCACATGACACACACATAAAAACATAATTTCTCATGCGCCCTGGAAAGAAAACGATCAGTGATGTGGGAGGAAGAAGTGAAAAGAGGAGAGAGGTGGAGAGAGGAAGAAAGCAAGCAGTTCAGTGAGTTTATAGGAAGCCATCAAGCTAGACTGTTTTTTTTTTTCTTCATCTATTGTTTCTACGAGCGCTGTGAGACTAATAGAGGCCATCAAAGCACTCGGAGGCACCTTGTTGAAGTGTTTGCAGGCGCTTACTGTAAGTCGTGCTCTGACCAGCCTTGGAAACTCACAGGAACACATTTCAGGCTGTTTATTTCCCTCCACATCCCCTACCTATTCTTTCCTTACCTCTAACATCTGGAAAATCCTCATCTGGCAGCACAGAGTGGAAGCAACTGAAGCCAGTTAGATACTGTCTGACTTTTCGTTCCCTTCCCCGTCTCAGCTTTTTCTCATTCAGCACCTTTGGATTCCTGCTGCATCTTTTTCCATTTTCACTTTAACGGTTTCACCTCTATACGTGTCTTCTGAGTCCTGAGTCCTGAGTTTTTCTTGGATGGTTTTGTTGGCAAAGATGTAGAAGTTTTATTAATTCTTGTTTCTCACCTTCTATTTTTCTCCTTCAATGTCCTTGTCCTTTTTGTTTACCTCTCTTCTCCCAGAACTCCATCTAAACCTACAGTGAATTTTACTGGAAAATAATAGTAACATAAACATACTTATACATACTAAACGAGAAAACATTTGCTACCTTTTATGTGGATGTCCACTCAGTGTTGATGGCAAATTATATATCATTATATTATTATTTTGACCAAGAAAGCAGAGTGCTCCTGCTCGCGGAGCCTTGCCGGCAGTGCCTACATGTACCAGGATGCATTGCTTCAGGGTTCCAGCGGCCATATCCTCTTGCACGGCTAATAAAGCCGCCGCCTCAGCTTCTCTCAGCTGCATCTCTTTAGCCGTATACTCTGGCTCGAATAAATATGGCTGAATATCCGAGTCAGCCAAAACACTGCAAAATGTATCCTCGTCCATAACATCCTCTGCATATTTGTGCCATTGGAAATGTAGCTATTTTGCAATACAAGTGAAGAGAACAAAGACATGCTGTTTTTAAGCGGCATATAGAGCATGCACCACCCTGGCTACTCAGAGGCACAGACTAGAAAAACTAAACCGAAATACCCTGTGATCCTTCCTCATATCAAACTACATCACCGGCACTGTCACCAATGAACACATTATATCTTGTTTGTTCAATCCGTACAAAAACTGACGAAAAAAAACGCCTTGTGGTTTACTTGATCTACTCATTTCACTTTCAGCAAGAAATCAAATGAGTGTATTTCTTATGATGTTGTACAATTCCTATGAAGCTTTAAAAATATATTAGCCACTTGGCAACATCTGAACTATACTCTAAACACAGCATCACATTGTACTAAGAGTAAACAGTACAACACAAGTAAAAAAAAAACAAGTAGTGAAGCTGAAAGAGGCTAAAACAGCCTGTAGAGCTGAGGGGAACTGCAGTGAGGCGACAACACTTTCACGTTACACACGTGGTGAACTGGTTGTCCACTGTTAGAATGAACATATATAAAGAGTTACTTCATACATCTATACATCTTTTCCTGACAAATAAAGAAAGGAAAGAGAGAAAATGTGAATCAATTTAAACAATTTAAGGACTTTTGTCGGGTCATGATCTTCACTTTGCAATCTTGATGGACCCTTACCAAACACGCAGAGATAAGTGTATGCTGAGAGATAAGTGATAGCTGAAGTAGAATTGTATTTGTCTTAGCAAATATCTACAAAAACATAAAACTGGACTATGCAAATTTTGAGGCAGGAATTTGATTGGCTGTAACTTTGACAATACTCTTGTTGGTGAACAACAGCTCACTGTGTACTTTGAACCACAAAATGTGCTTGAATGTGTGCAGAGCTCTGTGAGCAGGTCTGATTACAGGACACTTAACTCCAAAGTGTTAAGTGTCTTCCTGGGTTTTCCCAGGAAGTGACTTGACCGTACACGAAGAGTATAGATACAAAAAACATGTAGCAGCTGGATGACCGTGTGTATACGTCCAGTACTGAAACTAATATTGTAGGTGTCTGAAGGGATAACATCAACTTGTCAAATGCTAGAGCCAGAAAATCCACATCTGACCAGTGAGTGTAATGTGGACGTGCCTAGAAATACTTCCACAACTATTTTGTAACAAGAACATAATAATGTATAAGTAGTATGGATAAAGTAAAATGACTTAATCTAACATCTTTTCTTCCCTTCCTTTAAAGGGCTCCTCAGTATAACCATTATTAATCATAATTACTCATCTCCTTCTTTCCAGCCAATCTGTCTCTCTCCGCTCTCGCTGTTTTTGTTTGATTTGGCCAATGATGTGCTGTGAAAGCGATCCTCCCCAGTAAAGCCAGTCATGGTTGACCACTTTGACTTCCCTAACTGGAGCAAAGTAAAGCGTAGCAGTCACATCTGGCAAACGGTCCTCACATCTGGTTTGTGTATCAGCTCCTTGCACGGCCGTCTACCACACAGTCTGATGGCATGCCCCTGAGAAATGAGATGAGCTAAAGACGCTCCGCTCCGGGAAGAGAAGCTGGATGATGGTGAGCGAGTTCATGTTCGGAGGTCAGGCACACAATGCAGGAAATGTCACTCACTGACTAAATGTCCGACAGTGAAGAAGCTGTTTGTTTTATTGCGGCTAAAAACTTCTTACTGTTCTTTGAATGTTGAATTGTTGCAGCTGAAAGAGAGCGAGAAGGTAAACGCTTCTTATAGGTTTGAATCTTACACAAAAAAATAAAGACAAAGTCAACAAAATTTGAAAGCCTTGGGACTTTAAAGCTGTTTAGGCGATCACAATAAACACAATTGAGAGCAGACAAGGGTCATTAAAATGAAATGGGACATATAAAACTTGCTTAGATTAAATAAAATAATTGCATTGGTAATATAATAAAAAAATGTATCATGTTGAAAGACAAAAAGCAGAAGTTTACTAATGTTCACTCCTCATCTGTGGGACGTTCTGCTTTTCAATAGCTACATGTAATGTAACACTGCCCTCTGGTGTCCAACATGTGTACTGCACTTAATGACTGACTCCTTTAAAAGATCTCATTTTGATGGAATAACGTCACAACTGCTTTCATATGTTTCTTAGTTATTAACTTCAATCAGTTGCCATATGAAAATCATGATTCTGAAAACACGAGTGAAGCATTTTGTGTCGCTTTCATGCAGATTTGAAATGAATAACCAATATCTTTACTTGATGCAGTGATACTGAGCTCCAGTGAGCCACATGTATAAACCCTCACGTGTAACATATATGAGCTGACACATGTTTACTTGCTTTCATAAATCTGGTAGTATCATTCAAAAGAGCTGAAAACAAATCTTCAAATTCACAACATGACACTGCAAATAAAAATGTGACAGTCAGGTTTATTTCAAATACTCTTTTATTTCCAATTATCATCGTTCATTATAAAATGTTAAAACATGTTTTATTTAAGAGCTGACAACACAATAAGACTGCTGTGAAATAGTTGTATCTCTACGTTAACGTTCAAAGCCACTCAAACATCCAGACATTCTCACCACATACCTCCCGTTGATCTGTCACAAGCTACGCTTAGTTCTGCAAGAGGCACACGCACAGCGTTTGAATGCACCGTGCGCTCTTGTTCAGGCAAACAGCAGGGGTCAGGATAATATTTTATTTGTCTCTGCTAGAGACTCTTTTTTTTCTCATTCACGTGAAAAATATTTGGTGTCAAAGCAAAATGTATTTGGACCTGGATAATATGGCACAATAAATTAATCTTTCATCATGTTCCACTCATCATTTAAGTGAACTCAATTATTTGCGACATGTACAAACATTCAAGTTTCTCTCACTTTTGAAGCATACAATTCCAAGATATGAGCAGAAAATAACACTTTTCAAATATCTTTGGTTGATAACACAATTGTCTAAGACATTTGTTTCTCCATGATATAAAACTGTTTGAAATTATAACCAGTTTAGTACAGTCTGCTCAAAGTCACTGGCCTTACGAGTATTGCTAAAACGACACAGTTGGTAGTTTTGAATCATCAACCCTTATTAGTGGCCAGGAAATGTAAAGGCTGTTATTGGCTTAAATAAGATAAACTAGAAACCAGTTAAGCAACATCTGAATTGCTACAAAAGAGTTAAAATATGAGAAGCCGTTCCTCTCAAAGAGGTCAGAGGTCATTCAGCTCTGGAGCTGGAGGGTGAGGAAGTAAGGATGTGGAGGAAAGTTACAGAATGATCTCTGTGGGGGATCGTGCGGTGTGACACTCCAAACATACACCTGGCCTTTCAAAGGGGGTCAGCGGGATTCACAATCTTCACTAGCTGCTCTCTGGTCTTTTTTAATTGACTCCAACATGGTGTGCACGATTACTATTAAACATGAAGTTGAACATGTCATAAAAGCAAGGCTAATGAATATGAAACTGTCATGCTGTGCCAGATCTGCCTGAACTTAAAGAAAGGCAGCAGGCCGGAATGAGATACGCTTTTAAAAAACTTAGAACTGTGTTTTTAAGACCCTTGTTGTAAACTTACATAATACAATTGTTTAAGAAAAAGAATCGCAGCACTTTGTACATTAGTGGCGATTAATATCAAGTGTTCCATCATGAGGAATATCGCTCATTTCAAAACATGTTCATCGTGGATATCCAAGTTCAGGGAGGAAATGAGGTAAACACAAAAGCAACACACAGCACACTGGGAAAATAAACAGATATGGGCAAAACAGTGGTCCGATACATTTGAAATATATTATTTACTGTAATACTTTTTACTATTTGAGAGTTTTAGCAACGTGCCGTGTTTGAAGTCAAGAGAGATAAGAACCCACCAACTGTTGCACGTAAAGACAAACATGTTAGCATACATCATTTCACAATCAGTAGAGAAATGACAGCTAGCAGCAAGTTGTATTCTTATATAATGTTCATCAGGCCACCTACTGGCACTGCCACTCTTGTGCATGCTCATGAATTATTCTTTTTTGGTTTGTTTGGTTTTTTTAAAAACATATTCAAATATAATTTTGCCCAAATCTGGAGGAGCATGCTGAGACATGAAGAGAACAGAGTGTTATTATTTTCTTAGCAGTGTGTGTGTGTGTGGGGCTTCTTATGCTGTCTTCTTACAGACATGGATGAAGTAGCACGGGGCCTGGGTCTGGCCAGGGACGTACGTCTTGAAGTCTCCGTAGACGCTGTGCTCCATTTTGCCGTTGAAGGCATCTTTCAGTAAAGCTTTGAAGCTCTCCAGGCGATGAGGGTAGTAGGACAGACGAAATTTACTACAGAGGACAGAGTTACACAGAAGCAGAGTTACACACATTACAATTCCTCCAACCAGTCTTACTTTCTGTTGTGTGTGTGACATGTCTGGTGAGAGAGGCCATCCACCTTGACTGTAAGGGATTTCAGAAAACAACCCAGACTGTGAGACAAATATCAGATGAATGCTGACAAAACCCTAGAGACTGTCCTCCAGTAACATTTTATTCAAAGGGTCACACATCATCGTCATTATTATATCCTTAAGCCCTATTCGCACGGGACTAGCATTACCTGGGGAACTCTGGGTAATAATAATAATAATAATAATAATAATAATAATAATAATTATTATTGTGACGGTCGTCTGATCTGAATCCTGTGCAATGCTGCCAGGTTCATAGCTTGTCAAAGTAAAAATTTCACCGCAACTTGCCTTCCATATTCCGCCAAACAGAAAGCTCAATAAAATAAATAAATCAAATTAAATCTGTGATTTGGAGTCGCATTTCTTTTCCATAAGGTTTGTTGTTTTCTCTGATTATTTCCCAGTCCAGAATTTTAGAGGCAATGTTGGCAATAATGAATCAAAGTAAAATAATAATAATAATAATAATAATAATAAGTACAATATCTTTAATATAAGCAGATGTTATGCAAAGCCTTGACATCATATACGAAACCCAGACGTGAGATCACATGAGACCCCCTCACAATACGAGTCCTGAGTGAATATGGCTTATTGGCTTATGACACCTGAAGAGTCATTTGATAAATTGAATGCTGCTCCGGATATGCACCAAAATCTGCCACAAATACTGTATGTCCTTATGGAACACGCCACATGACACTGCTCCACTTTGACAGCGGCTAGTTATTAATATGTCATCAGTCCTAATGATTACAGTTTGGAAGCTTCAAACATATTGTGTAATTATTAGTATTCTTTCACAAGTCTGTCTCCGCCCCGTCAGGTTGCAATTACTGCTGAAAATCCAGCAGAACAATGTTAATTTTCTGACAAACACATTTTATTGTAACGCCCAAGAAAATTGTGGCAGTGGGGGCAATTTATATAATTTTTTTTATAAAATAAAATAGAATTATTAATATATATATATATATATATATATATATATATATAATAATAATTCTATTTTATAAAAAAAATTGTGTGTGTGTGTGTGTGGGGCGGAGACAGACTTGTGAAAGAATATTAATAATTACACAATATGTTTGAAGCTTCCAAACTGTAATCATTAGGACTGATGACATATTAATAACTATCTTATAACAGCCGCTGTCAAAGTGGAGCAGTGTCATGTGTCGTTTGGTATATATTTTTCTGAGTATTTCATTTGCTGAATTCGACAAACAAACATCCATTTCTGGTTATTTCATCCATTTACAATTACTGAAACTGTATTATGTTGAGGTATCAACACATTAAATGATTGACATACCATATACCAGAGTCTTCTTGTTTATTATTATTCTTCTTATTGTCCAGCTGTAAGTAAGTAGCGCTGGGCACTTTGATGCTGCGTTAGTGTTGTGTGAGCAGAGTGATGACCTACCTGACTTCAGGAAGATTGTGAAGTGCGGCCTTGGGCACGTGGATGGTGTAGTCCAGAGTGATCATATGGGGGTTATTATTGACCCACAGCACCGAGGTGGAGATGTCCTGAGTTAGATCGCTCTGCAACACAAACACACGCTCATTTATGAAACATGTTGCAGAGTATTCGCCACCAAAAATACTCTTTTCTTCAGTAGTGACAGAACCTGGAGGTGGCTCTTACTGTTGTGGAGTACAGAGTTGGAGCATATGAGCAGACTCGGGGATTACAGAGGTATCAGAAGGGGATATTTCCTCGAGCACTTCCAGCTGGTTAGTTCACACTTTGGCTGGATCAAAGAATACGGAACTTGTTTTGTGGAAAATAAATCAAATATGGCTCATTTCTGTTGGCACCTGCTGTTCTGTCTTTCTAGTTCCATTTTATATTCTTCAGCTTTTGACAAAAAATAGAATAATAGCAGGATTGGTTGTATAATTCAACTTTAGATATCCAAACACATGCTGCTTATAGAAATACATGTACATTTTAGCTACAAACTAGATATTGCTCATCATTTTAAGCCCGATATGAAAACACTTAACTTCATTTTCCGTCTTGCAAATAGATTTTTTCCTCAGCACCCCTGACATTAGGGGTGTTTCTTCCAATTGCAAAAAATATTTTTAAACTCAACAATTTCATCCTCATTTCCTTCTGTTTCTCTGAGGCCACTTTCAATAAAACCTCACAATATCCGGCAGGCTCTGGATAGAGATTTAGGTCTTAAACTCAGCTGCTGCTAAATAAAACATTCCTAAACAATACGAGTCCGTCCAACTTCTCTTCACAAGGAAATAAATAGTCAGATAGAGCAGAACATTTGATTTAAGAAAAGCCTTTTTATGAATCGTTCAGGCTGATGCCTTTGTTCTTCTTTGACATTTGTGTGTCTTACAAGCTTGTAATGCGTTCCGCAGGCTGTTTCATATAAAAACTGAAATTAGAACTACATGGTCAAAATGGTTGAGAGAAAACACTTTTGGCAACAGTGCACCAGTAGATTCTTGGCATTTTTCCACCAGACTGTTGAGGCACCAGGACAAACTCATAAAAACATACACTTCAATCAGTTCTTTACATAACATGCACTACACTGAAATTAACAAATGCACTTTTTTCAGCTTCAGTTCCTCCATCACACACACACACGCACGCACGGGCACGCACGCACGCACACGTTCTGTGATCACCCCCGGGCTTCCCACCAACAAAAGCAGCCTCTGTTTTATTTGGAGAAGGTGAGCACGACAGAAGAGCAGCTAACAGGTATAAAGCCCGGCGTGATCACACTCAATGGAACCACCTTAATGAAGAAGAGGTTTCATTCTAAGCAGGTAGGAGTTCGGACAACATCCAGAAAGCAAAATGTACATGAAGAGTCAGTAAACAGCACACCAGCTGTGACCTTCAGCTCACGTGTGTCTAACAGCACAGACACGGGCTGCATACCGGCACACAGGATGCAGACAAAAGCCATGAGGACTACAAAGTGTTGATAAAGTGACACCATTGAGCAGAGAGGCAGTAGAGTGCAGGTTCTGATGCTGTGAATAGACATCCGTTAGCTAACACTGCCACCTCCTGGTTAAGATGCTTTGTTAAAATGCAACCTCAGGTCTATTAGCAGCCGTCCTGAGAGCTCCGCCTCATAGCGGAATGAGACCTCGGCCGTCACGTTGGCAGCTGTTTGAGAGGGGGGGGGGGGGGGACAGTGTCACAGTTTGTGGTCTCTGTTTCAACTGTTACACCACTAATGAATGGGGACAAAATGACAGTGGTAGACAGCAACTAAGTACATTAACTCAAGTACTGAACTGAACTTTGAAGTACTTTACTTGAGTATTTACATTTCCTGCTACTTCATGATTCCACTCAATTTAGAGGTAAATATGTACTTTTTACATTTATTTATACATTTATTTGACAGCTTTAGTTACTTTGAAGATTCAGATTCGGTTTAATAAGACAAAATATATTTCAACAAATAAATGATGGTGTATTACTACGTGTAGGTTAAGATAAAACTGTTGATCCCCTGTTCAAAGATTCACAAGCTACACAGCAGAATTTATAGTAAAACAAAACTGAATAAAAACTTCTCCTTTACCAGCTGCAACATTAAAGTAATGAACACATTAATCCATCAACAATTATAATCCAATTATATAACATACACTATTCTGAAATGGGTCGTTGTGCAGCATGTGTACTTTCACTCTTTGTACTTTGATGCTAATTTATACTTTTACTGAAGTAAGATTTTGAATGCAGGACTTTGACTTGTAACAGTATTTACACACTGTGTTAGTACTACTTTTACTTTTAGTATAAATTCTGAGTCCTTGGTCCACCACTGCAAAATGATCCATCTACATGTCAATCTGCACCTCTCTGTAACAAACCTTTCCTAACGCCATTAAGTTTAATACCTTATAGTAGATATTTTTGCCCTTTGGTGCCCGGCCGGTCTCCAGGATGAAGTCGTAATTACGGTGGTCAATGATGAGGATCCCACCGGGTCTGACCATACTGGCAATGTTCTGAAGGGCCAACCTTTGGTCACTCTGGTCCCCTGAGAGCAATACAATGATCACACATCATCAGTAGATGTTATGTGAGTGACTTGACGTTGGATGATCATTGGCATCTAAGAAAGATTTTGCTTGGTTGGAGATGATCAGGGATCCATATTGTGTTCCAGAATTTAACCTGGCAAATTCAAGAAAAATGTGAAAGAGGTCTTTGGAAAAATAAACTCTGTCCCTTCATCTTTCACGTACCTTTAAAGTCTGGTAAGTGGGCAAATGAGTTGCCGAGGCAGATAACAGCATCAAAGCCAGGCCCTGGCTTCTGAAGATCCTCCGATAATGTTAACCAGTTGGCCTCTTCAATCACTGTGGATACCAGGGGAAAGAACGGCCATGAAACATGAAGAGGAAAACGTGTTTTTGAACATTCAAAAATGACAATTGAATTTAAACCAAATGAAAGATGCCGTACCCCATTGGTCAAAAGCTGGTTCTTTTCTTCTCTCCCATCTTGACTTCAGCGCATACTTGAGCATTTTGTCGCTGGCATCCACGCTCACCATGTTAAAGCCCTCCTCCACCAACATGATGGAGTCAACTCTACAACATAAAATACAGTTGCTCTGTAAATACAAGTTGTGTACTAAACAACAGCATAAACTTACAAACCTTGCTAATAATACACTAGTGTGTACTACAGTGAGGTGAGACACGTTTAGGAAATGTGGTCTTTAGTGACTTCATCTCGTTTGTTCATGGTGAGGTTGGATGTGCTCTTAGACCGATGTTAGCTTGTGACAAGAGAAATAACTTCAGTGTGACGATGAATGTCATCATACAACACATTGTTTTACAGCTATAAAGACATGGTTGACATCTTTATGCTTAAAAAGCCTGGCAGAGTTTTGTTTGGACTTTGATTGCACTGAATTCCAAAAATAACTAGTTTTGAGTTAAACAATATGCAAGAGCTCCGGAACATTTCAAACAGAATCCAAATTGATGCGTGTTAAAGAGCAACACAGGAGCGAGATTCATTGCACAATGACCTGAAAAAAACTGCAATCATTAACAACTGGGTAACAAGATAATATAAAGCAGTTATAACAGTTAAGGTAACAAGTCTTTCAAGTTTGGTTCATAATTACGTAACATAAATCTCATGCAAAGCAAAAGCAAAGAAAACTCTATGGTTCAGATCAAGGTAATTCATCTGCAAATTATGATGATTATATCCTAATTGAAAGCATGGTGTGCAGCTTCTTCTGCTCTTGCATAAGTTGCTGCTAAATCTGATGGCAGAACAACTGGAGAGTCTGGCATCACCGGCACATTTAGACTGCCAAAAATAGTGAGGCCATTTGTCCCCTCATTCGACTGTGAGCGTGTTTACGTCGCCTCAGATGGTTGTGCTGCGGAGACACTTTTACTATGACACATGGCCAAAGACTGTGTGCCTCCATACTGGATACCAAAAGTCTTATGTGAGATATGCAGGTTTACAATGTCTACATTTGAGATGCGCATGGGTGGATGGCATTAAGATAAAAGTATTAACTCTGTGATATTTATCTGCAATGACAGCTTTTAACTGATTAAAAAAGCAAACATTTTAGCAACCCATTTTATAAATGGGTTAATTAAACGGATAGATCACTGAATAGATGTTTGTTAAGTGCAAAATCCTGTAGTACATGCCATTTAATGACAAAATAAATGTTGCAATGTACAATTTCTCTCAGCCAGAAAGACAAATTGAGGTGAATTGAGAGGCTACACACTGACAGGTTAAAGTAGTGTTCAGCCAACGGCCTTGCTGTTGTTCCAGGACACAGATACACTATCAGCAGAGGTAAACAGACTGCATAGAACCAGCCAAAACTCCCTGCAGCAACCCAGAACCAGGTCATCAGACCCTGAACCCTACATCCACGATCTTAAACCAGTGGTTTGAATGAGGGCAACTGGAGTAAATGTTAAAGGCAGAAAATGTACACAGATCTGATCAACAGCATTTGTATCTTGGGGCATTTGTTTAGACCATATAGTTAAAACTTAGTTAGAACTATTTTAAGTGACATTGTCGACATGGTCCCAGCTCCAGACTGCTGCTGGAGGCAGGAACTGGCACAGTGGCTGGTGCAAACTCTGCACTTTCATTCATTACTCTCTGGCCTAATCCGCTTTTTGTCCAGAGTTAAAAAGGGTCAGAGGGTTGAAATTCCAGAAAAAGCCAAATTTACTTGATTTTCTATAAAGATAAATCTAACTTATGTATTACACAACAACATGTGTGTCTATGTCTCTATCATGCACACAAAAGTTAAACGTTTATATAAAAAATAAATAAACAGCAATAATAAACACTGTAAACGTGGCAAGAATGCCAAGACTCTAATATGATCACAGTGTGTTTTTTCAGCATGGTCACACCCATTCACAAACCTGCAGGGTAATTATAGCATCCCAATTTTCACTACTGGGTGCAGTCTTCAATTCGACATAGGCTACAGTTAATAAACAAATATGCACATCATTTGACATTTCATTGAAATAATGTAGACTTGATTTATAAAACTAATGCCGAAATAAAGGTTGGGTTGTGAAAATATAGAAACGTTATAAAAGTTTTAACTGATGGTGTTACCTTTGCTGATATATAAGGGTATGCATAAAAATTGAACTAATTTTTGATGGAGTTTGGTGAGACTACACAAGTGGCCAGTGTAAAACTTCGGAGTCGGCTTTACATTACCCTGTTCCGCAGGCTACATCCAGCACTCCCCGCACCCCTTGCTCTTTCAGCAAAGACACCACCCAGCTTTTGTATTCCTGCGTCCTACTCTGCGTGTCTCCGATGTACAGCTCCCAGACTTTCGCTGCTTTGCCGTCGGCATACTGGTCAGGAAGACCCTCGGCGGCCACACCGAGAGAGCGGGTCCTAAACACGCTGTCGACCGACATGCTGCTGCCTTGTTGTTGACTGTGTCCTCTTAGCTTACTCAGCAATCGGGTGTGGTGTTCAGCTACCTGGCTGCTTAAACGTGTGTGCGAACTAGCTCCTTGTCTAACAGGTACTCTCTCCACATGCTAGCACCGATTCCGGTTGTTATTATTTATATATAACAAATGGAGGGTGGGGGCAAACTTTAACCCAATGACACTATGCAATGAACTGACGCCTACTTTCTGATAGGATGAAGCAAAGGGAGACGGCTCCCATTTCCATGTTTACGTTAGCAGACGTCCCTAAATAGCCTCCCAGTATCATTTACTCACCGTTCTGCATTATTACGTAACACAAAACCGCAAAATCAGACACTTTAGAGCAGGGGTCTTCAACGTGTTTCATGCCAAGGACCCCGAAACTGGTGTAGCGTGGTGCAGGGACCCCCTACTGTATATATTGTATAGAAAAGGCTTGAATGTGCGTGAGTGACAGAAATATATTTTAGGTCACCCCTCTCCTTTCCTCCACTCAGTCGTGTGTCGCCGCCCTTCACGAAGTACAGCAGAGGAGGGAATGTGAATGGCAAAGCCAAACATTTTTTTTGAATTAATAGCTTTATCTACAAACAATTTCGGGACCCCCCCTGCAGTACCTCCGAGGACCCCCTGGGGGTCATGGACCCCCTGTTGAAGACCTATGCTTTAGATAATTGATGTTTAGGTTAGGGTTATGTTTTTAAGGTAGCCAGACTACTGAAGAAGGTAGGCTAGAAGATAGTGTTGCCTGTGAGGCAAAACTCAGGGCACAATTGACCAAATGCTATCCTCCCACTCCAACATTTCATCATTCATCATTTCATCATGCAGCTTCGGCACATGTGCTTATAAAAACATCATAACTGTAAAATGATAAGAATAAAGTTAGCAGAAAGGTAGGGTATGTTTGCAATTGTATGCCTCAACAATAATTATTAACTTTATTGCACACCATCTATTTAAATGCCGAGTGCATATATCATGGTGCGAGTCATGAAAAACAATAATGTATCTGAAACAAAACAGGTTGGAGCATTTTTTTTTTTTTGTTCCCTCCCCAAAAAGGGAACTCCTCCTGTTGTGATTGGCTGATTAAGCTCAGAAAAGTATTTACTGGTAGAGGTGAGGTTATGTCAGCCACAACTGGTGCCATCCGGGTTAGGTTTGTACCACCCAGTTTTATCAACTCACACTCCTACTTTACATAATGCTCTCTGTTAGTCACACATACAGTACATACACACTTATTTTCAAGATAAGACAAACCACGGCAGCATGAGGTCACATACAACCAGTTCCACCAAAGTTCGATGGGGAAACAATAGGTTATCTACTATTAAATACATGTGCATGCCTGTGTGCAGTGTCATGTTTTTTTGTATGACATAACAGACTTAGTTTGGCAATTGAGCTTTGTGTGTTTTAAAGCTTGTCAAACAAAAAAAATGTTCTAGCATGCTATACCTTAAAAATGTTATATGAGTGATGCATATGAAAAAACAAAAATTGCAGGGCAGGTGATACTGCAAGTTTGATGAATTTGTCAAACTTGATCACCTGACCTGAATCCAACTGTGCGTGCATTGCGTGGTAGTAGTACAGGCCTGACAAAGCATTATCAAGATATGATGAATTCATTGTTTAGTATATTTTGGTCCTTGAAAACTTGTAGGACTAACGGCTGCATTTCCTTCACTATTCATCTGACCCTTTCTCCATTGACCCGTTGTTGACCTTCTGACCCTAAGCCTTAACAAGCTAAATCAGTACTTTAACCTCATAGTCAATGTTTCATTTTAGAGTCAACATGCACAGAGAA